>NC_000073.6:40198271-40560771 GCF_000001635.26 Mus musculus | reverse complement strand
ACTGTGCCTTGATCCAAGCTTTACCTCAGCATCCTCTTTAGATTGGGTCAGCATCCTAATTCTAGTTATTGCAGGTAGATGCTGGCGTGATGAGCAAAATTAACATTCATTTAATTGTTACTGAGGAAACCTAGTGAGGAAAGTCTGTGGCTTTCAGATGTTAGAGATGAGATGTTAGAGAGAGATTTTATACCTGAGCAATTTGCAAACCTCTTGGGACAGATGGCTCACTCTTCTCCAAAGCTTTCCTCTGCCCTGGCTCCCATTGCCCACGCTGTTCCTGCAGTGATAACTTTGGTCTACAGGAGAAGACCCGAGCCCTTTCAAAGCTATGCTGCTGTCACCTCTCTGATGCTTGTACATGTCCCCAGAGGGTGACTCCCTAACTGGGAGTATTCAGAAACTTTCCATATGTCTGCTGGTTATTTAATCGTATAGGCAGTTTCTAATCTTGCCTTTGGCCTGTTTTATATAGAGTTATCATTACTCTTGGCATATTGACTTGTGTAAGTTGGTTGTAATTTTGGGGTACTGACCATTTACCAGATGCAGGTGGCTACTCTTCAGTCTCTCCTGACTTGCCGTGGGTTGTATCCTTGTTGCTGAGCACATGCTGCGCTCTGCAGAAACTTGAGTGTCTAGTCACCAGTATGCCGAGCTCTACTCTAGGTGCCTGCACTTTTGTTTAGACTCACATCTAGATTTTTCTTTGGATTTTCTTTCCGAAGCTTTGTAGTTTCAGGTAATATGTTTTAGCTCTTGGATCTACTTTTAGTTGAGTTTGGTACATAGATTTATTTCACTCTTCTATGCGAATGCCTGGTTTTCTCAACAGGATGTGGAAGGGGCTCTCCTCCCCACTCAGAGCTGTTCTTGGCAGCTTTGTCAGAGATGAGTTGTCAGGATGCTGTCTGGGCTCTCTAAGGTC
Source organism: Mus musculus (assembly GCF_000001635.26). Lineage (NCBI taxonomy): Eukaryota > Metazoa > Chordata > Mammalia > Rodentia > Muridae > Mus > Mus musculus. The sequence goes on along the minus strand of NC_000073.6, from coordinate 40,559,843 downwards.
TGCATGTCATCCTCTTGTTTCTCCCACACTGTTGTGCTGATGTGTCCCCAAGTGAGGAAATGTGGTGTTTCACTCTATTCCCTTTGCCCAAGATTTGGTCCTCTGTGGTTCAGAATCGCATTTTCTGTTCAGTACAGGATACCGTTGGGATGTTGATAGGATTTCATGGACTCTGTAGATTATTTGGTATAATAGGTATTCTATTTTGATTTCTGTTGCTGTGATAAAACCCTGGATAAATCAACATGGAAAAAGAAAGGGTTGTTTCAGCTTACACTTCTATGTCATAGTCCATCACTGAGGGAAGTCAGTGCAGGAACTCAAGGCAGGATCCTGGTGATAGGAACTGAAGCAGAAGCCATAGACGGTGATGCTTACTGGTTGATTCCCATGGCTGACTCAGCCTACTTTTTTATATAGCTCAGGACCACCAGCCCAGGAACAGCACCACCTACAATGGGCTAAGCCTTCACACAATTATTAATAAAAAAAACTGTGCTCATGGACTTACCTACAGGACAGTCTAATGGAGGCAGTTGCTCATTGAGGTTGGCTTTTCTCAGGAGACTCTAGTTTGTATCAAGATGAGAAAAAGTAACCAGCACCATAGAAATATTTTAAAAATAGGTCTCATAAACTTGTGGTTTTAAAAATTTTTTTATTTAGCAACATCATACAATTTTCAGTGTACTGGGCTATTTATTGGTTAAGTCTATTCTGAATGATTGATGTTACTTTTATTGTTATAAATAGGATGCCTTCATTCATTTTTGAATTGTGTTTATGCATAAATATGCTACTTATCTTTGTAAAATTTTAGATTTTAAAACTTGAATTAAAAAATGATTATATGTATACCTGTCTGAGTTTATGTGCACCATGAGTGTGCATGTCACCCGAGTCCAAAGGGCTTCGGATCTCCTGATACTAGAGTCACAGACACTTGAACCACCTGACATGGCTTCTGGGCCTTCTGTAAGAGCAGTAAACAGTTTTCCCTTCAGACTCTGTACCCTGAAACGTTAATGCATGCCTTTATTATTTCTAACTGTGGTACATACTTTGCACATGTGTGTCTGTGTCTTTGTGGGTGTGCAGGAACAGTGTCCATCCTTTTTTATGCATACAATCATGTCATTAGCAAAATATGCTATACTGATAGTCTGTTAATTTGCATGAATTTTCTTTCCTTTTCTTGCTCCTTGCTTTGGCTGAGGCTTCTAGTACCATACTGAACAGATGTGGCCAGAGTGGAGGCCCTCATCTTGGAGGGGATGCTGTGGGGGGTGGACTTTTCACTTTCTGCCACTGATCATAGGGTTGGCTGTGGGCTTTTCACATATTGCCTTTATTATGTTGAAGTAAGTCTTTATCACTGGTGCTTTTGTTTCCCTGCCTAAGGACTCTTCCCATGAAGACTGGGCAAAAACAGAAAACTGAGTGGACTTTCAAGCCCTTAGGATCCACTGTTGAGAACAAGAAAAGGAAAATATGTAAGGCCTCTTCCCTACTGTCTGTGCAATGACTTTGGGTGGCTTGACAATGACCAAACTGCAAACACAGCCACTGGACCCAGAGTTTGTGCAATATGCAGCTGCTTTGCATAAATGAATACTTGTAGGATATCAGAGTGGGTCTGGTCAGTTCTTTCCCTCAGCACCTGCATTCCTCTTGGTCCTACAGATGCTATGCAGAAGTTGTCAGAACTTTCCAGAACTTGCCTCATATCATTGAAGAAGACACAGACTCTTATAGCAGGCAGGGCCTCACAGTAGCTGGCTTCTCTTATACCTAGATCAGCAGAAATCTTTGGTGTTTCTGTCCTGGGACCCTTTCACTTTTTGGGCTCTTGGCACTGACACCAAGATTTTTCTCCTACTTCTTATATGTCAGCAAGAATGTAGGAGCGTGGGAGGGGAGAGGCACGGGCTCAAATCTCTGTTGTACAAAGAAATTTTATGATTTTATCTAAAAAGAAAAATCAATAAATCATTAATGGTACCTTCAGAGAAGATTAAATGAACAAAGCTGCTTTCATGATGCTATAAAGGTCATGCTTTACAGCCTTGATCACTCGCTAACAGCACTGCAGACCTGAGGGAGAATGGTGAGCTACTGTGTTCTTGAAAACCTGCTCAGGGAGCTCGAGGTTTGGCCCTTTAGGTTGCTCCAGCTGCAGCACCTCAAGTCTGTCTCTGTCTTTCCCTTGCTTGCTTGCTTTCTTCCTTCTTTTCTTCCTTCCTTTCCTTCCTTCTCCCTCCTTTCCTTCTTCCCTCTTGCCTTCTTCTCTTTCTTCCTCCTCCCTCCCTCCCTCCCTCCCTCCCTCCCTCCCTCCCTCCCTCTCTCTCTCTTTCTTTCTTTCTTTCTCTCTTTTTCTTCCTTCCTTTGAATCTTATTTATTGTTTGAAAATATGAAACATATATACAATATCTTCTCTTTGAAAGGTTTTCTTATTCATTTGTGTGTGTGTGTGTGTGTGTGTGTGTGTGTGTGTGTGTGTGTGCGCGCGCACGCGCGCATGAGTGCGCGCCTATATGTGTTTATGTGCATGCATCTTGCACGTGTTTGGTGCCCAAAGAGTCCAGGAGAGTGTATCAGATGCCCTGGAGCTGGAGTGACAGATACTTGAGGAGCACCATATCAGTGCTGAAAATAGGACCTAGGTCTTCGGCAAGAGTAGCAAATGGTTTTCACTGCTAAGATGTCTCTCCAGCCCCCCAAATTCATGCATGTCTATAATATATCACAATTCTATCCTTTCCTAACTGCCCCTAGACATCCCCAACAGTTCCTTTTCCAATTTCATACCCATCCCTTTCTCCTCCAAATCTCTTTCTCAACAGTCTTACCAGGAAATAAGCCAAGCCCTTCCATGTGTGTGAGCTCTGGCCTTGCTGCGAGAGTCATCTGTTTTCTCTTGGCATGTGGCAAGGATTGAGGCTTGGAAAGTCACTTGGTTCTTGACCCGTAGTATGTGGTTATTGTCAGTTCTCTTGGGCAGGTGTTGTTACAATTTGGCTCTGAGATGTCCCCGCCCCAGGCTCATGGTTTGAACATCTGTTCCCTGGTGATGATGCTATTTCAGGAGGCTTTCACATCTTTTGAAGGAGAGGATTGCCTGTCAGAAGTGGGTCACTAGGTGTGGATATCTGCTTTCATATCTATCTATCTATCTATCTATCTATCTATCTATCTATCTATCTATCTATCGTGTGTGTGTGTGTGTGTGTGTGTGTGTGTGTGTGTGTATGTCCTTTGAGGAGACAGAGTCGCATTACATAGTGAAAATGCCCTGGTCTGGCCTGCCTGGAACTCATAGACCAGGATGACTTTAAATTCATAGAGATCTACTTGTCTTTGGCTCCCAAATCTGGGATTAGAGGAGTGTGATACTATACCTAGATCTTTAAAAAGACAAAAAACAAATACGATTTTCTTTAAAGGGCACATGTTTCCATCATGTATTCTACTCTCTTGTCAGTTATGATGAGCACAGCCTCCACTGTGGGTCCTCCCTCCTGTAAAATGACTAGCTTCACTCTGCTTTCCCTGACACTTTGGACTGAACCTTAAGAACTCATAGGATAGAAAATCCCCCCTCCTTCGGGTTGTTCATGTCAGGAGTAGTCATGGAGCTGTGTAGTTAACTACTGTATTTATCTATGCACATATAGATGTACCCACGTGATCATGTACTTATTCTAAGGCTTCTTCATACCTCCAGAACTGGACAAAGAACTGGACAGCCTAGATGTCACTCTGGATGGAGAAGCAAAGGCAAGAGCTCATTTGTTCCTTAGGGTACAGGACACAGTGAAAGCTGGGCATTACCAGCCTCATGGGCACAGACAGGAAACCAAGGTAAAGAAAGGTGAAACACACCATTTATGGCTGACAGTAGATCATGGATGAAAATGAGATTCAAACCTATGGCTGGTTCTTCACCCAGTAGACTATTTTTAAAGCAGTCTCAGAACTTGAGTGCAGTTCCGGGAAATTCTACAGTCTTCAGGAGTGAGACATAATCTCTCAGTGTATCTGTGACATTGATGGATTCCTTCCCAATTCTAAACAGCATACCTGGTTCTTGAGAATTTATTGACTTGAAACAATGAACGAAGCAAGTCTACACATTTGTGTGAATCTTAAAGACTATAACATGGTAGGTGTGGTCTCTGAAGGGTTTTCTTTCATCCTGTAACCCAGCTTTTCTCTCCCTATTCTGGTTTATTTTCCCATCAGTTTTAGTTTCCATAGTTTCCAGTGGTGTGACATTCAAACAATTAATAGACAATTCATTCAGTGACAGTTTGCTCTTACTTGACCTCCAACCTCCAATCACCAGAGGCCGGCTTCTGTTGCAGGTAGTAATCCATGTTTCTTGTTTTGAGGGTCCTTGCAGAGAACATAGATATCCATGCAAATGGGTGTCTATAAGCATATTCAATGAAGCCTGGAATAATAATTTGCTATACTGTTGTTTTTTGTGCTCACGGTTACTTGCTGGGAGCCTGAGAGTGTGTGATAGAAGTCTGGTTTTACTGTGGTTGTGAAAAGTTCTGATGGGCATTTACCCTTTCTAATCAATTACTGTCAAAAGTATTTTAATGAATAGCTTCTTTCATGTGTCATTATCCTTAGAAGTAGATGCATGGGATGCATGGTCCAAGCATCTCTAATCTTGACAGATATTAACAAACTGCAATTGATAGGGGTTGCCCCAAAACACACCGAGGGTAGCAGTAAGAGTTTCATTTCTGCTTAGTTCACCAGGAGTCCTGCTGTGTCATTTTCAGGAAACCTGAGCAGTGTAGTGGAACATATCCTTGCTCAGGACACAGCAAGGAAAACTACTGTGAATGGATCTTTGTAAAACTACTGAAGGAAGTAGTGACTTCCATGTTGCTAGATATAGTGTGTTATAGTTAGCTTCAGAAGTCAACTTGACACAAACCTAGAGTTTTCTGGAGAGAGGCAACCTCAACTGAAGGTTTGTCTTCATCAGTTTGGTCTGTGGCCATATCCTACAAGCATCTGTTTAGCTGCTAATTTATGTAGAAGTGTCCATCCCTCTTCGGGCAGTGCCATCTACAATCAGTTAGGCCTGAGCTATAAAAGAGTGAACCAAAGGGAGAAAACCATAAGTAATATTCCTTTGTGTTGTCTACCTTTGTTCTTGCTTTACAGCTTTTCATTTCTGCTCTGGCTTCCCCCAGTGATAGACTATAAGCTCTAAGATGAAATTAGCTCTTTCTTCCCCAAGTTGTTATTAATCAGAGTATTTTTATCACAGCAACAGAAGCAAAACTAGAACTCAGTGACACCTTCAACTTTGACATTGCTCAGCAATGCTCACAGTTCCTTCCTGTGGCTGGTGTCTCTAGCTGACAAATTTGTCTCCTTTGCAGTGTGGTCTCCTCTCCTTATCTCTGATGGTTTTCAGTGTCATGCATTAGAATCACCTGGGATGCACTGGAAAATGTAGACTCTCAGGTCACATCCCAGACATGTTCATTAGAAAAGCAAAATTGCATGAGGTAGAGCCCAGGCATCAGTCTCTGAAAAGCTCTGCATGACTGTTATCCACAATTTGGACAGAGAGCTGTTAATTAAGCAATGGACTTTGCAGAATTGCATCCATGTCTTGCCATTACACCATCTCTGAATAAAGTTGCAGATATGCCTACAATTTTAATTACCATCCACACTCTAATGGCTTTATGTACTTCCATTAAACCTCAGACCTTGCTTGGGTGCTCCACATCTGCATTTCAGCCCACTCTCTGATTGACATCATAAAGTCCATAGTCCAAAAATTACCTACACCCTGCCAACTTGATATTTTTTCATTATGTCCATCTCAGCGAGTCCTACTCTAATGATGCAGCTCCTCCTTCACTCCTCACCATCACAGCCACATAGCAGCCTCCTCTCCAGGTGACCTGTTGATGTTATACTGTTCAGAGCCTCCTGTGGCTTTCCTTAACCTTGGGGTAAAGACCCCCCGTCATACTATAGGGTTTTCTTTGGCTGGGCTCTCTTGCTCTCCCATCTTGACCTCCACAGCATTTGCTTTCTCAGTTCCTCATCCATCATGCTCTTCCTTCCCAGAATGGATCTTATGGAGGTTTGTTCCTGCTTCCATAATCCTTTTCTTACCACCCATGCTCTAGTTGACTTCTAGTCTTGTTCTTCTTAGAGCTGTCAGCTCAAGAATTTCCCGCTAGAAAATTACTTGACCTTCAAGACAGTACCAAGCTATATCTTCCTCCTAAGAGCTCCCAGTGGTATGTGATCTTCTAATTAATATCGCTGACTTTCTTTAGGTTATAAGTTATACAAAGCCACAAGAGTCAATCTCTTTTTATATCTTTTCTCTTTGTTTCTTGTTATATTTCTGTATTAGTCAGGGTTCTCTAAAGGAACAGAACTGACTGAATATAAAACATATAACATACAACATAAAACATGTATTGTACAACATGCAACATACAGCATGCAATGTGAAGAATGTAACATGCAACATACAGTACATAGTACATAATGCATAATATAGTAGATAATAGATAATACACAATATACATTATGTATTATACATATATAGTGTGTGTGTGTGTGTGTGTGTGTGTGTGTGTGTGTGTGGTACATGTCTGTAATTTTTTAGACTATTCACAGGCTGTGTTCTTGGTAGTCTGACAATGGTTGTCTCATGATGGACATGACAGAAAGGCTGAGAGTATGGTGACTGCTCATCAAACAAGACTGGATGTCTCAGGAGTTTCAATCTGATGCAAGAGTCCCAAAGAATTCTTAGAGAGCTGCTGGTCTTCAGTCTACATTGGAATTCCAGAGAAGTTGTTTCTAATATGAGCAAAGAAATGCCATGGCAAAGGTATAGATGAACTTGCAGATGGAAATGAGGGCAAGAAGGCAAAACACAGTTTCATTCTTCCATATCCTTTTATGTGGGCTGCCACTAGAAAGTGTAGCTCAGATTTAGGGTTGGTCTTCTTGCTTCAAATAATCTGACCAAGAAAGTCCTTCCCAGGAGTGTCCAGCAGCTTGGGTTTTAGTTGATTCCAGATGGACTGAAGTTGACAATCAACATTAGCTGTCAGAGATCCCAAGGCCTTGTGCATTTCCTGCTCCTCAGCAAAGGTGATACACATGCTAATATATGAATAGAATGCAAGAACTATTGTTTCTTGTTCTCTACTCAGAAAGTGAAACCGGAAACACCGTGTCTGCCGTTCTTTTTCTTTCTTCCTCTATGTGCTTTGATTTGGACATTGAATGTATGTTAAGGAACATACATTCTGGGCTTCATCTTCAGAGTGGTGCTTATGGGCAGTGGTGGCATATTTAGGTGGTGGGGCCTCATGGGAGGTTAGTTGAAATTTAGCTTGTGTGTGACTTTTTGATAGCTGTCACATGACCCTTAGACATTCTGAGAAATGTCATAAAAGTAATAAGAATATGCCCAAATATTCTCTTTCTGCTTCACTCAAGGTGTGGTTGGTGGAGTTGGTGTGGTGCCACATGACGAAAACTGAAGCTTTCAGGAGTCAGAGAACACATGAATCTCTGTGATTTCAAGCAGAGCCTGGTTTATGTCTTGATTTCTAGCCTAGCCAGGATATACGGTGAGACCTTGTCTCAAAACAAAGCCAGACAGAACAAAATGGAAAACAAAAACAAACAAAAAAACCTGAAAAAAGAAACAACCCCCCCAAATGAAGAAATAACAAAAACAAACAAACAAACAAGACGTGCTTGTTTTCTTTCTCTACATACATTCCATCATCTGGCTTCTACCATGGGTCTTGAGCCAGAACCACACCATTTACACTCTGAACTTCCAAAGTGTGAGGTAAATAAACCTCTTTACTTCCTAAGTAATCTGTGTCTGGTGTTTCATTGCAGTAATAAAAAGCAGACTAAACACGTAGATAAGTGCACAGTAGCCCCTGTGGTCCTCAATTGAGGGATAAAATGTCTTCAGAAACATTATACACTTGACCTCTGAAAGGACATACCCTGTCACCATGCCCACTGAGCCAGCTGGCAGTGCCTGCAGAACAAGAGTTATCAATGAAAATCATCCACATTTAATAACTTCAACAGCACTCCATAAATACTCAAAAAACTATGGAGAATTGTTTACAGTGGCCTCATTTCATAAGAAAAATTTACAAGACTATTAAAAATTATTAGACTTCTTCTATGATAGGATGGATGGCTTTCACTAGCAGCCCTGCATGACTTCATAGCCAGGCTCTGCAGCATGTTTATTCTCGGGTTTTCAAAATACCGTATTTCTTCCACCATTAAATTTTATTTCAGTGGCGTTGTTTTAAAGCACCAATTTCCCAAGCGCTTCTGATCTTGTAATTCAGCTCCAATGTGCTGCTTTGGACAAACCCCTGGAGATCACCTGGGTCCGGCCTTAGCTGCAGGGACTAAGACTGAGTAATACACAAGGCTTTCGGGGATTGCAGGGATATGAATGTATCTGTCACTGTGGTGGTCCTGCTGGCCAGCAATCGGCTGAGACTCTGTGTCAGAGATAGAATGTTCTAACTGTGGATAAGAGGCAGGTGGGAGGATGAGGGTGTGAAGACCACAATGGCTCTTCAGTTGTCTTTGCTGTAGGACACTGAGATCCTTGTCTGTATCTGTCTATCATGGCCACCCACATGTAGAGGATGAGTGTGAATCCTTCTAAATTGCTGACCATGCCCACATCTCTGAACATGGCCTGCCATTATCAAGGGTAAATGGTTAGTCTTCTTCCTTCAAGCTGAACCAGGGCATGACCCAAGGGAACATCTTTGAGTGACAGGTACTGCTTTTGTTCCAAACTTCTTTTCAGGGCAGAAGATACCTGGGCATTTCAGGAGGTTATCTATGACGTGCTGAAATGTGGGCCAGTATCTGGGGATCTCTCAGTTACCACATTAAAGGCCCACTTTGTTAACACTTGTCAAACTTTTTGCTCCCTCTATTCTTTAGGCTCTGTCTTAATTAGTTTTATCACTGCTGAGATGAAACACCATGACAAAAGCAAGTTGGGGAGGAAAGGGTTTATTTGGTCTACACGTCCATAACCCTATTCATTATTGAAGGAAGCCAGAACAGAAACTCAAACAGGGCACAAACCTGGAGGCAGGAGCTGGTGCAGGAAGCCATGAGGAGTGCTTTTTACTGGCTTGTTCATCATGTCTTGCTTAGTCTGCTTTCCTATAGAGCCAGAACTACCAGGCCAAAGGTGGCCCCACCCACAATAGCCTGAGCCCTCACCATCAATCACCAATTAAGAAAATGCTCCACAGGCTTGTCTGCATCCCTTTCTTATGGAGGCATTTTCTCAGTTGAGGCTTCCTCCTCTCTGATTCCCCTACCTTGTGGTAAGTTGACATAAAACTAAATGGGACAGCCTCTCTTGTTCCCTCTGCCTGGATTGCCTCCAGCTCCTCAGTCCAGCTGCGGGAACCCAGAACTCAAGCCATCCCTAGCTGTTTAGAAGTAACACCACCATTACTGGTTTCCTTTCTCAGATGTGGAGCAGTCCTGAGCTCTGTCCTTAGGCTCCTTGACACTGAGATTCTTCCAGCAGGTGAATAAGTGACCATAGGATGCACCCTACTGCGGGGAGACGCTGGCTGTGTGAGCTGGGGTACCTTGTGTAATGTACCCTCTGTCACCGTGAGGAAATGAGGGCTTGGGTGGCTGGGTTTCCTGTTTCAAAGAAAAGCTAGAAATCTGTTCTTACATTGAAAGGTACATAGAGATTTCAGTTGAAGTAAATTAAATGAAGCCTGAGTTAGCCACTAAGGTCATGGGCCTCACTAAATCTCCCCCTGGCCATTTCTAATTGACTTTCCCCTAATTGGCTCAGGGAGTACCCAAAGTCAGCCCTTATGATGGTTAATCTGGAACATGACAGGACCTGGCCTCAACTAAGAGATAAAGCTTTGAGTACAGGAGTGAGGGGTTATCTTGATTAGGTTATCTGAAATAGGAAAACCCACTCTCCGAATGGATGGTGCCTTCAGGAAGCTACCTCGACATAAAGAGGTCTGGTGGAAGAGCTTTTGCCCATCCCGTTTATTTGTGAGTTCATCCCCTCTGCTGTTGCCATCAGTCACTGTTCACTAACATCAGAATCCAGCTCCAAGGCTTTCCAACAGGAGCTGAAAAACAATGCCTCTCTAGGGGTTCTTTGGGCCCTGGGAATCAGATTGGAGCTACAGAATCCTCCAGCTTTGTGGACAGAGCAGCTCCTCCAGTGTGAGAAAGCTGGAGTTCCCAGAATGTATTACATGTAAGCCAATCTAATAAATTCCATTTTAATATATATTCATTCTATTGACTCTGTTCCCTAGAGAACCCAGGCAAAAGGAGCCCAGGAAAGATTGGGAGGTGAACGCTGAGTGATAGAACAGGAGAAAATCAGAACGCAAATCCATCCTTCCTGTGTTATGGTGTCTAGATTCTTTTTTGGACTTCCTGGGCTGACTCTCTGGCAACATCTTGGACCACCCTTCTCCCAGGTTCTATAATTCTCTGGTTTCATGACTCTGGGGCTTGCCCCTTCCTTCTCTACACACGGGAGTTCTCTGTCTGTCCCATAGTGTCTAGATGTTCTTGGGACCTGTCAAAAGCATGCTGGCATTTCTGTCTGGTTTTTCTTTCCATTAATTCTTTGTGAACTTCACATCATGCACCCTAGTCTTCTTCATCTTCCTGTCCCCTCATATAGACCCTTTGTCCTTGCAACCCCCCAAATAAAACACATACATACATACACACATACACTCACACTCACACACACACACACACACACACACACACACACACACACACCAGCACCACCAACAACAACAGCAACACCACCACCACCACCACCAAACCCCAAAGCATAAAAAAACACCTCATTATAGAAGATATAGTATGTCACAATGTGTCCCACAGTGCATACATATCTCTGTCCACCCATCTTTATTTGCAAATGTTCAATGCAGTGAGTCAGTGGTTTGAGATCTCTGGCTTCTGTGACACCATCAATATTGGATCCTCATCCAGACTCCTGCTTATTGTACTGTTGCCCTGTGTCATAGAGATCCTGCAGCCTGTTGGACTGATCCTTTCACTAGCCCCAACTGTTCCCCAATGATACAGATTTTGGGGTAGGCCTATTTAGAGGCCTATCTGGGTCTAGATGGTAGCTGAGCTGGTCAGTGCTCAAGCTGTCCATTATCTCAAACTACCAAGGCAAGCTCTCCAGAACTGCTCTGGCTACATCAATCCAGTGCCACAATCAGCAGGAAGCAGGTTCAGCGCTCCTGATCTCACGCCATTGGGGCTGGCTTACCTGCACCCATAACTTCAGAGCCAGCTCCACTGTGCTGTCCAGTTAAGATATGGGGCCCACTCTTCCAAGTGTTGTAGCCTCTTAGAAGCTGGACAGCTCCCCAAGTCTCACACATTCAGACCTGGCTCACAAGTGCCTTTGCCATCAGGGCCATCTCTATTCTGTTGCCCAGACAAGGTGCAGGGCCTGCTTTCTCAAGTGCTTCAGGTAGTGAGGGGATGGGGTTACCTCTCCAGCTCTCATGACCCCAGGGCCAGCTCTGCTGGTTACTGCAGGTGGTGAGGTGAGAAGGGGAAGGACATCCACATCATCTCACATTAGATAAGGCTCAGAGCCTGGTCTCCAAAGGGCTGCAGCAGGCGCATGCTGACCTTTCTGACCACTGCCTCTCCTGCTCATGTCCTCTGCTCCTAACCCAAGAGTGTTCTATGCATCCTCTCCTTACTCCAGTGATTAATTATGCTATTTGAGGACCCCCCCCCCAGTCTAGAAGGAACTGGACCATGAAGGAATGCTAGGGAAACCCCTGCCCCTTGCACTTCTAGAATGACTGAACTGGGGCCTTGAATAACATTCTATAGGTTGGATGCCCTGGTTATTTCCATTTTCTGCTTCCTTGTTGGGGAGATGACTTTTGGCAAAGGGGCCCAATATTGCAGCACTTCAAAACTCCAATTGCATGCACCTGTGTTGGGTGGTTTTTCTGTTTACTGGATCTCAAATCTGGGGTAAATGTATAGCTACCAGGCAGCTATCAGCGCTCAGCCCCAATAATTAATTGACACCATTTTAGAAGGGCACTGTCTATCTGTGGTAAATCAGGTGGAGGAAAATGGTTTGTTCTGAGTCAACTGCTAGGGTAGGTGACATTTCTACATATCCCATAGTCTCTTTACTGAGACAGAAGATGTGACCAGAATAGCTGTGGAAAGCCCATCTTCAGAGAAGCCTGTACAAGGGGAGTCCCTGAGAACTCCTCCAGGAGTATGGTCAAAGATTTTTTGGGTGTCTGTTAGTTTTTGTCTCTGACTTGGTTTCCGTGGTAATGCTTAGTAAATCTGCAGATCATGGGAGAGTAGAATCTCTCTATACCAGTAGTAATTGGGCTAGGATGTAAGGATGATGGTGAGGACAAAGAAGGGTCTTGGTCATCACAAAGGGAGGATTTTGAAAACTGCTCCAGCCCCCCCTCCCCATTTCCCAGGAAGAAACCTTTCCTTTCACCTTTTAAAGTTTTTTAGTGAGCTGACACTTGATTATGTGTGAGAATTCTGGGTCAACTGTTCATTTTAACACTCTTTCTGAGGACCTGGTTTTGATTCAGCCCAGGGAAAGCATCATAGGTTGTCTTTTTGGATAAGATGTAAGCCATTTATGTTAGACACTTAGGAACAACCAAAGAAAAAAAATAAAATAAAGCAGACTTTAGCCCCAACCAGTTGTAGAATTAGATCCTACCTGAGGCCATCAAGACACCAGAGAAGAGGAGACTTAGTTCTGAATGTGGGTAGAGCAACTAAGTGGGCGTAGGGACTGGGAATCTACTGGTCTGGTTTGGAGAAGGTGGCTTTGGAGTGGGCTGTGGTAAAAGGAGGTGCAATGATTTGGGAATGGCAATCAGGTTTTAGCATAAGTGTTCTTGAATTTATCATGGGAAACATATCAAGTTAATTGAATTATCTTCAAGAGATTTAAGAGAATAAGAGCTAGTTTCAAGAGGAGAGAGATCTCTCTACAGCCCAATATATGCCCTCTGCATATCTTCCATATAGACAGTAGGATGGTGAAGAGCACTGTTCCTCCATTAAAAGAGGGAGGCAGGGAGAGTAGGAAGAGAAGAGTGTAGAGGAGAAAGAGAGAGAGACAGAGACAGAGACAGAGACAGAGAGAGACAGAGAGAACAAAGAGGCAAAGTCATTCATCAACACTTAGACTGGAGATGATGGTTTTCACTGTTGTCATGCAGGGGTCCAAAGTCAACAATATCTGAGCCACATATAACATGAGCTTAGCCAGCATAAGAGTGGGCAATATGTTTGCCTCTTGACATGAAATTCTGAGTTGTCTATGATCTGCTACAAGACACCTTTCAGAAAAGTCTTTAGGGTTTGGGCTGAGCCTGCTGAGAGACAATGGAACCCTGGAAGATGCTCACCCTAAATTCCAGATCACAACCTCTGTCGTCAGTTGTATCTACAGAAAACATTTATTAAGCTTGCCACAACTTTATTTTGACTTGGCTCTGATCATGGGGACTGAATATGTTCTTCTTTGCATTAGATAAAATTATGAAGGACCATTGCCCCTGGCTTAGAAATTAGAGGAAAGTGGAGTACTGGAAAGGCAGAGGCACTTGTAGTCATCCTCAGCTTCAAGCTTGATGAGGACTTACATCCTTCTTTCTGGGGTAGATAGTACAGCATTCCCACACAGTATGCCAAATGGGCTCTGAGATGGATACAAGGAAGGGTGCTTTTGAACACAGCAGTTTTTCCACATTGCTGCTTCTTCAGCACCCAGGAGTGGGAGATGGATCAACACCCTTAATTGACTGGTCTTAGTGCCAAATGTTCTCAGCCAAAATCTCTTACGTTGGAGCTAGGTTTGCTATCAGTTGTGATGTGACCACAAATCCAGAAAGGAGTGTTATGTCAAGGCTGGCAGGGGCATAGGACATGGTGTAGGTTGCCAGCTGGATACAGGAAAAGCTCTACCGATAGGAAGAAGCTTTGATGGAAGTGGGGGAAAACTTTTTGACAATCACTACAATGAACATTTTCTCACTTATATATGACTTGTACACTAAAAACTTTAAGTGTCACAATGTGAAAGACTGGATGGGCTCTCAAGATAATTTTGTTTGACACTTTACATACTTTAAATCAATCTCTCTCTCTCTCTCTCTCTCTCTCTCTCTCTCTCTCTCTCTCTCCCCTCCCTCCCCCCTCTCTGTGTATTGTATCATGTATCAGTTTCTTCCAAAATCAAAACTATTCATTGTTTATGGAAGCCCCTTATTATCCAAGATGTTAGAGAGAATATGAAGCATTCTACCTTGCAGGGAAGTTCATTAAGCGAACAGTTCAATAGCTCCAGTAAGTCCCTGAAACTGACCAGTTCAGTAGACATATTGCTCCCCAAGCATGTAAGCAGTAAGGACTCCAATGATACATTCAGACCCTCCAAACTGTTTTGAAATGGTAGAACAGACAAGCTGCCTACGAGAAGCTCAGACCACCTAAACTACCTGAAAAGGACACTCTCCAACATGGTGAGCTGTCCCCAGGTTGTATAGTGTGTTTTCAGGTTTCATGAGCCATCACCTGTGCTGGAGTGGGCATTTGGTGATAGTGCTCAGTTTGAAATATTTCTGCTCCTACAAGTAACTCCTCACCCATATTTCTGTGAGTAACTCCAATAAATCTAGTTGGTTCATCAAATTAGACTTGGGTGGTGTTTTTGCTTTTGTCTTCTTTCATTTCCATATCTGGACAGAGTCGGTGTCTGTCACATCTCTCCAGGAATGGTGACACACAACACCGGTAATGATGTACGTGTGTAAATCACAGGACAACTTACAGGAACTGGTCCTTTTCTTCCACAATGTAGATTCCGGAGATCATGTCAGTAGACTTGATGACAAGCACCGTTATCTACAGAGCCATCTTGCTGGCTCTACATTCTCATCTTGTAAGCGAAGACACTAAGGTCTGGGTATGTGGACAAGTTAACAAAAATAATTCAACCCACAATTGCCTGTCTCTGAGACAGTTTCCAGTTAGTGTGTGGGGAAGGAGCTTTCATCAAAACAGCGGTGGGCAGTGGTGGGCAGAGGTATGCTCTCAACTGCCAACCTATGGAGAAGAGCAGCTTCCTGTTGGAAGAGATTTCCTGAAGTTTCATGCAACATGTCTGGCAACTGCTAGGGGCTAGCCACAACATTGGGAAACATCCATCTTGCCACAATTTCTTTAGAATTATGATTGTTGTTTTTTGACATTGTTGGATGCTGACCGATAAGGAGCCTGTATGGATGAGACTACAGTAATTCACTTGAGGACTAAAATGTACAAGATCCAAACCAGCACGAATTTAAGTGCATCTTTCTGGACAGAGAGGAATGGGTCCAGGCAATGAGAATATTCCACCTGAGGCTGCTACTGAGGCATTAGGAGACAGCTCTTCTTGCTTTACAGTGCTTGAGTGGGATGCTGGCTATCCTCTGGTTCTCATCAGGACCAGCTCCAGCATCACAGGAATATTTTCTTCATTTAAAATCAGAGGAAATATATTTAGAAAGATATTTACAGTGGATGAAAACAAATACTATTAATTTATTAGTATAATTAGGACAAGAAACAAAACACATTTCAGGTGTGTGTAAGCATTTTACTGCCATGTTTATTGTCTTTCAGAACATCTTAAAATTAGTCCTTGAAGCAGCATTCACATTCCCCCAATTACCCCGCAGTGAGTTCCTATGGGAAGGCAGGGGAATGACAGGCCGCCACAGCTGGAGCATGTTCACTCCATTCATTAGTCTGTAATAAGAATTTTACCATTTTCCATAAAGGTGTCATTTCAGATCTCACCACCGAAGGAGCCAGGTTGCCAACAGGTGTGAAATTTGCATTAGCGTATGTATGAGAGAGTAGAATCACACCTCAAATATTTAGGATAAAACTTTTTAATAGCATTATAAAAGTAAAGCAGGTGTTTAATGGCTACAGGATTTGTGTTGTCATTTTGGGCCCAAATGTGTCTATTCCTGCAAGACTGCAACACAGAGTGGAGTCCATCGAGGCAAGTGCCGGGTGTTTGAGGCCAGATAAAATGGGCAAGAAGGATACCCTTCTTGAGGAGTAGAAGCACATGATAGCAACTCCAGACTCTCTGCTTGCATCATGTGGCCAACCAAGAACTGAGAACCACAAGCTTCTACAAAGATGGAGCTGGGCTTGCAGCAGGCACAATTGGATTTTGTACCACATCTATGCCCTCTTCTGGTAAAGTCTGCTGTTTTCCTTTGACAATTTGTCTCTGTTCTGCTGTGTGCAGGCTGGCTGGGATTGTTAGCCAGGGTACCTTACCATCCTCACTGCACTAGATAAGAGACAGAATGTAACAAAAGCTAGCCCCAGGGGTTTCTTCCTAAGAACTTGGGCTCTCTAGTGGACAGAGGCAAAGACGAGTGAAATGCTTAGAGTTGATAACTTGCCAGCCAGCTCTGCCAGCATGGCTCCCTGGAGTAGCCTTTGCTCTTGTTTCTTACATGCCTATTCATCTGATGTTCCTTTGATTTGATGAGTTCTCTAATATCTTCCCATTAAACTCCACTTTAGCTTGAGTTAGCCAGAGTTGAGATCTGTTGCTCGCAATTAAAGAATCTTGACTGATATAAAAATAACAACGGCAACAGCAAGATGCAGATGTTGCATTGAGTGCTAAGTGTTTTACAGATGTTACCTCACTCAGTGTTCACAGTGAGAATTTGAAGTCGATATGATTATCCCTGTCTTGTACCATGGGGTGTTCAGAGTCTTAAACAGCCTAGACCAAATGATTCTTTTACAACCTACTTTTTATTTCCACTGGAGCTTTCTGTGTTAGTCCAGTATTTATGGAAATAGGACCAAGATAGATGGTATAAATAGATACATATATGGATTTTGTGTGTGTGAGTGTGTGTGTGTGTGTGTGTGTGTGTGTGTGTGTGTGTGTGTGTATGTGTGTGTGTTCAAGAGGAGATTTCTTATGAGAATTTGCTTGCTCTGGTTACGGAAGGTTGAGAAATCTCATAATAACCCATTTGCAAGCTGGAGAGCCGAGAAAAATGTGATATAATTTAGTCAGAATCTGGAAGCCTGAGAACCAAGAGAGTCAATGATATAATGCCCAGTCTGAAAAAAATCAGAGGACCGGTGAGCAAAGTGGGCCCTGGTGTAAAGCCTAAGGCTCAGGAAGCAGGGATGCTGGCATCCCAAGCTGGGGAAAGGTAGAATTCACCCTTCCTCCATGTTTTAAAGAGCCTAGGTTCTCAATGGGATTGT
This sequence comes from Mus musculus, assembly GCF_000001635.26. Classification (NCBI taxonomy): domain Eukaryota; kingdom Metazoa; phylum Chordata; class Mammalia; order Rodentia; family Muridae; genus Mus; species Mus musculus. Next base: position 40,542,418 of record NC_000073.6, on the reverse strand, counting down.
ACACAGAGCCCATATCGGTGAGGATAGATATTTTGTCTGCAGTCCATACATTTACATGCCAATCTTTTCAGAGAATGTTGACGTTTGAATGTTAAGTATCCACATATACCACCACTAGACTCTGGTCTAAATGTCTGGTCCCCAGTTGCCAGCATTGTTTTTGAAGGTTATGGAATCTTTGGAACTCTGGTCTCGTTAGCAGAGTTAGGAGTGAATCTGTGGTGATTGTCTGCTTCTGCTTCTGACCTGAGCTCACTGCTTCCTAATCTGAGCTGCGAGGAGCCTCAGCCATAGGCTCTGAGCCCCATGCCTTCTCTACAACAATAGCATATATCTCCTTCCACTGTTAGGTTCCCAAGTTGCTTCTGCCAGCTATTTTGCCAGTGACAAGAAAGGTTGCTGATATATTGAATACCCTCATAGCTACACACAGAAATGATGTTTTAGTGGCTATCTAGTCACCTCTTAGGTAAGTTGATGTACAGAGTCAATCAGTCCAACCTCGACTGTGACTCCACCTCTTCATCATCTTGTCTGGGCGATTCCTGATTTAATGGAGGGGGGTGTCTATAGCTCAAGGCAAAGGAGCTTCCAAGTTATCACCACTAATGGCAATAGATGGGCCTAGAAGCTTATAAAGAAGGCCCGGATGATTTGAATGGTTCTTTGAGAAGAGTTTCTTCCTCCTTCAGCATCAGTAGTTCCTATGAATCAAGACACGATTAAGAAAGGGAAGCAAATTCTCAGGAGTGGTCAGAGTACTAGGTTCAGAGAATTACCTCAAGGTGAATGAGCAGAGACTGCCCATGGTGGGATGACACAAGGACTTGGGATGTGTGCATAGAGGAACGAGTCCAAGAGCTGGTTCAGCTGCGGTCCTTTGGAATGCTTGTTTTCAGGGCTGACCCTGGGTGGTGGGTGGATGTGAATGTTCCAGGTGTTTCAGAATCAGATGAGGACTGTTCCAGTTCGACAGCAAACCCTAATGGCTACAGAAGCCAGGTGCAGAATGAATGGGTCAGGCACAATACAGCTGGAGCACGGGGCATGTGCTACAGTGACAGTGATTGGACATCTCAAGGGAAAGGCTCAGACACATGGCTGGAATTGCAAGTTCTCAGACAGTGGTGGACAGAATTGATTTGGAGTCAAGAGACCCTTCAAGATAAAAACGTGAAAGGGAAAGTTTTATGTACCTGATTCTCAATCTCTGTCTCTCTGTCTGTCTGTCTGTCTGTCTGTCTGTCTGTCTCTCTCTCTCTCTCTCTCTCTCTCTCTTTCCATTATAAAACATGGTCTTATTTAGTAACTCAGGCTGGCCTCAGGCATTTCAATCTCCTTGTCTCCTGAGTGTTGGAGTTACTGGTGTATACCTCCAGGCCCTTCCTGTTCAACAAATAACTTGGAAATACTTAGGACAGGGCCTGGATGCGTGCTTTTCAGGAGGGAATTGTCACACTTGAATTTCTCTTCTCTTATAACTAAGCATTGTTTTCTTTAAAAATCTCAATATATATTCTATATTATCTTAGCCAATGTCAGTTAATAAGCAGTGAAGCAAGCCCTCTGTGAGGATATTAGTGGCATCATGAGGGTAAATAAGAAGTTATACATACCTTCATGCTGTGTGTGTGTTGTATATACACATACACATGTGTATATGCATGCATGTACATATACACAAGGTTGGGCTAAACCTAAGTGTTCCACATTAAATGTTAAGTACCTCATAGGCTCATGTGTTTGAATATCTGGCCTTAAGCTAGTCATGCTGTTGTGGGGGATTGTGGAGGTAGTGAAGAGTACATGGATCACTGGAAGCTTTGGAGGGTAGAACCAATCAGAATTCCTGCTCCATTTTCTGATTCCTGGTCCAGCCATTATGTGTAAAGCCACTGTCTCATGTTCCTGCTCTGATGGGCTAAACCTTCTTAAATTAGAAACCAGCAAGATCATACATAATTCTTCTGTCAGAAACCTACTTCCACAGTAAGAGCACTAATTCTTTTATGAAAGTAGAGTTGCCACTACCTATTGACTTTTAAGAGCGTCTTTTTGACACGGTTGGGGATTAAGGTTCCCAACACAGACTCTGGGAAAATATTCAAGCAGTGGCAGTAACTCTCAACTCTCCGACAGAAGCAGCTACTAGGCACAGTCTGGGCTCTTGTTACTCCACTGACATAGCTGCTGCCACCTTCTTCCACTCCCCTCCCCAAGCTCACTGCTCTAAGACAAGGGTGGCGACTGGTACCATCATAATGAAAACAGATTTCATTGTGTGGCTTCTTGTACCTGTCTGCTCAGCTGCAGGATCACAAGCCCTGAGCTCCAGGAAGCCTGCCAATGGAGGCTGCTAGTGAGTTGCCAAAACTCCAGTAGAGAAGAATGAATGGAAGAGCATGCTTTCTCTTTCCATCCCCTCACTTGAGCGTAATGGGAGGAGGGGGTTAGTGATCACTATGATGCTTCCCAAAGCCAGATGGCGTCATTTGGATCTGGCGTCATTTGGGATGGAAACAGGCCAGGGTATATGGAGTGAGTTCATTAGTTACAGATGCTATATTACAGTACCACAAAGGGCAGCTTATAAATAACACGTTTTTTTTTTCATAGTACTGGAAAGAAGAAGTCCAATATTAGGTTGATCATTTTCTGGGGAAGAGCCTCTGTAAGCTTGCAGAGTGCTGAGCCTGTGTCCTCACATTGCAGAAAGGCTCTGTGGTAGCTCTGCTGAAAGCACTAATCCTAGCTGGAAAGTCTCACACCTTCACCAGCTAGTTATATCAGATTAGCCACTACCTGGGGACAAGTATCTTAACATATGATATTTGTGAGGTATAGGGAGAAACACCAACATTTGCACACAGGTTATTAAAAGCAAATGCTTTGTTTAAAAGGACAAGTGTCAAGTTGGAACAATGGCTCAGCAGTTAAGAGTTTGTGCTGATTTTATAGAGGCTCTGGCTTCAGTTCCAAGCACCCTCATTAGGCAGCTCGCAACTTCTTGTAAGATCCAGCTCTAGTGGATCTGATGCCCTCATCCTGCCTCTGAGTATACTGCACACATATGATACACATAAACTCACACAGAGTGCACATACAAAAACAATAATAGTGATGAACATCAAAGGACTCTGTGTTCAGCTTCTCTGAACCTTTTTAGGAGAAATGTCTTCATTTATTCAGTGAATTTTTTTATTCTTTTTAAGTGTTGGTAAAATCTTAATTTTAAAATATACTGTGCTACCCTTGCAGGTTAGATTTAAAATCTGGACCATACATAACATGAAATTGGGGCCAGCATGTCAAACCCAACAGCCGTTCTTTGAACCCCCTAAACTGCTAGAAGCATGTGATCCTTGGTCCAAGGTGAAAGAAATTTTTTAAGGTACTTTGGAAGCCACTAAGAATGTCATTGAGCTTATTCTAAAGATCAGGTATACAGAAGGAGAGATATTGAGATAATTTATAGATAGTGCTTGTAGCTCGTGGCCATGGGTTGACTCTGTATCTTAGAAAGTCTTTAGCTTGAAAGATTAGGAAGCATGTGGAAGGATACTGGAACCATTAAGCGAGAGAATACCTCAGCTATTTTTGAACTCTAATTTGATGCTGTTAAAGTTCAGAAAAGGCCCTGGTTTCCATCACAAGAAAAACAGCCAGAATAGTTGTGCAGGCTGCCCTTGTGCCTGGATTCAATTGCTCCTGACAGGTGTCCCAGGGAGGTATAGCTCTTAGGGCTGCTGGAAGGAAAGGGAGAAAGGGCAGTCGACCAGTTAGCATGTGCTTTAAAGAGCTGCCCGTAATTTTGTCACACAGTCAGACACATGTTATAGTCCTCTAAATGGCAAGGTTTTCTTGAGTTTCTGAGTAGGTGTGGGTTGCCCATTGTGCTGAGTTCTGAGAGCAGTGCTGGAAACAACAAATGGAAGGGGAAAACAGTCATGGAATTGCTCTGTCAATGACTGCGACCTAATGCTGCTGAGTGGTATTATGTAGGGTGGGCTGTAAGCAAAATAGACAGACAAGGGCAGAAGGCTTTCTAGGGGAAATTCAGCAGGAAGGGAACCATCAAAAAGGCAGTTCTCAGATCTGAGCCAGGGAAGTCTCTGTGAAAAAAAAGGCAAGCGTTGAACAGATCACACATGCACATGCACACGAACAAAATAGGAAAACCCATCTTATCCTTAAGGTCCCCTCAAACACTGTCCTAGCTGACATTTCAGCATGTGGCTTTCTAGAGTGTTTTATGTGACTGTATGCAAACACTTAGGCAGAAATGATAGCCTACTTTACATCTCTGGAGCCAGTTCACTCCTCTCAGCAATTGAACAGTTCCACACTGTGATGTATTTATGTAATTGTGACCTTAGAGTGCTCGATGCTTTACAACACAATTAGGCTTTTCTCTCTTGGTGGAAGAATGGGTTACTTACAGTTTTCACAAATAACTCTACCACTGTTTCCCTCCAGCGTGCCACCCTCTCCCTCCTGTCGCTTGCTGATCATGACTTCATGATACATTTCCAGAGGTGAAACTGGAGGGCAAGGGCTTGAACCTTCCCATCTATTGATCCTGGCTCTGCACTCTGTCCCTGTTATTACCCCTAATCCCATGACTTCACAAGGCCTCTCTGTGCCAAGCAATCCCCAATGTTGGACCTGTATCCTCAAGTCGCTCTAGCCAGCCATCTCCATCAGACATTGTCTCTCAGCCTTTTCTGAATGGACTCAATGAAAGCAAAGCTAAAAAATCTCCCAGCCAACCCAGCATCTTGGCTAAATGCCAGTTGCCCAAGGGCAGGGTAAAGTTTATCAGCATCTCCTCCCACAGCCCTCCTACCTTCATAACCAACAGATCAGTAAACTATAGGATTGTTCCCTAGTGTCTTAGTATGTGTTTTTGTGGGCATGCTTACACATGCTTGTCTGTTAATTTGCATGTGGAGGTCAGAGACCAAACTCAGGTTCCATTTCTCCGGTGCCATATACCTATCTTTTTGAGAAAGGACAGCTTATTGGCCTGGAATTCAGGCTAGACTGGTTGGCCAGTGAGCCCCAGGGCTCCACCTACTTCCATCTCCCTCCTGCTGAGATTAGATGAGCCTGGCATTTTGACATTAGCTCTGGCTATTGCACTCAGGTCCTCATGTTTGCATGGACAGCACTTTATCAAGTGAGCTCTCTCTTGGCCCTAAACTGAGTACTCTGGTTAGATATAGCCAATCAGATAAGCACATTCAAACAAATGCAATGAATCAAAACAGTTTCTCCATCCAGGGGGGAGTCACACTTCAAAGGAAGATTCAGTCCATAATTATACCCCCCCCAAAAAAACCCATGGTGAGCTATTACACTAATCATGGCATTTGGTACATAGACATTTTTGACATAAAAAGCCACCTGGTATCCTCAGAGTGAATCATGGCCTCCCTTGCATTCAAGCCTGGTTCTTCTTAGTCCATGGGCCTCTCCTCTGCCAGCTGGAAACCCTCCCCAACACTAGCTGGATCCCCTACTTTGTATCCCAGGTCTGGATCAGGTCCTCTGTAAACTGAGAACTCAGGAGGCACACTAGGAAATTGAAAACATATTGAGACCAAGCCCACACTGTGCTGGGGTCCTGGCCAAGAGGAGAGTCGGGTTCCAGACTCCAGTAATGTAGGGGATTGCTCATGTAAGGAAGCCTCGGCTCCTGGCAAGGAGACAGTTTTGGCGTCTGGCAGCTGCTGCTTTTTCAGGCACATGCCATTTCTTCAGTCTTTACTACCTTCAGAGCAATGCCAGTACACAGAGCCTCTGCATGGGTATTCAGTCCATAGCTTGCATGGTGAAGGTACTTATAAGTGCTGGTCATCCTTTAACAAGAGACATACATTCAAGTGTTTTAATTATCTGTTGCTGCGAAGCAAGCTGCCACATAATTGGCAACTTTAAAGCAACACACATTTGATACCTTATAGCAGCTATTGGGCCAGAAATCTGGACAGGCTTTCTCAGGATCTTCTGCCTGAGAACTATGAACAAAGCTGCCATCAAAGTGTCTGGTCTCGGCTGAAGGTCTCACTGGGGAAAGATGTTGGCACAGTTAATTTTCTTGAGAGACAATGGGCTGATATTTCCCAGATAGTTGATGGCTGGAGGCCATTCTCATTGCTGTCGGATGGCCTTCTCCAGTTATGTCACTAAAGCAGTCAAGTGAAGAAGGAGAGCAATGTAACAGCAAAATGGAAGTCTACTTTTAGGGGTTATTGCCAAAGTGAGATTAGGTTTTGACCTGGACTGGGTTCAGTTTGTTAGAAGTAGGTCATAGGGACTCACACACATCCAAGAGTAGAGGCTCATGCAATGGGATGAAGACTGGGAGGATCACTGTTGGCCCTTTTAGAGGCCATTGCCATAAGCAGATGGTTACTGGTGCTCCCAGATGCTCCAAACAAGCAACTCTGCACCCTGCAGAGGGAACTCCCCCCACAGGCACTTGTATTCTGTTTCTGATAACATACAGATAACTTGCCCTGGGTGGTTCTTGAGCTCTGGCAGTAAGGCCTGCCTCTCCTGCTCACACCATGAGAGATCTGACAAGACAAGTCCTAAATCTACTTGGGATAGGTGACTGTGTGGAGTCGGGGTGGGGGTGGGGGTCAAAACAGAGTCATAGCCATTGCATGCCTGCATGCCTAGCACTGCGAAAACAGGAACAAAACACGAAACTTCCAGGCTATTCTTTGGGCTGTAGTCTCTGTAAGGCACATCTCCTCTAGGAAAACTGGTTCTATCAGCCTAGCTCTCGCTGGATACTCACTGGACCACACTTTCAGGCTTCATTTGTGCTGACTATGCTCACAGCCCATGCTTTCCAGTCTAGAATCAGAGTCAGTTAGGCTTGCCCTTCTCTATCAGATGCCTCAAGCCCTCCATAAGATACTTCACATACCAAGCCCAGATCAATCCAGTTATGTTATTGCTAGGCTAACTCTGCCCCATATTCAGATTGAGAGTCTTGACATCTAGACTTTTATGTGCAAGTCTTTTTTTTGTTTTGTTTTGTTTGTTTTTTTGAAACAGGGTTTCTCTGTATAGCCCTGGCTGTCCTGGAACTCACTTTGTAGACGAGGCTGGCCTCGAACTCCGAAATCCTCTTGCCTCTGCCTCCCAAATGCTGGGATTAAAGGCGTGTGTCACTTATGTGCAAATCTTCCATTTTGAAACGTGTGCCATCCAAACAAAACACTGTGCCTGTAAGGTGGATGATTCTGTGGGACACCTGTGTGTAAACCTTGGATTCCCATGTTTACGTTGCCTTTAAGTCTCTGGGATTGGATCAGGTGCACCATTTTTTTTTTTTTTTTTTTTTTTTTTTTTTTTTTTTTTGCTTTCTCCATGATGGTTGTCTTGTCACAGTGTATCCTCTGCAGTGGCTGAGCAGTAGGCATCTGGCAAATGGCTGCTGGTTTGATGTGTTCTTTGGATAGGGATGGGATGAGGGTGCCTACCAACTTTGAAATTCTACAGAAGAGTAGTCACTGCCTCAATTGATGCCATCTGAAATAAGCATCTGTGAAAGTGTTGATTCAGACTGTGAGGGAAAGTGAGTGGTCTTCATCCCAGCCTTCACAGGGAATAGAGTAACACAATGTTGCTTTTGGGTTTTTTTGGTTTTTGATTTTTTTGTTTTGTTTTTTGTTTTTTTGAAGTGTCTGGGGAGCATCATAGAAATGGCACCAAAGGGTTTATTTATGTCCACACAAACAAATCAAAAATGTGCTTGGAGAATTTAGAATCCAAAATGAGTTAAAAATAGTGCCAGGGGACAAAGCTAGCTCTGCAACTCCATTAGCAGCTGATCCACGTTAATGACCTACAGGGAGCTTGACCGCCAGCAGTGCACAGTGAAGGTTGGGAGCCACCAGATGCCATGGCTCAGTCCCTCTGCAGTGCATCACTTGGCTCCGGGAACATATAACCAGGCCACTGACATTCTAGGGATTAAAGAGCACCGGGCTTTCAGTCAGAGTGAGGGACATTGCTTACAATGTCCTCTCTGGAACATACCCTTGGGGTGAGCAGCAGGTGGGGACATTTTGCTTTGCTTCCTGGCCATAGTGGGAATTTTTACCTAGAAGAAGACAAAACTGGGGATTGAGCAAAATTTTGGACTCAGGTATGGGTCTTGATGGGGCTTTACCTAGATTAATGTTTCCCAATGTCAGGGGGGAAGGAAGCAATGTCATAATTTGAGTATTAAATACATGTGCACAAGGCTCATTAAAAGTTTGGTTTGCCGGCTTTGGCAGGAGGTGACTGGGCCACTAGAGCCCTGGCTTTATCAGTGGATTAATCTGTGGATGAATTCATATTTTGATGCATTATTGAGATTGGGTTTAGCTGGAAGAAGAAGGTCAGAGTGGTCATGTTCTTGGAGCTGTATCTTGTCTCAGGCCTCTCTGCTTCCAACCCCATTCTGGAAGCTTCTGCAGAGGCCAAATCACATGGGCTGAAATCTCTGAAACCTGGAGCCAAAATAAGCCTTTGCCTCCCTTAAATAGAATAGCATTTTGTCACAGTGATGGAATCTGACAAACACGACCCTTCTTTGTATTCCTCATCAGCCATGGGCCAATACTTCAGTATAATCCAGTAAAACTTGAATTGTGGAAAATGTAAAAAGCCATGCAATAGACAAGCCCCTGGGATTTTATTATCAGATTGCGCAGTCATGCTCTGACTTGTCAAATTGATCTCAGGGTTATAAGCTCCCTACCCCTACTGTACGGCTTATCATCAAGATCACATCAAACAGCATCAAACCAGAGACCTGCCATGTGCCCAGGCTTTCATATCCATGTGCCTTGGCTTTTGTTTTCCCTCTGTAGGGAGCTTTCCCACCTCCTCCTATCTCTTTCCATATAGTATCTCCCCTGAGCATCCTTGCAGGCCAGCCACTCAGGGATCTGGGAGAGTTTCCCAGACCTGAGATTAAACTAACTGTGTGAAGCTGGACAGTTAAACTTACCGAAAATATGCGTGCTGGTAGAGCTTGTACACAGACAGACTCCTGCAATAGCCAATGTCCATGGGACACATCTGTATGTCCGACCCGGGGTGAGTCTATCTCACATATTACAACATCAGATGTCCACAATATCTTTCTGGACTGTCTACAGTTTATAGAGGAAGCAGAGTCTAAGTCACTTGCCCAGGATGGAGACAATATACGGGAACAGAGAAGAAGGAAGGACAAGACTAGAGTGCAGTAACTAACACCTTCTCAGCAGTTCACGTCCTGGGCCACTGAAGTTCATGGTAGACCTGCCTCATGCCAGGCCCAGCATTCTTATTCGCTGTTCTGTCCTCTCATGTTTCTTTCCAGATGAAACATTAATATTCATAAGACCAAATTAATATATGCCTCATATAAATGTGCTTGTGTTGGGTAAGATGTTAATAATTCATGTGGCTGTAAGGTGTTGTCACAGGTGTTTGGGCCTGGAGAACTGTTCATCACCTTGCCTGTAATGCTGTACCCCATGACTAAGCAGCTTTGACACCCTCTGAGCTGAGAAAAAGATGCCTTTGCACCACTGGAGCTGCCAGGGAGGGACAACGATGAAAGATTCTGGGCAGTAGGCAGAAGACAGAAGAAGGGAGTCCCCTTAAGAGCCTTAACGGCTAGATTAGAACACCAGACAAGTAGAACTAGGCTTCATTGTAGTGACTTCCCTGTGGGCCACAGTCCTGCCATTCCTGAGAAGCCATATAATCTTCTGGGTCAGGTTCCTGCCTAGTCCTCTAAGAAGTCCAGAGGTTTCGTCTCCCGATTCGATCACCCACTCTGTGTGTATGTGTCTATCTCTATCTCTGTCTCTGTCTCTCTGTGTGTGCTGGTTCTCTCTCTGTCTCTCTCTGTGTGTATGTGTCTATCTCAATCTCTGTCTCTGTGTCTCTCTGTGTGTGCTGTTTCTCTCTGTCTCTCTCTCTCTGTGTATGTGTCTATTTCTATCTCTGTCTTTGTGCCTCTCTCTGTGTGCCTCTCTCTCTATTTGTCTTTCTCTCTATGTCTATCTCTGTCTCTGTGTATGGGTGTGTTGTGTGTTTCTCTCCTTCTTTCCATTAGCATGTCGGTCAACAGTTCCACTCTCTATTTTCCTTCTATGTCCTCCATCTGCCTTTGTCAGTATCTTCTCTTTGTGTCACTGTTTCTCTAACATCTCTGTGTATCTCTTTTGTCTTGTCCCAACCACTTTCCTGATCTATTCACAAACACTGACGAGCTCTGCCTGCCGCTCTCCTCCTTTTGCCCTTTTCATTACTGGTTCAAGTCTAATGACTGACCATTTCACGTCCTTTCCTCAGATGTGGTCAAGACTTTTGTCTCACTGTGGGATTTTCTGAAAATGTGGTCAGATGAAGAGGCCAGGATTTGGAGAGGAAGATCAGCCAAGTTGACAATGAAAACAGAAAACTGGTGTTTGGGAACTGGACTGTGGGATAGGCAATCGGGGCTTAATACTGTGGTGGTTCCTCTCAAAACCTACTGCTGTGGCTCTAGCACATTACCTAGAAGCCAGTTAGGTCTGTGCCCTCCCCAGGGTGTGTCAAAGGGTGTGTCAAGGTGTGGCCAAAGTGCTGGGCAAAGGTGACTTTCCAGATTGGAAATTTTCCTAAATTTTGGACATTTTTCTTGAAACAGCTTAAGGAGTGTTGTGGACTTGGGAAAAGTATTAGTACATCAAATTCCCCAAACTCAGCAGGTTTTCAAGGTGGGGTGCTGACATGTATACATGAAATCTTAGGTGGTCCCAGGGACAGGACGGGGAATCACCTATCACAAGCCCTTGTTGTCTGAAAACTACAATTAAGGTCCAATCCACAGAGTGGTAGGAAAATCCAGGTTCTGGTGACATGGCTTTCGTTGATGTGCTGGCTAGTTTTATATCAAATTGACACAAGTTAGAGTCATCTGAGAGGGACAAACACCAACTGAGAAGCTGCCTTCATAAGATCAGGGTATAAAGAAGCCCATAGAATGTTTTCTTATTTAGTGTTAGAGGAGGGTCCCAGCTCAGCGTGAGTGTTGCCTGTCCTGGATGCTATAAGAAAGCAATCTGAGAAAGCCATGGGAAGCAAACTAGTAAGCAGCACCCACCTATCTATGGTCTCTGCATCAGCTCCTGCCTCCAATTCCTGCCCTGTTTGGAGTTCTTGCCCTGACTGAATGGTGAATGGTACTAAAGAAGCATAAGCCAAATAAGCCTCCTTTCCCATCAGCTTGCCTTTGGTTATGGTGTTTCACCGTAATACTAGTAACCCTAACTAAGACCTTTGATACCCTTAGCAGCTTCTGCATCCCTTTTGAAGCCACAGCAGCCTGATCCTACTTGCTCGGTGTCTTCCATAGTGAGCACAGTGAGCAGTGCTTTTCTTTTCACACCCTGATGAGCCCCTCCCTAGTCCTCCTTCTTCACACATGAAATGCCTGCAGGCCTCTATCATAAACCTTCTCTAGCCACTGTTAGGATCAGCTCATTGTTCTGCTTGCTGGCTGTCACTTGTTTCTCCTTCAGCCACTTTTCTTCAACAAATCTCTGTTTTACCTAGCCTTTCTCACTTGCCAGCCATGACAGTGAGTATCAATGTCTTGGAGATGCTACCCCAGCTGCTAAAGTGCTGGTTGCACTCTGGAGAGTGGAGCACAGGTGGGGTATGTGAATTGTCTTGTCACCCTATAGTGTACTATAATCAGTGTGGGTTATAGTACACTGGCCCATGTACAGTCTTCTACTTCTTTTAATCCTGAGACCCTAGCATCCACTCCTCATGTCATTTAAATCCCCCATAAGAAATGATCCACGTTTTGTAAACCTTGTGGTTACATTGCTTGGGTTACTAATGCTGTGATGAAACACCATGACCAAAACCAACTTGTAGAGAAAAAATGTTTATATTACTTACACTCCCACATCACTAGCCATCATCCAAGGCAATTCAGGCAGGAACTCAAACAAGGCAGGAACCTGGAGGCAGGCGCTGATGCAGAAGCCCTGGGTGTCTTTACTGGCTTGCTCCTCATGACTTACTCAGTCAACTTTCTTATAGACGCTAGTACCACTAGCACAGAGATCTCCCCACCCACAGTGGTCTGGACCTTCCCACATCAATCACTAATTAAGAAAATGCCATACGTGATTATCTACAGCTTGATTTTATGGGGACATTTTCTCAATTGTGGTTTCCTTCTCTAGGATGACTCTTGTTTATGTCAACTTGACATAAAACCCATCCTGTACACTTTGTCTCAGTTCTGTCACCTGATGAGTTGATAGAGCTTCTAGAAAGCATTCTACTTCTCTGGAAGTTGGGGTACCTGAGTAGGGGCTATTAGCCCTACTCACAGAGGCTGCAATGGAAGTTGACAACTCCTATATTGTACTCTGCCTCCTTTCCTCTCCAGAGAAGTGTCCATCTGTGAGAGCCAGGAAGTTCAGTGATATATTCTGTCTTATATGCTCTCTTCTCATCGGGTTGATTTGAATCCTCCAAGAACCCGTCTTGCTGTGGGCTCTTGGGCTTGGACCATATTGGGGGTGGGGAGGCTGTAAGGATGCAGAGCTTCATTATAACATCAACATCAGCATGTTCTGGCTAAACATACTAACAGTCTCCAGGAATTGGTGACTACTGGGAGCATGCAGCAAACTCAGAAGAGTCCCATCCATTTGATTTGTCTTGCTTTCGAGTTCTCTGCCAAACTCATAAAAGATTTATAAAAAGAAATAAAGCTGTGGGATTACTGTGTGGGAGGTCCTATTCTTTAAAAGTCTTGGAACTATAGAGGGAGTTCTATCTTAAAATGTTTATATTTATAATTTGAAATAAGAAAAACAGAGTCTATAAACTGATTGGCCAGTTGGAATAGAACATCATTCCATGCTCCTCCATACTGCTAGCTTCAGCCCTGTCATAGTTATCTTTAGCTGTCAACACACCAGAGAAGAGAGAATTTCAAGTAGGGAATCTCCTCTATTAGATCTGATAGACTAGACATGCTATGGACATGTCTATAAGGGCATTTCTTAATTGCTAGTTGATGGAGGAAGACTCAGCCCACACAGGCGGTGGCACACACCTAGTCTTAGATTGTACAAAAAGCAGGCTTAGGAACAAGCCATGGGGAACAAGCTGGTAAGCAACAATCCCCCATGGTCTCTGCTTTAGTTGCTGCCTTGGCTTCCCTTAGTGATGGACTGTAATCCATAGCCAAATAAACCTTCCCTCCCTAGTTGCTTTGGTCATATTGTGTACCACAGCAACAGTGAAGGAAACTAGAATAAGTCCCCTTCCCCCCTAATCCCAAGAGTTAGACCCCAAGGTAACCATGACTTTGAAATTTAATGTTCACCATTAATTTTCATATAGTTCTATTGAATTATATTTTCTAATTAAACTAATAATACTCATATTTGAAATATAAATGTTTCTGTCATATATACTTTTGTATTTTATAATATGTAAAGTATATGTAAAGTTATGCTATAAAAATATTTTTATAAAGTCTCTAACAATAAAAATGTAGCTACTGTTCACATAGTTTGCTTTCCAGTGTGCAGACTCCAATGCTGTGCAGTGATGCATATGTTTATATGGCCACTAATAGAAGATTTGGGGTTTTAAAAAACTGTGTTTAACAAATCATGCTACCATGAACCCTTTTGTGCATTGATTATGATATGCATATTTGTGGGAGTCTGGGTGGGTAACATCAGTGAAAGTATTTATGACCAAAATTCTATAATGCCACCGTGATAACCAACTTGGTTGTTAATTTGACTACACCTGGAATCAACTAAAACCCAAGCAGCCGGATTGTGTGAAGAATTTTCTTGGTGGGATCATTTGATGTGGGATGACCCAATGAATCTGCTCCACACCTTCTGGTGGCAGGCCACATGAAATGGAACGAAAAGAGTAAGCTTTTTGCCTGGCTTCCCTCACTCTTGCTGGCAAGTTCATCTATTCTTGGGCTGAAGGATTCCTTCACTGGTGTTAGAATCTACATCTTCAGGATTCCAACACACACTGAAGATTAGTAGCTTTTAGGAATCTGTGGGACTCCAGCACAAGATTGGAACTGCTGAGACATCCAATCTCAAGAGCTAAACAAAAACATCATTCTTGGCTTTCCATTGGGATCCAGCCACTGTTGGATAACCCAGTCCACATCCTGTGAGACATTCTAATGAAGCACCTTTCAATGTATACCTGCTATACCAGTTCTGTTTCTTCAGAGAACTGTGAATAAAAGTTATTTTCCCTATTTTGACAAGAAGTACTTAGATACTGTGTTGTAGTGTGCTTACTCAGAACTTAAAGAAATGAATGCACCTTTGAATGTGATAGAAGACAGATAAAACCATATGGTGTGATGGTGCACACCTTTAATTTCAGTACTCGGGTAGCAAAAATATCTGAGCCTAAATAGTGAGTTCCGGGTCATGCAAGGTGGCCTAGAGAGACCATGTTTCATAAAAAAGTAATTTATATTAAAGGACACTTGTAGCAATGATTAAATTTGGGGGAATAATTGTATCAGGAACCAGAATAAAAATGATTGTATAATAAAGCTTATGTGTACAATTATGGTAAACAGATCAATAGAAGAATTTGAGTTAATAATATGAATAACACACACAAAATTCTCAAAATATGATTTCTTGAAATATTGGTGAATTCCCAGTAAGGATCCAGACAACAGCAATAGCAATAACAGCAGAATTCAGATTCTGTCTTTAATTTAAAAGGCAATGTTGCTGAAAAATGTAATCTATTAAAGATATAAAAATAATTACTCTGAGATTCATTATTATTCAGGTATATGACAAAGTGTTGGATTGCAGGATCAGGTCAGTATGTGGGATTGTTCTTCTGCGTAAACGCTATGGCTCCAACAAGTGATCGCATGGAGTGCTTACTGAGTCCCCATGGTATGGGACTGCTAATGTTTCTTTCCTTGCCTGTTAAATGCCACCAATCTGCTTTACTTGTGGAATTCACAGACTTCCAGAACTTGTTCTAGAGTGTGGAGACAATGCCATTGTGATCATCTTCTTTATGAAAGAACAGAATTTCAATAGACTGTGATTAACACAGTGACTTACAACTGGCCAAGGAGCACAGAATGAGATAAAGCATAATGTTCAGCCATAAAGGGAGTATATAACCCGATTTCCAATATTCGGGGATTGTTGAAGAAGGGGGCTGGTTGTAAAAATGGTACATTATGAAATAACTGATCAATACAGGGAAACATTGTTTTCTGGACATGGCAGAGCAATTACACACATAAACTCACAGAAGTTGCATCCATATGCACAAAACCTGTGTGAACACAAACTAGACTATATCCCAGCAAGGAGAGAGGAGCTGGGCACACGATTGCATCCTAAGCCATACAGCCCCCTGTAATTGCTAACTACTGGAGAGGAAGAGAGTTTTCTCTAGGAGTGTGGTTCATGGTAGGTCAATCATTGTCCAGTAGAGTATCACCATATAGCCAAGAATATTTAGGCAGCAAAATTGGTCTCGAAGGATTAATGACAAATGACACAAAGTTGAGCAATGGTCAAGCAGGGTGTAAATCAGGGAAGAATTGGTGGGCAATGAATATGATCAAAATGTGTTGTCTGAAACTCTAAAAGAACTAATAAAATCACAAAAAAATAATGTAACTGCTGTGTTAGAAAGCTAAGTGCATATTTTTGCCTTCTTAGGTACTAATGATTGACTTTTCCAGTATAGTTCTATGTGTATACTGTCTAACCATCAATCTTCAGGGATTCTATTGCTTTGCATACTTATCTGTCCTTGGATATGTCAAATTTTACATTAGTACCTGTTCAGTACAATAAGAGATCTTTTAAAAAGAAACCTTATCTTTAATTGTATTTAACTTCCCATGTTGATAAGTACCTTTTGTGTTTATAGATAATTATTGTATTATGTTTTATTGAACCTGGTTGCTTATGTCACTTGCTTATAACTTTTGTCTCATTGCTTTCTCGTTCTTAAAGAGTTCTCTGATTCAGCTGTCTCTTGTGAGACTATGCTGGGGCCTAGCAAACACAGAAGTGGATGCTCACAGTCAGCTATTGGATGGATCACAGGGCTCCCAATGGAGGAACTAGAGAAAGTACCCAAGGAGCTAAAGGGATCTGCAACCCTATAGGTGGAACAACAATATGAACTAACCAGTACCCCGGAGCTCTTGTCTCTAGCTGCATATGTATCAAAAGATGGCCTAGTTGGCCATCACTGCAAAGAGAGGCCCATTGGTCATGCAAACTTTATATGCCTGAGTACAGGGGAACGCCAGGGCCAAAAAGTGGGAGTGGGTGGGTAGGGGAGGGGGTAGGTATGGGGGACTTTTGGGATAGCATTGGAAATGTAAATGAGGAAAATACCTAATAAAAAATATTGAAAAAGAAAAAAATAAGCGTTCTCTATTTTTGTTGTATACAGATCTGCTATCAATTATACATGCACCTATTTCTTTTTCAGTTGTCAACTTTCTGGGTTTTTTTTTCCCACTCATTTTATGAGATCTATT
Organism: Mus musculus; assembly: GCF_000001635.26. Classification (NCBI taxonomy): domain Eukaryota; kingdom Metazoa; phylum Chordata; class Mammalia; order Rodentia; family Muridae; genus Mus; species Mus musculus. The sequence goes on along the minus strand of NC_000073.6, from coordinate 40,525,809 downwards.
GATGAAACAGTCTTCTCTAGAGAGAGAATCTAAATTTGAGGTTTCCATTGGATCCCTCCCATCAGAGATCCGGGAACCCCTGGAAAGGGGGGGAAGAAATAATGTGGGAGTCAGAGGGGATGGAGCACACAGGAGAACATGGCCCACTGAATCAACTAAGCAGGGTTCATATGGGCTCACAGAGACTGAAGTGGCAGGCACAGCGCCTGTATGAGTTTGTACCAGGCCTTCTGAAAACAGGTTATGGCAGTTAGCTTGGTATGATTGTGGGATTCCTAACAGTGAGAGCAGGACTATCTCTGACTCTTTTGCCTGTTCTTTGGAGCCCTTTTCCTCATATTGGCTTACCTTGTCCAGCCTCAATATGAGGGCTTTTGCCTTGTCCTCCTGTATCTTGTATCTTGTCCCATGTGAATGTTGTCTCTTGGAGGCCTACTCTTTTCTGATGATCTGGGGATCTGATGGGTCTGGGGGAGAGGAGAGATGGAGGGAGCTGAAAAGAGGAGAGGACGGGGAAACCGTGATTTTGATGTATTATATGAGAGAAGAATATTTTTAATAATAATTTGAAAAGAGAATTTTTCCTGTCTGGTTTTTCCTTGGACAAGGATCATCAGTGGACTTTATGAACCCATTAATACATTTTCATTCTTTCCATGAATCTCCTGTACAGATATGAATTTTGAACTATATTTTTCTTCCAGAAGACAGATTTATATCACCTCCTTAAAATGGCAGGTCCTGTTCTAACTTCTGTCTGTAACCTAAGACACCCCATAGAAAACAGTGGTCTGTCTCAGGGCTATCTGGCAACTTTGATATCAGCTCTGAGAGCTGCTTTAAGGTTGCCATTCCATTTGCTTAGTATACACATGGGAAAGATAAATAAGAAATTGAGTTTGGGAACTACAGAAATAGGTCAATAGTTAACACTGGTGGCGCTTCCAAAGGACTGGGATTTGATTCCCTTTACCCACATGGTGGTTTACAACCATCTGTAATTTCAGTCCCAGGGTATCCAATGCTCTCTTCTGGCCTTTGTGAGTATCAGGCATGTGCTTTGTACACAGACATATATTCACATATAACATCCACCCACACAAATAAATATTAAAAAAAAAGAAAGAACGAAATTGATCCTTTTTTTTTATCTTGCTCTCACTCTCACTCCTATTTCCAGCCTCCCCACTGGACAGTGGCCTATACCCAGAGCACATGACCAGCAGTGTTTGAAAGAAGGCTTTTCAAACCAGACAGTCTCATAAGCTTTCTTTCTGGTGGAAAGACTCATGGAAAATTCTTTCTTTGCCTAGTTAAAAAGATGTCAACTTCCAGGGAGACACTGTTTGCTATAAGAATGTTCAGGTCTACCTAGTCCCCCAAAAGATTACAGAACATTTAACAGCTTTTTAGGGGGGTTACCCAAGTCATTCTATGTTCAGTTCATATATATTGCCAATGACTGGGACCCAGAGAGATTTCCAGAGTAGAATTCGGCATCAATCCACTCTGACCACACATACACTCTTGGTGGGAGATCTAACTGAGCCTTTAGCCTGGGGATAATTAGATGGATTTTTTGCTTAATGCATTTTCCAATCAATACAACAACTTAAAGATTAATTTATAAACATTGAATATGGTGACAAAATGCTACATCAAAGAAACCTACTCATCTTTATGGATTAAAAATTAGTGTTGGGGGTAGATTTATAGCTGGCTTGGGTAGCCCACAGAACAGTGAAGCAGAGAGCTCTCTCCTTTTTCTAAAGAAGCACTTATATTGTCCCCAGGGGTATGCTATGATTTGAATATGGTTTACTTCCTCCAAAACTCCTGTTGAAATTTAATGCCCATTATAATGTATTAAGCAACGGAACTGGGTATAAACTTTAAGAAGCCCTTATGCATTCATTAATCCATTCCACTGAGGATTAATGGGCTAATGGGTCATCCACTCTAACAATAGGCTGGGAAGTGCTCTCTTGCTCTCCCTGTCTCTTACCACAAGGTGTTCTATGCTGTCTCAAGATTCTGTGAGCTTTGGACCAGAACCATTGGCCCAAATAAATATATTTTCTTTATCATTCTTCCAGTCTGTTGTACTGAGACATTAGCAGCAGAAAATGGACTAAAACTCTTGGATTAAGAGGAGAACTAGAAAGTGAAGTCTTATCTAGAGGAAGGGACCAGAGAGGTGTGTGTTTCTTTTAGTCCTTGGTGCTTTGCCTTTTACACCACTGAGGTGAGGAAATTCTTCAGTCTCTGAAGCTGCCAATCCATCTGTTAATGAGATTTTACAATGTGATATTCCATCTGAGCTAAGTTCCAGCAAGCCAGAAAAGTCACATTCAAGTTCAAGTTGGGGTGACATGGCTAGCAACGTACACACTCCCTGTGCATCTCCTCCTGGGCAGAAGAGCACCAGGCCTGGCTTGGCCTCTACTGCTGGGCAGATGGGTTAAACAGATCAGACAGGGCAGGTCAGTATTAGGGCTATCATGGGAATCTGGAAAGGAAGGGCTGGCACAACATGCACCATTCCTTTACTGAAAAACAAAATTTGAAAGCTCTTGGTAAACCGATCTTCAAAGCAAAGGAGGAAAGGGGGAGATGCTGGCTTTATCGCATTTGTGCCTTTAAGGCCCTGGAGACTGGGAAAGCAGTCTTTGCTGCTGCTGTGTGGAAGGCAGCATCTGGCAGCAGCAGCCTTCTGCCGAGGACATGGGTGCAAATGCTTCTTGACAATTCTAATCAACGAGTCTTCTTGTTAGCATTCAAGATGGCTGAGATGATAAATTATATGAATAATTTTGGTTCTTTGTCAAAGCGTGGATGATATCTTCCCGCACACATCTGTAGCTATGCATACTTAATTCCTGCCAAAAGGAGCAGACAGGAGGTGGAGCCTGGCACTTCCCTGATGCTACAGAAGTGACACAGCATCCTAGGAGATTGGGTTGGGGAAATAGATTAGAGCGCACATTCTCCAGTTAGCTAGGGACCTTGCAAGAGAGAGTATTGGTCCTGTCACCTTGGAACAATAGGAGGCTTTGAAGTTGAGCAGGGATTATTTACAGGTGGGTTGAGGTGAGTCCTGGGGGCAATCACAGTCTGATACCATGCTTCCTTTTTTCCCCCACAGAAATAAGAGATAACTCATTTTGATGTTTAACCATGGCTCAGGAACACAGATTTTGGTCACCCCAAATTCCAGGTTCCAGCATGGAAACAGTTTCATGAATTTTTTTGTTTGTTTGATTATTTATTTTAAGTAACTTTTTAAAAATTCACGTTACATACCAGTCACAGCCCTCTCACTCCTCTCTTCCTAGTCCCATCCTTACAAATCCCTACCCCTAAAACCCCCACCTCTTCTCCCCAGAGAAGGGGATTCCCCCTTGGATACCACCCCACCCTGGGCATCTAGTCCCATCCACTGCTGGATGAAGCCTCTCGGGAAACAGCTCCTGTCTGCAAGCATAGTGAGTATCATTGATAAGGCCAGGGGTTGGCTTTCTCACATGGGATGGGTCTCAGGTTAGGACAGTCATTGGTTAACTTTTCCCTCTGTCTCTACTCCACATTTATCCCTGCACATTTGCAGGCAAGACAAATTTGGGGTTGAAGGTCTTCTGAGTGGATTGATGTCCCCCTTTCTTATCTGGAAGTCCTGCCTGGCTACAGAAGGTGGTGATTTCAGTCTCTATATCCCCCTCTGGTAGAAATATAAGCTAGGGTCACCTACGTGGCCTCCGTATCCCAGGGCTCAAGCTAGTCACCAGAGTCATCCTGCAGATTTCTAGCCTCACTCCCAGGCCTCTCTCAACCCCATCCCCTTCCTCACCTCCACATCTACCCATTTTTCTCTCTATCCACTTCTGATGACTGCTTCTGAGTGAGAGTCACACATTCTCTCTCTGGGACCTCCTTACTACTCCGTTTCTGATTTTTTAACAAAGAAAGCAGAACAATACAGTGTAAAAAAAGGAATCATCTTCAACAAATGGTGCAGGTCTAACTGGATGTTGGCCTATGGAGGAATGCAAATAGATCTACCTCTATTACTATGTATAAAATACATGTCCAAGTAGATCAAAGGCCTCAACATAAAACCAGATACACTAAATCTAATAGAACATAAAGTGGAGAATAGCCTTGAATTTGTACAGGATACAACTTCCTGAACATAACACCAAAGGCTCAGGTTCTAAGGTCAATAATTGATAAGTGGGACCTCATGAAACTGAAAAGCTTCTATAAGGCAAAGGAAACTGTCAGTAGGACAAAATGGCAACCTACAGATAGGAAAGGATCTTTACCATCTCTCCATTTGACAGACGGATAATATCCAAAATTTATAAAGAACTCAAGAAATTAGATATTAACAACCCAAATAACCCAACTAAAAATGGGAGTATAGAACTAACCAGAGAATTATCAACAGAGGAATCTTGAATGACCAAAAAGTACTTAAGAACTGTTCAATGTCCTTAATCAAAACAACCCTGAGATTTCATCTTATACTTGTCAGAATGGCTAAAATAAAAATAAAAAAAAAAAAAAAAAAAAAACTCAAGTGATAGCACATGCTGGTGAGGATGTGGAGCAAGGGGAACATGCCTTCATCCTGGTGGGAGTGCAAACATACAACTACTTTGGAAATCAATTTTGTGGTTTCTCAGAAAACTAGGAATAGTTCTATCTCAAAACTCAGCTATCCACTCCTGGGCATATACCCAGAAGACCTCCCACTATACCACAGGGATGATCGCTTAGCAATGTCCATAGCTGGCTTATTCATAATAGCAAGAAACTTGTAATAAGCTAAATGTCTGTCAACTAAAAAATGGGTAAAGAAATTGTGGTACATCTACACAATGGAATACTGTTCATCTATTAAAAATAAAGACATCATGAATTTTGCAGGCAAATGGATGGAACTTAGGGATATCATCCTGACTGAGGGAACCCAGAGCCAGGAAGACACACAGATCGTTTGTACTCACTTATCAGTGGGTATTTTCCATAAAGTGCAGGAGAATCATGATACCCTGTTTCTCTAAATGAACCTTCCAGAATGATGTTTTTGTGTTCTGTCAGCTTTGGCATGTAAGCTCCTCCTCATTCAGTGTGACCAAACTCATCAATTGCAGGAACAAAGAAATCTGTTGGAATGATGAAGTATGGAGAATTCACATGTTCTCTTAAAAGCAGGTCACATTTAGTTTAGGGGTACGGGTGTCATTGCTAGCTGATTATCATTGAAGAAGCATAGCATAGCAGCACTATGGCCCTTGTACAGTTAGAAGTCATGAAACAGCCCTCCTTATTTTAGAACTGTTCTGTCTTCATCTTCATTCCTGTCATAGCAAGGCTTTTTTTTTCCCACTTGGGTTCTTCTCCTTGTTATTGTAAAGCTTTGGCTAGAAACATAACGCAAGCTTTAAATTTTATTTATTACGATTATATGTATGAATGATGGGCACTTTGAATGCCATGGGGCACTTGTCAGAGGACAAACTTTGTGGAGCTTGTTATTTCCTTCCACCTTCATGCAGGCTCAAGGGATCAGACTGAGGTTCTTGGACTGGCATAGAAAGTGGTTTTATCTAGGGAACTACCTATAACTCAGAAGACAATGGTAGAAGGATTGTAAGTTCAAGGACAGCAGGTGCATGTGTCGGGGAAGGGGAAGAGAAGGGAAGGAAGGAAGGCAAATAATGGGAAGGAAGGAAGGAAGGAAGGAAGGAAGGAAGGAAGGAAGGCAGGCAAAGGAAGGGAAGGAAGGGAGGGAGGAAGGAAGGAAGGAAGGAAGGAAGGAAGGAAGGAAGGAAGGAAGGAAGGGAACAAAAAGCCAAAATATATACATTGTCGGGAGATTTGCATAAAGCTAATGAGAGTGGTACATGGCACTGGATAGTAATTCAAATCAGTAAAAACTGCCAATAAACTAGAAGCTTACAGAATTTCACTAGGTGACAGGGCAGAGAAAATAAACATATATCCTAACAGAATGGGCACTTGACAAAAGAATGACTGAAAATGCTGCAGAGGTGCCTCAGTGGTCAAGAGCACCTTCTGCTCTTACAGAGGACCTGGATTTGGTTCTTAGCATTCACATGGTGGTTACCAAACATCTGTAACTCCAGTGTCAAGGGATCTCATGCCATCTTCTGACTTCCAGAGATACTGGATATAAGTGTGGTACACATACACATATGCTAAAAAGAATTATTAAAAAATCAAAGAATCGTGATAGGTTCATGGAGCAATTGGATGAAATTAACAGACTTTTCATACTGCTGAAAATAACCAGCAAGGAAATAAAACCATCATCAAGTTTACCATTAGCCAAGTGTCCCTTTATCAACCAAAGGCTTTATTGGCACTCAAAGGAACTTTCTGTGTCAGCCATAGGCAATGACAGGACACCTCCATTCTGTATAAAATTTAATTTTTAAACACTCTCTTAGTTGGTGTTCTATTGCTATGAAGAGACACTACGACCATGCCAACTATTATAAGATAAAACACTTAATTGGGGCTTGCTTACAATTTCAGAGGTTTAGTCCCTTACAACTATGGTTCAGAAGCATGGAGGCACACAGGCAGCGATAATGGCAGTAGAGAAGTTGCTGAGAGCTACATCCTGATCTCTGATACCATAAAGCCCACTCCCAGTGACACACTTCATCCAAAAAGACCAAACTCCTAATCCTTTCAAAGAGTGTCACTCCCTGGTGACCAAGCATTCAAATCTGTAAGCTTATTGGAGCATTTGAATTCAAATCACTACAAACTCCTTGTAGCTGGAGCCTTGCAGAGGCCTATCCTGGGCCATGCAGCCAGCTTAGACTCACTGCAGGCATAGAGTCTGGAGGCCTAGAATTTGGCATGTGTGGTTTAGTGAGTGCTGAAGGCCTGTGCTGCTTTAGGGAAGAAACTTCTAACTTCCCACATTAGTGATTGCTCTGGTTTCTCAGAGCCTGACACTACAGAGGCGTGTGTGTCCCAGAGACAGATCTCAAGAGACATCTGACTTGGAGCCGACACACTCTTCTTGTCCATTTACATACACATTCACAGCTTCTGTTTGTAAAATGTTTTAGTTCCTTGACAGCTTTCTACTAGTGAGGCAGTCAACTGAGAGATTTCAGTCATGTTATGAAACCTGTTTCACACAGGCCAGTGATAACCTATGAGAGACCTTTTGTGAGCACAACCTATAAATAGAAAAATTGAGGGAACAGAACAGGAATTTGGCCAACTCGTCTCTTGTTTTTCTGATACCAGTTAGTTTACTATTTTATGTGTACAAATATATTTCCTACATTTTTACCTACATATAGGTGTATATGAATATGTATATGTATATGAATATGTATATGTGTATGTGTATGTGTATGTGCATGTGCATGTGCATGTGCATGTGCATGTGCATGTGCATGTGCATGTACATGTGTACGTGTACGTGTACGTGTACGTGTACGTGTACGTGTACGTGTACGTGTACGTGTACGTGTATGTGTATGTATATGTACATGTACATGTATACCTGCATGCCTGGTACCCGTGGAGGTCAGAAGTGGCCATCTGATTCTCTGGAACTGGAGTTGCAGATAGTTGTAAGATACCATGTGGGTGCTTAGAGCTGAATCTGGGTCTTCTGAAAGGGGAACAACTGCTTTGATCATGAAGTCAAGTCTTCAGCTCCCAAAGCCACTTCTTCCTCTTTCTTGCAAGCATGGTTAAGCACGTTGGATCTTGTGGCTAATCAGATTCCTTCATGTGCAAATACATAACTGCTTTGAAAACATACGGTACACATACTGGGGACCTGACACTCCCTCTCTTGACTGAGTACTGTTTCCTGGTCGCTCATACCGCAAAGACAGCTTAAGCTGTGCTGTCACATGTACGATGTAGGTGTGCAGCCCTGTGATTTCTGTGTCAGCGTGGGACCCTACTCAGAGAAGTAATAGCTAGCTAGGAAAGTTTATCATTGACTTTCATCCCTATTTCTCCATGAATGAGATGTAATCTGTCTATGAGGAGCCATGCTAGGCCAGAGATAGGTAACACTATAAATAACAACAAGAGTAATTTTCCAGGGTGATGCACACATGTGTCATTGAGAACCCTCAGCTCACTCTTTGATAATGCCTAAAATGTCTCTATTGTAGGTGTATATGAATTGACAAGGATCTTTCCTTTAGCATGGGGAACACACTCAGCTATGGGAGGATGGTTTTAGTAAAATATGATAAGTAGCTGTCCTGTGAATAGTCAGTAAGGTAGAAGAAGCCATTGAGCAGAAGGGCTTTTAGGCAGTGTGTCACTAAGGATGTCAACGCCTGGCCAACCTCACTAGTGAGCTACAATGAGGATAGTTTAGCTGTCCCATCTGAGTCCACCTGTCAGTTAGAATAGACCAAATCAACCCTCTAGGTCTTGCTTGGTCCCATGGTTCCTTGGTCAGAAATTTTTCATTAGAGACTCAATCTTTCTCGGGAAGTGTCAAGTGTTGAACAAGATTCATAGGAGGTTCTCAATATTTGTCTTTTGTTGGTATCACTCAATCTACAGCTCTCAAAAAATTGGAGAGGAAGATAATTCTGTACATGGAAGGCCTTAAGTGTGTAAGATGCACTTGTAGACTATGACACTTCAAGCCTGAAGCTATGTGAAGATCATATAGTGCTCTGAACACATGGTGTCTTAGTGTTTTCTCTAACCATATCTGACTCTTAGCAAGGACACAAAGTGTTTGGATACCTCAAGATAAATAGAGGGAGCTTGTGAGTGCTTCTGACCTCTACATGTAGACAGAAAAGTGACCTGTTGACATGCCTCAAGGAAATGTGGGTGTTGGAATGATCTACAAATATTTTATCAAGTAGCTATGTATGTGTACCTCTGTAGTTTCAATTAATTTCTGTGCTGGCAGCACCAAGTATTGCCAGGACATTTGTATTGTTATTTCTAAGTGTCATTACCTGCTCTTTTTTTTCTCTTTTTTTTTTTTCATTAGATAATTTCTTTATTTACATTTTAAATGTTTTCCCTTTTCCAGGTCTTTTCTTCAGAAGCCCCCTACTCCATTCCCCCCTTCCCCTGCCTCTATGAGGGTACTTCCCCACCCACCCACCCACTCCTGTCTACAAACCTGGCATTCCCCTACACTGGGGAATCAATCACCCTCAGGCCTAAAGGCCACTCCTCCCACTGATGTCCAACAAGGCTATCTATCCTCTGCGACATACGTGGCTAGAGTCATGGGTTCCTCCATGTGTACTCTTTTGTCAGGAGCTCCAGGAGTCTCACCTGCTTTCTATATGTAAATATTTGTCACTTCCTCACCTACCTCTCCATCTAAAAAAAAAAAAAGGAAAAAAGCAAGCTGCCTTGGGGTAGGATACAGAAGGTCACATTGACCTCAATTTGGCCAAAAAGCGATGCTAAGATATGGACAGGCTGTAGCCCTGTTGCTGATATAGACTGAGTGTGGTCCTTCTGCTGATTGGCTTACAGTAAGTAGCTGTAGAACCTCTCCCACTATGCTTTATGTCTTTTTATATGAGAAAGCAATGTGGCTTTTGTTAAGTAAAGATCTTGTGTCTGGAGCTGGGGAGAGAAAGAACTAGCAGAATGAACAGTAGAGAGAAACAGACAGAGGCAGGAGATGGAAGTATGGACAGGCATGAAGCAGAGAACTAAAATCAGAGAGCCATGTAGTAAGAACATAATGGTAATTAAATTACAACCTGGCTGGGAGACTATCCCAGAGAAAGGTCTACAGCCTTAAACTATGTAGATGTCTCTATATCTTCATTATTAAACCTCAAGTGGGATCCAGAAGAGCCCTGCATTAGGTGGGTTTTTTTCTGTGAGAGGGAGGAGGGGTAAGGAAATATCACAGAGCACTTCATGATATCAGGTGACTGAGAGAGAACACTGTACTATTTACACTGAGTGTAGTCTTAGATAGGTGGTTTCAATATTCTGGATTGTGAGCTTATAAAGTACATATCACACAGACTCTGCTTAAATGATTATTATATGCTTATTGTAGACATATGTGGATTCTCTTAGCTTCATGTCAAGTCCTATAGCCTCCCCAAACAGTGCTGCTAACTGGACACCAAATGTTCAAATACAGAGAGGGGCATTCCTTGTTCAAACTACCACACTCTCTAAGGGCACAGACCACTGGACAGGTTGATGGGAATGGAATGAATGTGGGAAATATCAACCTTAGAATCCCTCTCCCTCTCCCTCTCCCTCTCCCTCTCCCTCTCCCTCTCCCTCTCCCTCTCCCTCTCCCTCTCCCTCTCCCTCTCCCTCTCCCTCTCCCTCTCCCTCTCCCTCTCCCCTCTCCCTCTCCCCTCTCCCTCTCCCTCTGTGTGTGTGTGTGTGTGTGTGTGTGTGTGTGTGTGTGTGTGTGTGTGTGCTGGAAGCTTTAGTCAAAAACCCGAAACCCCAGTGAGGAATGAGAAGCTTCAAGGTCATGGTCTGTTGCTGGAAGTATCAGGGAACACTGAGCAGCTCAGGTAGTAATAGTTCTGCAGCTTAAATTTTGTAATTTATATGAAATGTTGTTTTATTGCCAGTGGGAAATGTTCTCTTATGCTCTTGGAAGTTAAAAAGGTCAAATGGCTGCAATTGAAAGAAAATCTTGAACTTTGGGTTTAAAAACTAATAAAGGGTAAAATGGGCTGGGTGGAAGCAACGGGCAAATGGAGATAGCAAAACTTGTCTGAGAGCCCAGACCCTCTTGATGCTAGTGGGTCTTGCCATGAGGGGGGTTAGGTACAATATAGAATATTCTATACATCCTATAGTTAGAATTGTTAGAGTCTGGGTGTGGAATGATCTATCAGCATATGATACAAATGAATACTTGGTGCCCATTTGGTAACCCTATGTAGAGATATTATGATCAGCTAGGCAGATCCTTCAGGGCATATTATCCCTGAATTTTCTTATCATGTTCTCTGGTTTCTGGTTAGCCAATAATGAACAGTTGTGTTCTACTCCATACTCCAACAGCCATGATGTTCAGCCCAAGCATATGGGGCCAGGCAATGTAAAGTAAATCCGCTGAAAACCTAATGCAAAATAAAACCTTCATTGGGTAACTTATTTCTGCAAGATAATATGGTTAAAGTGATTTAAAAAAAGAGACAACTAATACAATGATGCATTTCATATTTTATTAATGTGTGGGACATATTTAGTATATACTACAAATTTCACCATTATTCTCATCCTATTAGAAAAGCTGAGAATTTAGAATTTTACAGGGAACCCTTAGTTGGTTCATTAGTGTGGGTGACATAGTGAGTTGAAACAATGACATCAGCAAAACTCCACCAGTTGCAACCTCTGGGTTGACTCAACAATTGGTTGGCAAGTAGCCCACCATTGGGGTGAGTGAGGAGTGGAGTGACTGACTGTCACTGCATCAGGCACAGCTCCTGCCAACAATGAAAAGATGGATGATGCCATATTCTTTCTATATCATTGTCTTGTGCCATCAAGACTTGACACTTTCCCATTGATTTCGAAGGCAAAGCTTTCAATCATTTTGAAGAACTCAGCCTCAGCATAGACTGGAGATGCATGCTTCACTGTCTGCAGTGGCAAAATATTATGGAAACTCTGATTTTGTCACTCTGTTATATTTCTGTGGCCTCTTCGCATGCAGGTTTTGATGCAGCTTTGATGGTGTCTTGGAAGTGGAGGTGGTGTGAGCAATACCCACAGGAGGATCCTGAGGCAGAACACAGACAACATCCCCGTGCTCCTGGATTTTAAGCTGTAGAGTTTGATGTTTCCTTAAGCCTATTTCTAATCAGCATCTGTCATGGCTTGAATATGAAATTTCCCCAATAGGTGCATGTGTTTGAACACGTGGTACCTAGATATTGTCTCTATTTGTGGAGTCTTTAGGTGGCAGACCTTTGCTGGAGGAGGCAGTCATTAGGGGCCTTGAGGTTTTATATCCCTGCTCCACTTCCTGTTCATTCTTTACTTCCTGACTGTGGTTGTGATATGACATGGCTCCTGCTGCCATGCCTTACCTACCATAATAGAACATATACCTTTGAACTGTAATTTAGGACAGACTTTCTAGCCTGCTTCTTGACAAGTATTTTGACATAGCAAAAAAAGTGATCAATACAGCATTGAACCCCCAAAACCCCCCTTTATTGTTCCTTGTGCTCTGATGGCTTTGGCTGATAATCTCTGTGGATATGAAACAATAACTACTAGAAAATATATCATTTTGAAGTTGAAGCATAGGAAAGAAATCATGATCATTACCTTTCTGAATCTGACTTATTTTGTTAAGCATGGTCTACTTCCATCCATTCTTTTATAAATGATTTACTGCCTTATTTTTATGGCTGAATAGTACTCCCTAGTCTCTAAATACATTTCTTTGTTCATTCATTGATGGGTACCCACACTGATTCTATAACTTATCTACAATAAATATTGTTGTACTGAGGATCTAAAATAATATTGGGGAGGGGAGAAAAAGAAGAGAATGTGTGTGTGTGTGTGTGAGAGAGAGAGAGAGAGAGAGAGAGAGAGAGAGAGAGAGAGAGAGAGAGAGAGAGAGAGAGAATGAATAGAAGGTGGGCTATTTGTTTGCAAACTGGCCAGCCCAAAGGTATAACACGTCCTACATGGTTTGGGGCCTAAAACACTGATTAGGGATGTTGAGGGACTGGAAAAAAGACAGACACAGAGACAATAAAAGCTGAGGTCAGGTGGTGTTTGTACATTCTGATGGAGTGTCACCTACTCCCCCACCCCCAACTAGAACCTCAGTGTGATTATTACAAACAGCCCAGGAGAAGAGGTTCACCAGTCTGGGTAGGAGGTTTTATAAGCAACAGTATCAGGCTATAAACATCTGGAAGGAGGAAGCTGTAGTTTCTATCCTTTGCACACCCTGCTCAGTCATGCATAAACACTGTATTTGGCTTCAGAGGGAAGCATTGCCTTTCCAAACCTTACTCATATGGCGGACAGCTTTGCCAATCCCCAGTGGGACCAAGACCTCAGAGTCCTGGCATGGCTCTCTCCATGCCAACAATACACATTTACTCAGAACTTCACTCACTCAGGGCTTCCTTTACTGTCTACAGAAACAGGAGACAAAGGGGTGAATTCTATCAAAGGACATCATGTCCATGTAATAAATGTAACAATGAAACAAACCCCTTTATATCATTAATTAAAATAAAATCAAAAGGGGGGCACAATCAGTCAAGAGTACCATCAAATTCATTTCAACATACATGCACTATGGCAGAAGACATCGAAATGTTCCTTATGAACTTTTTCAGTGTGTCTCTCTTCCTTTTTTTATAGTCCCTTAAAGTAACAAAAAAATGGAGCAACAGAGCATGTAGTTCACAACATGGTCTTGGGATTCATACCATATATTTAAGTGGTGATGTCCTTTATTCTTGCTGAGGTGAATCGCACTGTGCTCAGTTATCATCCTGTCCAGCAAGGGGTAGGAGTGATACACACTTTTAATGCTCATCAGACAGAGGCAGGTGGATCCTTATGAGTTTGTAAGTTTGAAGCCATTCTTCTTTGTACAGTGAGTTCCAGGCCAGCCAGGGCTACATAGTGAGACTGTGTAATAACATAACAAATACCTATTGATGTCAATTGATGGACCTCTGAAATCTTTCAAGTAAGTTGTTTCAAGGGAGCTTCTTGTGAGTGTACATTTTCATCTCCTGGCACAAGATGGGCAATTAAGGTGTTGAGAAGTTGCCCAGCAGCTTTCTGCATATCCATAGTCCTTTAGACACTGCCAGCAGATCTAAGCAGCAGCATCCTTACACTCTCCCACAACTTCATTTGGGAGATTTTAGTCAATTTGTTTTACAACTTGCATTTTGAAATGGATTTTCTGTTTTACAACAGTTTTCCATTACAGCAAAAGTAAGCAGAAGGTACACAGATGTCTCCTTAACTTGGTGCCTCCATATGCACAGCCTGCTTCATCATCAAAATCTTGCACCAGAGGGTTGTTTGTTACAATGACAGAACCTATACTAATACATCATTGTTACCTCAAGTTCTAGTACAACTATTTCCGTGAATTTGGACAAATGCACTCTATCATTATAGTAAAATATAGGAGTGGTTTCATTAAAAAAAAAGTCATCTGTTTACTGAGGGGAGCCCCCACCACCTTAAAGGGAGAAGGGGATGGGTAGGGGAAGGATTGTGGGAGAGGGTGACAGGGAGGAGGCAGTGAGTGGTATGTAAAGTGAATAAATTAAAAAAAATAAAATTAATTTAAAAATTCTGTTTGATGCTTATTCAACCTCTTTTCTTGCCACCAATAATTCCTTGGCTCCACAGTTTGCCTTTCACAGTATCTATAGATCCCAGCCCTTCCAAACTGTTTTCATTTACAAATTGGTAGACATTCCAATAGTGTCCATGTTTTTTTTGTGTGTGTGTTTTCATAGCTGTCTGTTTTCTTTCTTTTTTTATTTTACATGAAGGTATAGTTGATAACTAACAAGATATTTATAGTATCTGAGATATTTCACTATGTATTCATATTGTGTGATATCCATCACCTTTTCCCCCCACCCCATGGAAACAGAGAAGATCAATATCTGTGCTCTCAGTAGTGTTCATATATACAATCTGTTACTGTTGATCTTAGTCACCATGCTATAGAGTACATCCCTAGGATTACTATTCATGCCTTGTTGGAGCTTTGTGTCCAGCTTTCATCAGCATCCTGGCCCCACTGCATTGCACTCCCAGCCTTAACAACTACTGTCATATTCTGCTCTCAGGATTTGACTTCTTCGTGATCCACATGTGACATGCCACAGTACCTACCTTCACTGCCTGATTCACACTCTAAACACATTGCTCTCTAGGTAGTCCATGGCACTGCAACTATTTAAAAGTCTATCCATCCATTGATGGATACAAAGTTATTATTGTACTGGTTTCAATGTTTCAGTGAATGTGGGAGTGCAAATGTCTCTTTGGGATTCTGATTTCAATTCCTTTATATATCTAGATGTGGGTTTGCTGCATTGTATAATAGTTCTGTTTTTAATTTTTTAAAGGAACTTCCATTCTGCTTTTCACAATGGCTCTATTAATTTACATTCCTGCCAGTACCATACAAGTTTTTCTTTTACTCTGTATCTTCCTCTCCTGGTCAATATTTTATCAACTTGATACAAGCTAAGTCTTGCTGGAACAAAGAATGTCAACAGAGAAATGCCTCCATCAGATTGACCTGTGGGTAGATCTGTGGGGTATTTTCTTGATTAATGCATTACATGAAAGAGCCCAGCCCACTGTCCTTGGTATGACCCCTGCCGCTAAGAAGTGGTTTTAGGTTGTGTACAAAAGCAAGCAGAAAAGGCCATAAATTTTAAGTCAGTAAGCCATGCCCCTCCATTGCCTCTGCTTTAGTTCCCACTCCAGGTTCCTGTCCTGCTTGAGTTTCTGCCTTGACTCCCCTCAGTGATGACCTGTGATGGAATGTGTGACCCTTTCCTACCCTAAGTTGTTTTGGGTCAGAATATGTTAGTACAGGAATAGAAAGCAAACTAGTGCAAATCCCCCCCCCATACTTTTCTTTGTGATAATAGCTATCCTATCAAGCATTAAGTGATATAGTATTGTGGGTTTAATTTTCATTTTCATGATGGTTAGATATGGGGAATATCTTCCATGTTCCTGCTCAGCAGGTGTATGTCTTCACCTGGGAAGCATCTATTTAACCTTTTCCCATTTTTAATCATTTATTGCTTTCTTGATATATAATTGAATTCTATAGATACATGGAACTGTGTGGGAGTTACTAGAAAAGATTGGTGGTAGCAAGTGTTTGGAGAGATGGAGGAAAGGAGAATCCTTAAAACACATTTTGTTAAAAAATTCCATAATGAATGTTAATTTTAGAAAGACAACACAGATGCCAAAAACCACCATATATCATCAAATCTAAAATGTCATAAGTTCTAAGACCATTTTGGAGACATAAGAAATGAATTCTTGTACACCTTATGAAAGAACATATGAAAGACAGAAACAGCAACTAATTTTTCTGAATTGTCATGCTATTGAAAAAAAATAGTATAGCTTCTAAATATATCTCCTTTTCTAGAGGTTGTCTCTGCTGATCAGGACCTTTTTGTCTTGATCTATTCTCATTTTTCTAATTTTGAATTTTTTGCATCTATTTATTGATTTGGGGGATGTATGTGTGTCACAGGGTTGTGTGTATTGGAGGACAAGCTGTGACAGTCAGTTCTTTCCTTCTCCCTCCTGAGTTTGATGAATTGAATTTAGGTCTTTGGGTTTGCAAGCATCACCCTTGCCTACTGAGCCATCTCACCAGCTTGAATTATGATTTTGATGCCTGCATTTTTGGGTCCTGTACAAAACAAACCAGTGCCTTGGACTGTGTCATGGAGCTCCCCCTCTGCATTTTTTTGAACACTGACTAATATACTTCATTTCTCCATTTACATATTGAAGGTTATATTGGTTGCCTCCATGCCTTGGCAACTAGAAATATTTGTGCAAAGATTTTGTGTCAATATAAATTTTTGCCCCATTTGGATAAATACCAAGGAAGACAATTACTGGTTCACACAGTAAACATGGATTTAGTTTAGAAAGGAAGCAAGGAGGGGAAAAGAGAAGAATGGAAGGAAGGAAGGAAGGAAGGAAGGAAGGAAGGAAGGAAGGAAGGAAGGAAGGAAGGGAGGGAGGGAGGGGGATGGATGGAGGGAGGCAGAAAGGTAGGGAGAGAGGGAAGGAAAGAAAGGAAGGGGGGAAGGAGGGAGAGAGGAAGGGAGGGAAAGTGGCTATGACTTCTTGCATTCCACCAATGACCACGTGTCTCTGTGGTCCCATATCCTTGTACTGGCATTTGCTAGTGTTTGTTATTCCTTGAGTGGGTGTATGTTCTTCACGTTACTCTTCAGTTCTCTGTTGACATGCCATACAAAGCATTTTATATGTTATTTCTAGTCTTTGTAACTTTTTTAGATGAATTATCTGCTCAAGAGATTTATGAGTTGAGTTATCAATTTTTTTTTTCTGACTGAGCTTTAAAAAGTCTTTGCATCATGGTTGTTCAGTTACATTTTTTTTTTTTTTGCAAGTATTTCCTCCCAAGGAATATAAGCTACAGCGATTGTCTCCCTCTCTTGGCAACATTTCACAGGGAAGTGGTTTCTTACTTTAAGGAAGTCCATCATATCATTTCTTTCATATATTAGCTATTATTCTAGAAATTAATCACCAAATCCAAGTTCATTGATATCATTCACATTTAATCTCCTAGCTTTATAGTTTTGCATTTTACAATCAGGTCCATAATCTAGTTTTTCTGAAAAAATGAAGGTTTGTGTCTCAGTTCATTTTTCTTTTTTATTCTCTTTGCCCGAGGATGTATTCGAGTGCCATGTGTTGGAAACATTATCTTGACTACATTTTATTTACCAAAGATCAGTTTGCTACTTACATGAATCTTTTTCTGAACTCTTTGTGGAGTCCAAGAAAAAAACAGACAAACAAAAAACAGTTCTCAAAATAGAGCGTGGGTGCTCTGCAAACTCAATACCTGGTCTTAAGTGTTGAGCCATCACTCTAGCCTCTATTACATTTTAAGTTCCTACTTCTATCACTTCCTTGTACACATATAAAAACTCCATCAGCTTTAATACACATTGGCCTGTGTCTTGATACTGAGATGTGATCTCTGAAAGTTCCCATGGGTTTTTTTTTTTTTTTTACTCAGTTCTAATTTTTCTCCAGAGACAACCTTTCATCTACAACCAGAGAGTGATTTAATTCTTTCTGCTCAGTCTGCATCTTTCTTTTTAAAAAGTTAACTTATCATATTGCTTTAGTGAAGTCTTCCAGTATGAAGGTACTGCAAGAAGGAAATCCTGTTTTTCCTGATTTTAGTAGAAAATCTCTTAGTCTTTATCCAGCTGAGGGCATTTCCTTCTATCTCCAAGAGGCTAAGAATTTTTAACCACAAATAGGCATTACTGCTGTCATTGTATTTTCTTAAAATCTACTGATAAGGTTGTGTGCTTTTTAAAAAACATTGTATTGAATGTTCTGGATTATACTTCTGATTGTCAAATGATGTTGCATATTTAGAGTTAAATTGTACGTGATCAGGTATATAATTCTATGAAGTTTTGTATCCAATTTGCTAATAATTTGTTGAAGTTTTGTTTATTATGTTCATGAGATATACTAGGTTACCATATTCTTTTTCTTTGTAAGATCTTTACCCAGTGTGATGGTAGATAATGCTGACCTAAGGAAGAGTTAAAAGGGCTCCCCCCACTCTGCTTTTATATGCTGAAAAAATTCTAAGAGTCTATATTTCCTTGTAGATTTCACAGAATTTGTCAATAAAACACGAAGAAAATTAATTATGTTTCAGAAGATTAATTATGATCCTAATTTCTTTAATAGATTTAACATAATCAAATAATCTACTTTTTTCTGTGTAAATTTGGGCAGAGTATGTTTTGAGGGATTGGTTCAGTTAATTTATGTTATCAGAACTGTGGGCATGGAGTTGCTCACGGTCTTTATCTATCATCTTAGTCATACTGTGAGTTCTGCAATGCTCTCTTCTCACTCCTTCCTGATGTTAGAAGCTAGAGCCTTACTTCTCTTTCCCAGTTAGCTGAGTTTGAAATTTTTCAATTTATCTACGTTTAAAAAATAAGCCATCCATTAGAGATGATGGCTCAGTGGTTACGAAGGATGTACTGAGCTGTCAGCAGCAGGTCAATGACATTTCACTTCTCTGTTCCTGACATAGGCTCCTCCAAGATGGTCCTCCTTAGATTTCAGCCCCAGCACCTTGTGATTCTCTACATCTGCCCAGCTCCCTTTCCAGTATTCCAGGCATGGGTGGACCCATCCCCTAGATTTTCTGGCAGATTTGAAAAGGTCTATTTTTTATTAGTTCAGTTTTTTGTTTTTGTTTTTGTTTTTGTTTTTGTTTTTGTTTTTGTTTTTGGTGTTTTGGTTTGTTTTTTTCTTGTTGCCAGTTTACAGCCTGGGCCAGAAGCAAGAGAACCTAGGTTCAAAAATTTTATTAGAAATGTTTTATGCTAAAGTTATAATTCTAGAAAACTTCCATCTGGGTAAAAAGTATAATCACTTACATCATAATAATTGCTTGAATCACAATGAGAGCTAGTAAACACCTGACTTCTACAATCAGACACAAAGCTTACATTTCTTTCTGTTTCTCTGTCTTTACTAGGCAGCCTTTCAGCAGTGAGATTCAACCTTGAATGTAACTCAGGATTATTTCCATAATGACAGGGTGTAGTGTAAACCCAGTCCAGCACAGAAGAAAATCATACATAAAAACAGTGTTAGAAGCCAGGCCCAGTGGCAGAGCCTGTGATAATAACTAC
The DNA here is from genome assembly GCF_000001635.26 of Mus musculus. Taxonomy (NCBI): domain Eukaryota; kingdom Metazoa; phylum Chordata; class Mammalia; order Rodentia; family Muridae; genus Mus; species Mus musculus. The sequence goes on along the minus strand of NC_000073.6, from coordinate 40,506,322 downwards.
TTGGAGACTTAGGTAGGAGGATCAGAAGTTCACGGTCAGTCTAGGCTACAAAGGGAGTGCAAGGGAGTCCTGAGCTACTTAATGAGACAAAGTCTCAAAACAAAACATAAAGAGAGGGCTAGGGTTATAGCTCTGGGGTAGAGTTCCTGTCTAGAGTCCCCAAGTGAGGGGCAGGGATGTGTTTTGGTGGTAAAGCATCTGCCAAGAATCTTCCAGTAGGGCCTAGGGCATGGCACACTGGAGAGCAATTACCTCACATGTGCAAGGACCTGCGTTCCATCCCCAGAAATATAAAAATAGCAATGAGTTTGGTAAACAAAAATCTTAGACAAAGATGACATGGTGATTGAGATGTCCCCAAACCTTGGAAATGAAAGTTTTCAATCTTCCTGGAAGCAAGCTGATGATGGGGATGGTTCATTGGTCAATGAGGACCTTGACTTGGAGAGGATAAGTCTGGAGCTGAGTCAACTCCTGGGACGTCTCTTACTGGAGAAGATAATAAGGCCAGAACTGAGATGACTTCTGAAATTCTGCCAGGTCTCACCAAATATAATGAAACGTATATATTAACCAACCAAAATTCTACAAAAATCACTGTTTTGCCCCCTACCCATCATGTAAGAGGTTAGCTAACTATTCTGGAAAATTCCCCTAGACCTGAATAAAAAGGGGAACTGTGCGCTTGTGGGATGTAAAACCATGACAGGCAGTTTGGTAAAGTAGAGCAGGTTGAGACCAGGAGACTCAGAGAGCACACACCTGAGGCTTTGGTAAGTCCCTGACCCCTGCCAGATTCCTGGCCTGACACACATGCCATCCTCCTCACATAAAGAAACATGTCCTATGGCCAAGTCAGCCTAAAACAAAGCTTTTTATGCCAATGAAGTACCTAGATGCCTGGAGGGCTTAACCAATAAGCTTCATTCCCAGACATTCCTCCCTGCCTGCAAAAGGTATCTAATCTCTGACCCACTCTGAGAAGTGGGTATGGTACATTATGCATCTATTTTCTGCCAGGAACAACCAATAAAGTGTTTAGAACCATGAACTGTCTCTTTCATCAAGATCCGCAGTGGGAAACAATGTAGTTACCTACAGAGCCACAGGCTAATATCCCATAGAAGGCTTCTCTGTGATTCCAGCCACAACCTCCACCAAACCTGCCTTCTCCAAGCTAAGGTCTATCAGTGCTTGGACAAGCTGGGGCTCCCCTTTCTTCTCCCCTTCCTGCACACCCCGGCCCCTGGTTAGACACTGTCTCCAGCCCAAGGGCTGTAACTCATTTCTTGGCTCTTCACACCTCCCAGGGGTGCCTGAATGTCCAAGAGTCTGAGACCAGCTCTGACTTTCCCACATCTCTGGCTGGACTTTCCTACACCCCCAGAGCAGTGTCTCGGTGCTTCCCTTCTGCTGGATACCTGTAGGGTAAGTGCAGTCAAACTCCCTGCATTCTGCCCCAAGATGTCATGCCCAGTGAGTGGGACAGAGACCCATAGGAACCACTTGGGTTGTCACCATTTTAATGAATAGTTGATCCCTGTATGCTAGCAATTTCTGCAGAATAAACACTCTCTGCCTTTGCATACTATCTGAGTCAAGGGTCCTCCTTCAGTGATACTTAGACCCTAACAGTGGTGTCGTTTTTTAGCAAAGGACCAGGTGGAAGAGCTCCAGTCTACTAGGAGAAACAACTGCTTATGATATAAATTGTAATTTGAGTTCTAGCAGCTTTGGATACTAGATATCAGCAATCTATTTAACCAGTTTTACATGTTTATTATTTTGGTTTGTAAGTGTTTTTTCCTTTGGAATTTCCTTTACCATAACCTGTTAGATTTTGCCCACTACCCTAGAGTGACTATGTCTGGTAGATCCTTGTAGATAAGATTTTTTTCCTGATGACACAAGGTAAACATGTCTGTTCAGTTGGTTTGACATGTGAGAAGAAAGCTACTTAGGTTATTTGTTATAGTGTCTATTGAGTATAGAGCTCTTCTTCAATGACAGTGACATTTCTGTCTATGCATTCATCAATCAGAGAAATGACCAGCATCAGGACCCACATCCAATTTCAAAATATATCACTGTGACCTTGCAATGATGCTCCAGCCGAGTCCAACTCTATTTCTGTTCCCAGCATTTTAAAGTCCCAAGGCCAATGTCATAGAGGCTTCTGCGTGCATTGCATCACTGAGCCACCAAGCACTGCACAGGGCTCCTGGTTACAACCCAGAGACATGCCATTTAGTTTTCCTGAAACAACCAGTAATGTCTTTATTTGGTGCAGTTCCTTCCTATTTCTGCAAGAAAGGCTTGGTAGTGGGGGGGGAGGGGGGTTCTACCTTTCCCACATTAGAAGGTACTTATTTAATGTGTTTGTTTATAAATTGTTTATGGGTGGGTATATGCATGTTACTGCGGTGCCAATGGAGGCCAGAAGATGGCATCAGATCCTCTTGAACTGTAGCAGCATGTGGTTTTAACCTACCCTAATGTGGGTACTGGGAACTGAATCCAGGTTCTCTGCAAGATCAGTGAGTACCGCTGAGCCATCTCTCTAGCTCACTTGACATTTATTCTTGAGGAACACTTTGTTGTTGTTGTTGTATCTATAATTCTCAGTTGAAAAGTTGGCTTTTTTCTTTTATATATATAATTTTTAAAAAAATGAATTGACTTCCCATAAGAAAGTACGCATCATTCTGATATATGGCCCACATGAGCACTATAAGTGTTTTCTGTGAATTCCTGATACTTGTCAAGAGTTTAGAAATGATGAGCTGAAGCATGACGGTATTAATGTGTCACCTTTCTTGACCTTTGTTGAAATTCTTAGATCTGTGGATTGAGGTGGGCCATTGAATAGGCACAAATTTGTCTATCATTCATTTGAATAAAGTTTCTTCTCTCATTTTATCTCTTCTTTCTTTCTGTAACCCTACTTATAAATGTGTGTGTGTGTGTGTGTGTGTGTGTGTGTGTGTGTGCGTGTGTGTGTTTGGTGTATGTGATATGTGTGTGTGGTGCTTTTGTATGATTGGTGTATGTGGTATGTGTGTGGTGTTTGTGTGTGTTTGATGTGCGTGGTATATGTGTATGGTAGTGTATGTGTGGTGTTTGTGTGTGTTTGGTGTGTGGGTGTTTGTGTGAATTGGTGTGTTTGGTATATGTCTATGGTAGTGTGTGTTTGGTGAGTGTGTGGTGTTTGTGTGTATGTCTGAACATGCATGTGTGCGTGCATGCATGTGCACAGGCTCACATGAGTGCTGGTAGCATATGCCTTTGCTACTTTCTGTACTTTCTGTCAGTTATTCTTTTCTTCCTGTAACTATGGATGATTTTATTGATTAACTGAAAATTCCACAACCATGTTTTCTACCATGTCTGTATGCCAAATATGTACATGTACCATTATCTTTTAAAATACATTGCTATATCTGATTTATGAAACTGTGTTAATGATGTCTTCACTCATGAGAAATCTGTAACTTCCTTCATTTGAAATGTGGTTTTCTAATTCTGTTATCAGGGAAGTGCCATCCTTATAAAATGAGTTGGAAAGTGCCCCACTCTCTTCTGCTTTCTGAAGTGATCTTGAGAAATTGCCCTGATCAGCTTCTGACATAGTAGGTAGAATTTACCAGCAAAGCAGTGAAGTTAACAGATTTTAAATTACAGAATTAATTTGCATCTATCTCTCTATTCTTAAAAATTGGGTTTGGTAGTGCTGACACCTAGATTATCTTTTCCATTTAATATGCAGCAATGAATTGATAGGGCGAGTTTTATTTTTGTTTTTCTTGCTCATTTGTTTCTGTTTTCTGGAATCATTTTCTGCTTTCATGAAGTAGAGATTCATTCTGACCTTTCTAAGTGGACAGGAGCCACCCTGTGACTCCAGGACATAAAGTTTTTAGAGCACATGAATACAGTGGCTCTTTGATGTCCCAATAAACACCGTGTCTGGCTTTGGAACAGACACCACTGAAACAATCCAAGGAAACCCTGAGGGGATAGTCTAGGGAGGTGCACTGAGGAATGGATGCCTTCCTCTTGGGGAGGACAGACTGGGGCTGGATGCCCTTGTGGGTGCATCCGTCAGGGATCTAATGTGTTTACAGGAACCACAAATGATGATAACCTTGACACGGGAGTATGCTTATGTGTTTCTGTCATGTGCTGCATGCCGTAGATGCAAAACCCTTAGCCCAGTGTATTTATGTAGATACTGTCTAACTTTACAGATGAGGAGACTGGGACTCTGAAAGTAAAATGTGAAATCCTCCCACCCCAGGATACCTCACTCCCACCCCAGCAAGTTTTACTCCCATCCCTGAGTAACTCCCTACCATAGCATACCCCAGCATAGCTGGGAGTAGAAATACACTCTAATCCCCATGTCTCTCACTACCCATTTCCAAGAGAGTAAGCAGGAGAGAAACCTCAGGGCATTTCTCATCTGGGTCTTCCACACTTCTGTTCCACAGAGCACTGAACCATCTGTGCTTCCCACCCCTCAGACAAATTTTCCTTGCTTTTTTTCTCCTCAAGTTTTGGATAGCTAACATCTTTCCATGATGGCTTCCTTCTTCTAGAGCTGACCATTCCTGTTGCTTACTTAGGTGTCCACGTCTCCCATCTCTGTAAACATCAAAGGAATTGGAGTCAGCCTTGGGTGGAGGCATGTTTCTTGCCAGATCCCTCAGTAATATAAAGGCTACTGTATTTGGGAGTTATTAGTTAAATCCAATTGAGATAAAGACATCCATACTCTCAAGGTAATTTTGGATGATAAGTAAATGACTGAGGGAAAGAGAGGTGAGCCAGAGGGGCTGTTGGCAGCTATGGTGCTGGACCATGCCTGGCTTTGGCATTGGATTTGGGACTACAAGTATGGTGCCCCTAAATTATAATGGGGCTTTCTGGACCTGCTAATGGCTAAATAATGACAGAGTGCCTTATTAATATTTATTAATGCTTGAGGCCTATAGCTGAGCAGACTCTCAGCTAGCTCATCTAAACATGACTAGTCCTGGCATGATGTCCCACCAAGTGGCCAGATCTTTGCCCCTCTGCACATATTCATATCAATCTACCTCCAAGTTTCACTGGTGAATCCAGCCTCCTCTCACCCTCATTCTTCTCCCAAAGACCCCCTCTCAGCCCAGAAGTCCTGCCTTCCCATTCCCTGCCTTCTGTCTGAAGCACCAGGCTCTGGCTCTCCGCTTCTCTGTGGTTTCTGCCACCCACCTGCTCACAGACCCCACTCCAGCCTTGGTGCACAGTAGTGGCTCTTAAAGGAGCCGTGCCTTTGCACATCTGGGCCTGCCTGAGAAATTGTGGTTGCTGGAAAGCAACTTTCAGCTCCCATGTCCCAACCTTTCTCAGGCCCTTAGCCTGACTCTTGTGTCCTAAGGTTGGATTTCTGCCCTATATTTGTCACCAAATATTGCATGACTTTTAGGGACCTATTGATGGTAAATAATGACGCAAAAAGTTATTTTGATTATAGTTTAGGCCTTTAGCTTGGACTACCTCCCAGCTAGCTCATCTAACTTAATCTTATTATCTTAGCTTATGACGCAACATGTGGTTAGTTCTTTATCTCTCAGTCCTGGTCCATCCAAACAAGTCCATGTCCCACTGGCTGTGAATTCCCCATGCCTGATTCTTCTCCCAGAGAGCTTCTCTCATGCTGGAAGTCCTTTTCCTTTCCTACCTAGGTAGATATTGGCCATCACCTTTTTATTAAAGGCAGTCAACAGCCGAGGAAGAGCATTTACAATCTACTGAGGCAGACGATGAGCCATAAGAATAGCAACACTAAATCCAGCTAGGACCTAGCTCTCTGCCAGAACAGCAATCAGCAATTGAAAATACAGAGACACCTTCACACAACATACCCAGCACTAGGTCTAATTGCAAATTGCTTCCCAGTCTCAAGCTGTTCTTTCTCATAGACTTTCAATACTCTACTTGCAAGGCAGTTTTTCTACTTTTCACAAGAGATTTAAGAAATACCCATGAGGAAAAGATGTTGAACTGGAGACGGATATCCACGGTTACTAAGAGTAGAAACAATAGGCCACTGGGTTAACTATTATTCTTTTCATTTTAGTCTTGATTTTAAAATGGGGTGAGAAAAGTTAAAAGAAATTTCCATTTCTGGCACCCTTGGGGCTGCCCACTTCTCTGGCATGCTGGGTTTGGGGACAAGGCAGAATTGGCCTAATGTAGCCTTGCATGGCCCCACTTTAGGCTTGTTCACCTCCTGCTGGGTAGAGAGAGAATTTCTAGCTTTTAAGAGGAGAGGAATTAAATCTGAAGTAGCAATGAGCTTACCTTGGTGTTTTCATGATTTTCTGCACTGTTAACAAAACTTTTGCCAATGTTTGCATTTAATAGTGTCTGCCTTAGTAAAATTATTGAGCTTCCCAACTGTGACTTCAATGGTTCTTGTTATAGTGGGGCATTCACAAATTGCTTCCAGACATTAATAGCAAAGTACAAGAGGGAAGAAATAATCAAACAGGTTTTAGTGAGGGAAAATTGAAGGGAAAATGGAAAAGTATGAATGAGAGATTGAAGTGGAAACTTAAGCGTTCTTTGGAAAGTTGGTTGCATGGTGTTTTGCTGGGGCAAATTCATGAAGTAACATTTTGTTAAAGTGGACACAGGTGGGAAAGGCTAAGACAGACTCAGGAAGGAATGTTTCAATGTAGCAGACATAGGAGATGCAATGTTCTGCTACAGCAAGCATGTTAAAGGACACATGATGGATTCTTTGCTAATGACACACATGTATTGGTCTGTCTTACATTGTGTAGTTGAGCTCCATTTGTTGGGACACCATAGATAGAAATGCACTAAAAACCTTCTGGTAGTATATTATAGGTTCTTGCAGCTTCCACAGAGTCAGCGGATTGGATGCTCGTGCTGAGGCAAAACCATGCTGAGGCAAGGCACGTGGAGGACATGTGATGTTTGGAGGGTATAAAAAGGACTCCACAGAGTGACCGAAACAGAGCTTGGCTTGCTGGTACAGCCTCTGAGAGAGGCACAGCTGAGCACTTCTCCTGGTGTCTCTCTGGGTCCCTCATGCTGACTCAAGCTGAGGGCTGGCTTTTTCTGCGAGGTAGTAACCCCACTCCTGATTCCTGTTTGCTCTCCCAACTCTGCCAAACTGAACTGCTGATGTAACAGTGAAAGGTATGCAAGTGAGTCGAGGTGCTGCTGCCTCCAGACAACACAGAGTTGCTTCAATGAACCTTTCTAAATAGGTCCACTCCCCACTCCCTATCTTTTTTCCACTATATCTGGTAGGTGGTGGGCTACAAGGGATAGGGGATTTTCGGGATAGTATTCAAAATGTAAATAAAGAAAATATCTAATAAAAATATGGTTTGAAAAAAGTAAAGTTACCAATGATGGATTGGTGGGTGGATATGTGAGTGGATGGTTGGATGGATATATGGATGAGTAGGTGGGTGAATGGATAGATGGGTGTGTAGGTGGGTAGGTGGATAGGTGTGTGGGTAGATGGATGCATGGGTGGTTGGGCAGATGAATGGGTAGATAAATGGGTTATGAGGATGGTGGTTAGAGAACAAAGATGCCTGCACCTACCTGGAGAGATTAGGAGGACATCTCTGAGAACTTCCTCCTGTGAAGCTTCTGAGGCATTTGGAATCAGAGTTCAGAAAAGGCTATTGACCTGAACCAGGCTTGGTTAGAGAGTGAGCTAAGCCTTGGAGTTAGCCTAATCGACCTTGGGTGGTTAGGGAGCTCAGAAAGTGACAGCCTTGGGGATGGAGTACATTGATGTGTGAAAGCACAAGTCTTCTTGTGGATAGTGGGAGTAGAAAGAAGCTTCCTAAGATCCCACAGGCATTCTATGCCCCACCAGGAACAGGTGGTGAGAAGTCCTCCTTTTCCTTGCAGAATTATGTTTTGTTTTTTGTTGTTGTTGTTGTTGTTGTTGTTGTTTTTGCTTAAACTTAAGCTGACAAAACATTCTACCAAGATTTCTTATACGGCCATAGAGGTCTGTGTTCTGACCTAGGAAAGGGATATATATATATATCCCTTATAATATATTGCTTCCAAATTTTACTTTTGCTTTACAGACTTTGGAGGCCTTTGTTCTAAAGCAGGAGGGGAATAGGAAGGGAGTATCAGGAAGTAGAGTTTTGGCAGGTATGCGAATTACATTTTGTCAGTTTGTACAAAGTAGTGTCATAAAGGAAGAAGTAACCACACTGGAGAAATTGCCACCAACAGATTGGCCCATTGCCGTGTCTATGGGGCATTTTCTTAACTAGTGATTGATGTGGATGGTGCCACCTCTAGGCAGGTGGTGCTGGGTTGTAAGCAAAGCAAGACATGGAGAACAATCCATAAACAGCTGCCATGAGCATCGTTTCTCCCTGTTTCCTGCATTGCCTGTCTATATAAAGGTAGGGATTCCAGGGCCCCAGCCCCAGATCTAGCAGCTACTTTGTTTTGCTTTTGTTGAGACAGAATGCTACTGTGTAGCTCAGGCTGGCTTAGACATACTATGGCCCAGGCTGGCCTCTCACTTGCTATCCTGCCTTAGACTCTTGAGTGCTAGGGATCACAGGCCTAAGCCTCTCTGCTCTGCTTCTAGCATTGTCCCTAAATGCTAGGTGCTCTCTTTAGGCAACTGTGATTAAAACAAAACAGATGAAAATCATATTAATAAGTGACACGGTTATTGTAGAAATATTGGGGACACAGAAGTGGGCTTATCTGTGGCATCTGGTATCACACCAACTATTCACCAAACCAAAATTTAAAGTCTCTGATATTAAAAACTGCTGATTATAGTATGCTGAAACTTGTCTGTCTGGTCCCAAGTCTATGTGTTTTCTGGTTTCCTGGGAGCCACACGCACAGAGGCACACAATGAGGTCGGGACTGGCAACTAATTTGTGGAGTCTGCAAGATACAAAGACAAAGCTCATATGGATCAAGTTGCTAGCTACCCAGAACATTAATCCAAATGTACAGAGTCTCCACACATGGCCCTCTTTATAAGTCTCCGGCTCACAGAGCAGGCCATGAGTGAAATAGACTATGACAGTCACACTTAAAAAAACAAGCAAAGAGGACACTGAAGGGCATGTGTGGGCTTTGTGACAACTTACAGCTAATTGTCCTGAGCTCACATTTGGACCAAATCACCAAAGCCCTGCATAGACATAGTTCCCTTGTCTCGGCTTGTGGACCACTGAGATGCCGGATTCAGAGGATTAGAACAGTCTGAGTCACGGAGTCATTGCATTAGGGGCAATTGCTCCAGAGGGTAACCTGGATTCAGAGAACTTTGCAGGGTATATGAGTTAAATGTGTGTTAGGTCATGACAGGTTAGAGTTATCTGCCTTCCTAGATTATCAGAGTTTATCCTCCCCAGTTCCAACCCAGCTTCCTTGCAAACCTGCACTAATGGGAAGTACTCAGAAAGCAGGGTTTGGAGCTTGACTCAGTTACTGACACCTTTACCAAATTGGTGAGACTCATGGAAGCATTTTGGGGCAGCTGATGTTTTCAGAGGACATATCTTCAGGTATCCATCATATTCCAGATGCCAGTGATGTCTCAGAGTGTGAGAGGAAGAGTCTTGAATTTAGTGAGCAGATACCTGCCTCTTCAATTCCATCCTCACAAAGTTCTTTGCCCCACTGCAAGCCACCCATCACCACTGTTTCATCTGATAAAGCTCTGTTTAAATTGGCCTAGGCTATAGATGGATAAATATGGCAGAGGGAATAAGAACTTCTAGGTCTCAGGTGGGTCAAATCCAGATCCTTAAGTCACATTAGAAATCTGCCACAAATCACTACACCGCTGTCTCTCTTCTTTGGTTAGTGTCACTCTTACTCACATGATTTCAGACCAGTGTGACTTCCCCAGGCTCTCAGGAAGGGCACATCCAGCTAGTTAGCTTCCTGCAGCCTACCTGACATCAGTACCAAGCTAGGGTTTAAGATTTTAGGGCAAAGGTATAACTAAGGCTTTCTGCACGAAGCCTCCTGACCCTTCCAAGTGGCACCATCTTCCTGTATGCCACTGGAACATAAAGAGAGATAAATGAGATAGATGACACTCATCTTCAATTAGCCCTTGTATACAAGGGAGGTTCTTGGTGCCTGTGTAGAGCAGTTATGGGGAATCCATTCTGTGCTAGGGAATAAGTTGCAAGGTAGCTGGGATTTTGGTCTTGCAGTTGGCCTTGTAGTGATGTTTCCATAGTACTGTGAGAGACAACTTATGGGAGGATCAACTACACTGTTCACTCTGATTCCAGGAAGAGAGCCTGGGATAGGGTGGAAGTGGCCATGCTTCTGTAGCCATAAGTGATTTATACACTCCTTCCCTTAGTGGAGTGTTAGCACTTGCCAGGCACTCTCTACAGTCATAGTCATCATCTCTGTTTGAGCACCAGTGCTGCCTAGGGCACTCTGCTAATCAGTAAGCAGGCATGCCTTTGATTGGGTTTCATGGGTCCCAAGATGACCATTTGAGAGAGTGACTTTGTAGAGCCTATCTCCAGAAAACCCTGAAAGAAAGTGGGGAATAGAGCTGAGAGGACAGTAAGCATGGAAGCAGCCTCAGGTTAAGATCTTTAGAGGGTGACTATGAAGACTGTGTTAGATGACAGAGCTGCTCAAATCAATTCAAGAGGCCCCATTTCACACCCATCTCTACACCCAGTGCATGCTGGCAGGCATTGACGATGAGAATGGAAGATGGGGGAAGGATGTGCCTTTCCAGGTATTTTGGGCTCTTCTTCCTCCAAAGGAACACAACATAGGATCTAGAAGTCTGAAGTTGGCTTTCCAGTATAAAGATATAGGTTCTGGCCTGGGAGGAGGTAGATGAAGATATACTAAGAAAATCTAAAGGACTACAAGTCAAACCTGATGACATCTGCCACATAATTGTATTTAAACCCAATCCAAGGGCTGAAAAGATGCCACACCAGTTAACAGACAGAACTCTTGCAGAGAATCAGTGCTTCCTTCCTAGTATCAGCAGCAGGGGTCGCACAATGGTCTTTAACGTCAGTTCCAGGACATCTGATACCTTCTGGCTTCCAAAGGCATTTGCATGCATGTGATGTGTTTTATATATATTTATTTATATATGCGCGCGCGCACACACACACACACACACACACACACACGCACACACACATATATATATATATATATACACACACACACACACATACATACATACATACATACTTGCAAGTACACATATGTACACACATAAATAAAACATAGTCATCATTCCTGGTGAACACATGAGGAAACTGAGGCCTAAAGAGGTCCAGGAAGCAAATTATACAACTACTACATAGAATTCAAACCTAGATTCTCCAACTCCTGACCCTTCCTATGTATGAGAACCTGACCCTGGGAGGAGGATGGATCAATGACCTTGGCTCGTCTGTGCAGATATGAAATGAGTGATGGTCATGTTCCCAAGGGAAAGAGAGAAGGTAGTGTAACAGACAAAAGAATCCTACGATGTGGTCCCAACTCTAGGGTTTGTAGACCAAGTTTGGGCTCCAGTGCTATTACTCTTAACAAACAGGTCGGTAGAAGTAGGGCTGGTATTAAAGTGAGGTTCTGACTTGTGAGGGATGCCAAGTTTCAGAATTCAGAGATTTGACCATCTGTTTTGAAGTGGAAAGCATAGTTAATGAGTGCTCTCGCTCTCTCTCCCTCTCTCTCTCTCTCTGTGTGTGTGTGTGTGTGTGTGTGTGTGTGTGTGTGCTCATGCATGTGCTTTTGTGTGTATATACACATTATACATACATACATACATACATACATATATTCTAGGATTCACATATAAGAAAAAACATCCAATAATAACTTTTCTGATTCTACTTTGTTTTGTTTAACATCATGATTTCCACTTTCATCCATATTACTGAAAAATGGTGTAATTTTGTTATTACGGGAATTAGTCACAGAGTACTGGGCAACATTCTTAGATGCCGTTGTACTGAACACATACCACAAATGACCTGACATTACAAAAGGGACAACAGAGACCAAGAAAAGAAAAGGTACTCTATTAAGGTCATTTTGTAACCAGGTCTCTGAGTCCAAGAGTGTGGTCAAGACTCTAAATTCTAAATTCTATCCTACATCACACAGCTCAAGAATAGTAGATGTTTTGCATTTCAATGATGACTAAAAATGTTGAATATTTCTCTTTTTTACTTAAATTAATTTAGTTTTCACTCTACATTCCATTCCCCACCTTCCATCCACCCTCCAACTGCTCCACATCCCATACCTCCTCACAGCCCCCCCATCTCCACATGGATGCCCCCACCCACCACCCCACTTGACCTCTAAACTCTCTGGGGCCTCCATTCTCTTGAGAGTTAGGTGCATCATCTCTGAATGAACACAGACCCGGAAGTCCTCAACTGTATGTGTGTTGGGGGCCTCGTATCAGCTGATTTATGCTGTCTGTTTGATGATCCAGTGTTTGGGATATCTTGGGGGATCCAGATTAATTGAGACTGCTGGTCCTCCTACAGGATTGCCCTTCTCCTCAGCTTCTTTCTACCTTTTCTAGTTCAACAACAGGGGTCAGCTGCTTCTGTTCATTGGTTGGGTGCAAATATCTGCATCTGACTCTTTAGGCTGATTGTTGGATCTTTCAGAGGGCAGTCATGATAGGTCCTTTTTGTGCGTGCTCCATGGCCTCAGTAATAGTGTCAGGACTTAGGACCTTCCCTTTAGCTGGATCTCATTTTGGGCCTGTTACTGGACCTTCTTTTTCTCAGGTTCCTCTCCATTTCCATCCCCGTAATTCTTTCAGGCAGGACCAATTATGGGTCAGAGATGTGATTGTGGAATGGCAGCTCCATCCCTCACTTTATGTCCTGTCTTCCTGCTGGAGGTGGGCTCTATAAGTTCCTTCTCCCTACTGTCAGGCATTTCATCTAAGGTCCCTCCCTTTGACTCCTGAGAGTCTCTTACCTCCCAGGTCTCTGGTGCATTCTAGAGGGTTCCAGATATATTGATTTTAATAGAAGAGAAAGTGGGAAAGAACTCATTGGCACAGGGGGAAATTTCCTAAAGAGAACTCGAATGGCTCAAGCGCTAAGATCAAGAATTAATAAATGGGAGCTCCTGAAACTGGAAAGCTTCTGTAAGGCAAATGACATAGTCAATAAGACAAATTGGCAACCTATAGATTGGGAAAAAAAAACTTCACTAACTCCACATCTGATAGAGGGCTAATATCCAAAATATATCAAGAACTAAAGAAGTTAAACACCGAAAAGCCAAAGAACCCAATCAAAAATGGGGTATAGAACTAAACTGAGAATTCACAACTGAAGAATCTCAAATGACTGAGAAATACCTAAAGAAAAGTTTAAAGTCCTTAGTGATTAGAGAAATCACTATCAAAATGACCCTGAGATTCTACCTTACACCAATCAGAATGACTAAAATCAAAACCTCGGGTGACAACATAAGTTGGAGAGGATGTGGAAAAAGAGGAAAACTCCTCCAATATTGGTGATTGGAAACTGGTACAACCACTCTGGAAATCAATCTGGAGATTCCTCAGAAAATTGGAAATAGATATACCTAAAGACCCAGCTATACCATTCTTGGGAATATACCCAAAAGGCCCCACCGTGCCACAGGGGCATGTGTTCCACTATGTTTATAGCAGCCTTATTTGTGATAGCCAGAAGCTGGAAACAACCTAGATGTTCCACAACAGAAGAAGGGATACAGAAAATGTAGTTCATTAACACAGTGGAATACTACTCAGCTATTAAGAACGAGGACATCCTGAGTTTTGCAGGCAAATGGATGGAACTAGAAAATATCATCCTGACTGAAGTAACTCAGACCCAAAAGGACATGCATGGTATGTACTCACTAATACATGGATATTAGCCAAAAAAAAGTACAGAATACCAAAGACACAGTCCACAGAACTCAGAAAGCTCAACAAGCTAAAGTGCCCACGTGAGGATGCCTCAGTCCCACTTGGGAGAGAGAAGAAATCAATCAGGAGTGGGGAGGGAGGGAGGGAGGGACCTGAGAGGGAAAGTGGACTGGGGAGGTAGGAGTGGGAAAGAGAGGGAAACATGATCTGGTATTGGATGAGGGAAAAGGACTGAAGCCCCAAGGGTCAGCAGAAAGAATGGAAACAGGCATCCTCAGGAAATAGGAGGTTGAACATTTCTTTAAATGTTTTTCTTAGAGATTTCCATGTTGAGAATTCTCCATTTAGATCTGTATCCCATTTGTAAAATTTGATCACTTGGTTTGCTGGTGCTTAATTTCTTGAGTTCTTTATAGATTTTTTTATTTCAGACATCTTTCAGATATGGAATCTGTGAAGATCTTTTCCCATTTTGTTGGCTGCCATTTTGTCCTTTGCCAGTGTCCTTTGCCTTACAGAAGCTTTCCAGTTTTGTGAGGTGCCATTTATTAATTGTTGGTCTTAGTACCTGTGTAATTGATGTTCAAGAAGTTGTCTCCTGTGCCAATGCATTCGAGGGTATTCCCCACATTGTCTTCTATAAGATTTAATGCATCTGTTTTTATGTTGAGACATTTGATTCACTTGGACTTAAGTATTGTGCAGGGTGATAGATATGGATCTATTTGCATTCTTCTACATACAGACCAGCATGATTTGTTGAAGATGCTTTCTTTTGTCCATCATAGAGTTCTGGCTTATTTTTTGTCAAAAATTGAGTGTCCATAGGTGTGTGGATTTACTTCTGATTCTTCGATTTAATTGCATAGTCTGTTTTTATGTCAGTACCATGCATTTTTATTAGTAATTCTCTGTAGTACAGCTTGGAATCAGGAATGGTGATAACTGTGGAAGGTCTTTTATTGGATTGTGTTAGCTATCCTGGTTTTTTGTTTTTCTATATAAAGATGAGTGTTGTGCTTTCAAGGTCTGTAAACAATTGTGTTGGGATTTTGATGGAAATTGTGTTGAGTCTGTAGGTTGTTTTTGGTAGACTGACCATTTCTACTATGTTAATCCTACCAGTCTACGAACATGGGAGGTGCTTCCATCTTTTGATACCTTCTTCACCTTCTTTCTTCGAAGATTTGAAATTCTTTTCATACTTTCACTTACTTAGAGTTACACCAAGATATTTTATATTATATGTGGTTAGTGTGAAGTGTATTTTCCCTAATTTCTGTCTCAGTCTACTTATCATTTGTATATATGAGGGCTATTGATTCTTTTAAATTAATTTTGTTTCTAGCCACTTTGCTGAAGGTATTTATCAGCAGTAGAAGTTCCCTTATAGAATTTTTGGGGTCACTTATATATACTGTCCTATTATCTGTTAATAGTGATATATTAGATTTCTTCCTTTCCAATTACTATCCCCTTTATGTCCTTTATCTGTCTTATTTCTCCAGCTAAAACCTCAAGAACTACATTAAATAGATACAGAGAGAGTGACAGCCTTGTCTTATTCCTGAATTTACTGGAATTGCTTTATATTTTTCTCCATTTAATTTCATGTTACTCACTGGCTTACTGTATTTTGCCTTTATTGTGTTGTGGAATGTGCCTGTATCCCTGATATTTCCAAGATTTTTATACCCATCAGAATGGCTAAGTTTAAAAACTCAAGTGACATCTCATACTGACAAGGTTGTGAAACAAGGGAAAACACACCTTCATTGCTGGTGGGAGTACAATCTTGTTTGGCAACTTTGGAAATTAATTTGGCATTTTCTCAGGAAACTGGAAATATATCCACCTCTAGACCCAGCTATACCACTCCTAGGCATTTACCAAAAGAAACTCCACCAAGGACACTTGCTCAACTATGTTCATAGAGGCTTTATTCATAAGAGCCCAGAAAATGAAAGCAACCTAAATTTCCCTCAACCAAAGAATGGATAAAGAAAATGTCTTACATTTACACAAAGAAGTATTACTCAGTCATTAAAAGTTACATTATTAAACTTGCAGGCAAATGGATTGAACTAAAAAAGATAATCCCAAGTAAGGTAATTGAGACACAGAAAGACAAAAATGCTATGTGTTCACATATTGTGGACTTAGTCATAAAGTGCAGGATAACAGTGCTAACAAACACAGACCCATAGATCTAAATAACAAGAAGAGCCCAAGTAGGATGCATGAATCTCACTGGAGGTGAAATAGATTTAACAGGAGAATTGGATGAACACTGAATGGGGGAGGGATGGAAACAGGAGGGATGTAGTGGGAGGATGGAGGGAGAGAGTACTAAGAGAGGCAATTGGATTGGGGCAGGGGCACCTCTGAGATGATCTAGAAATCCAGGACAAAGGAAATTCCCAGAAATCTGAGCCTGACCCTGGCTAAGACTTCTAACAACGGGGAATATGGAGCCTGAACTGGCCATCTCCTGTAACCAGGCAATACTTCAAATGGACACCAACCCAGCCACAAAATCTTATAGCTACAATATGTCCTGCCTACAATATGTTCAGGGGTAAAAGATAAAGCAGAATTTGAGGGAAGGGCCAACTAATGACTGGCCTAGCTAGCTTGAGACTCATACTTTGAGAGGGAGCCCTCCCCTGACACTATTAGTAATAGTCTGCTATACTTGCAGACAGAAAGCTAGCATAACTGTCACCAGAGAGACTTCACCCATCAACTGATGGAAACAGATTCAGAGATTCACAGCCAAATATTAAGTAGAGCTTGGAGCATCCTGTGGGAAGGATTGAAGGAGTCAGAGGGGTCAAGGACACCACAAGAATGCCTACAGGAGCAACTCACCTGGGCCCATAGGGGCTTATCGAGACTGAATTGCCAACCAGAGAGCATGCTTGGGATGGATCTAGGACCTCAGCACATATGTAACATGTGTGCAGCTGTGTCTTCATGTGGGATTCTTAAAGCTGGAGCAGAGGCTGTCTCTGATGACACTGCCTGCCTTTGGATTCTTTTCCCCCAACTTCCCTGCCTTGTCTCAATAGATGATGTGACCAGTCTTACTGCAACTTGATATGCCAAGGCTAATTGGTATTCATGGAAAGCCTCCCCTTTTCTAAGAAGAAGGGGAGGAGAGATGGATGGGGAAAAGGGAGGAGAGCAATGGAAAGACTAGGAGGAGAGGAGGGAGAAGAAACTCTGATCAGGGTACAAAGTAAATAAATAATTTAAGAAAGAATAGAATTTGTTTTTCCTGGGTGTCTCTTCAGGGTATCAGTGGGTAAGAGGAGGGCCACCTAATTGTCGGAGGCTAAAACTCATCCCTAGGTGTCCTGAAGTATTTGTGTGTGTGTGTACAGAAAAGCCATCCTATGTTCATCTTTCTGAATCTAGTTTATTTTGCTTATCATTATGGTATCCAGTTTCATCCATATTACTGCAAACAGTGTAATCTTGTCATTGTTTAGAGCTGAATAGTACTCCACCATATATGCATCACATTCTTTTTTTATCCATTTGAATGTTGATAGACACCTAGTCCTGTTTCATAGCTTGGCAATTGTACAGAATGCTGCACAGAACAAGAGTATGCAAATACACCTATTGAATGCTCACTTGGAATCCTAAGGAATACCATAATACATGTAAATTCTAGATTCAGGTATTCGAAGATCCTCCACTCTGATTTCTACAGTTGCTGCACTAATTTATGTTTCTACCAGAACTTCATAAGTGCCCCCTTAAACCACTACTATTTGTTGTTTTTTTTTTCATATCTATTCTGACTTGGACAAGATGTTATCGAAAGAAAATTTTGATTTGCATTTCCAGAAAGGACTCCTGAAGAAATGAGTCACAGAGTTCTGAATCACACTCTTTGATGCCACGATCCTAAACATGTACCACAAATGACCTGAGATTACAGAAAGGGCCACAAAGATTCCATCAAGGTCATACTGTGACTAGGACTTCAGGTCCAAGGGTCTGCACAAGGCTCTAAATTTTAAATTTCTAAATTTCATGCTACATCAGACAGCTCAAGATTAGAAGATGGTTTTCCTGGGTGTCTTTCCAGGGTATCAGTTGCTTACAGCAGGTTCTCCCAACTGCCTGTAACCAGAACTCATTCCCAGGAGCCCTGAACAATTCCCACTTGACCAGAGCCTCAGGTTGGACTCAGACCAGATGGTGTGATTAGTTGTGGTTAGCATTTCACTAAAGTACTTGGTTTTGTTTTCTGCTGTAATCGCCTCAGCAAGTTTTGAAATCAGTTTGTTGTTAGATGTGTTATGGATTTCAGGTTAATTAACTCAGAGGGGGGAGCAAATGCCAACTTCTCAGGGTTCTAGCAAAAGTCCTTGGACTAAGAGTCTTTGGCTCATCTTGAACCATACACCAGTCTCAAAGCCAATCTTTTCATTCTGATTAGCATCTCTCCTGTCAAGTGGCTAAGGTGGAGTATTGGGGAGTGAGTGTATTCATGTGTGTCAGTGTGTTTAATAAAGTTTTCAGGTAAAGAGAGGGCAGTTTGGTTTCACTGAGGAAGATTTATAGGATGAGCATATCTCTGATGGGAAGTCCATTATGAGACATTTCTAAGATAAGGGATGCCTGAGGCCATACAGCCTACATAGTTCCTTATTTTAGGGAGCTCTAGCTAAGTATGAGATGGGGATTCATCATGCCATCAAGTTTTCAGGAAAGTGTCCCCCAGTGACCTGGGAAAAGGGGAAGGGAGAAGGTAGTGACAGCTGTGGTAGAGGCTGATGGTGCTCTGTGGTCTTCTTTGCTAAACTGATTTCTGATCCCTGAGTTGTGCCTGGGAGCTGCTAGAGACTCTGCTCTCTGGAACATTGCCCTGGGCTGACAGTTCTCACCTTCTGGGTGTTGGGTCATAGCCAAGAAAGGACTGACTGAAGGGGATATGGAAGGCAATTAGAGGATTCTCTTTGCCTCCCCAGGGGGGCCTGTATGATCAGCCTGAGGCCAGGCTTCAGACTTTGGCAGAAGCTACATCTTTGCCTGGCATCCCAACTTCCTCCATAAAATGTTTACATAAGAAACAACTTTCTGCCTTACAAGGACCTGTCTGCTGGGGGCTGCAATTTCAGGGTATGGATCTAGATTTCTCTTGATTCTATGCTGTGCAGTGAGTGGTGTTATATGTTTTTGTCCCATCTCAGATCCAAGCAGCATTGTATATTTATGGTGGCCATTGGTTAGCCATCACCCAGCAGAACAAAAGGGCTGGGTTCCCAGCCAGGTGATCCTAGCTACCTGTACAACTCTGGAAGCCCAAGGAACATTTTTGACCATTGTTTGAAGAGGAGTTCCATGAAGTAGGAAACAGCCCACTGAAATACTACAGATTATCTAGGTATCACTAACATTGTTTCCAAAGGAAGAGAAATCAAACCAGAGAATTCTGTGGATTAAGATTTCTAAATAGCTCCCTGCTTAACTTTTAGCAGCCGTACAAGTGCTGTAATTAACTGACAACAGGTTGCGGTTTATCAATTTGTTACTACTTATATATCCAGAAGTGCAGAATTCAGTACTTATAAAAATCCTTGTAATGAAATATTTCTCCTTTATGGAGGCTGTGTTTGTATAGATGAACATTAATTTAAACTTTTTGACCTCATTTGCATTCTAAAATTAAGGCACTGTAATTTTCGTCTCCCCAATGCGTTCACTCTTAATTAATCTTAACCACTCTCGAGCTTTTCTGGTTTCTATTATCACCATTTAAAGTTGTGAAGACTGTTTAATGGATTTAAATCGCATATTCAAATTAGTTTCTTTTTCCAAAGTTATAATGACTTGAAATTTTTATTTGATTTGGGCCCCAAAGTATTACCTGAAAAGTCATTTGATTGTTTTACAATTTAAATCATCTGTGTGGAATAAAATTCATTAACCTTATTTACATGTGTGTGAAAATTATGACACGCCAACCAATTAACGTTTTCAAGTTGTGCAGGTTTGCAGCCTGTCGCTCTGGCTGCTGCTGGCATCTTTACTTCCGATAGCACAGTTGCAGAAATCTGTCTTACATCTTTGTTTATAGTTAATAGAACTGTAGACATGGCGTTGTCTGCACCATGGTGTCTATTGAAACTTTCCCCTTCAGGGCCCTGGGGGGCAGTTGCCCTCTGTGGCTTAACACTGCTATAGTGGAGAGACCTTTGCTGTGACCCTGAAGCTGAAGGTTGAGAACATATAGGGAATAGAGGAAGCCCTCGGTGAGTAGAGTCTTGAGTGAATGTGCATTGTAGACATAGGTGAGTTGGCCAAACCTTACCTCTCTTTGCGTGCAGTATCAAATAAACACTGAGGTTCCAGGTTGCAAAGGGTGTATCTGTCCTTTCCTCACTCCCTGGTCATCTCTAGTCAGGGTGGAAAGGTTCCATTGTGGGAGTGAGTACTCCCTTTTGAAGTCCCACCTTTCAGAAGTAGAAATATACCCCTCTCTTCATGGATACACTGGTGGAAAGCCTTTCCTCAGCCTGCCTTTCTGGGTGGAGATGGTAGTCAATGTAGTATAGACATCGCAACCACAATGCCTGGTAGAAGGTGTGGGTTCAGCTCAGGGCACCCCATTAACTCATCTTGATATACTCCAGTTTCCTGTCTCCTGTCCCATTGACATAGTCCCCAGCTCATGCTGCCCTCTTACTTGACATAGCCAAGGTGATAATGTGGGAGCACTAGTACCATGTATCCTAGTTTGTTTCTTTATTGTTATGATAAAACACTGACCAAAAGCAACTTGGGAAAAGAAAGGTTTATTTTGGTTTATAGTTTACAGTTCCTCACAAAGGGAAGTCAGAGATGGAACTCAAGGCAGGAACTGATTCAGCAACTATTCAGGAACACTGCTAACTGGCTTGCTCTTTGTGGCTCTCCTAGTTGGCTTTCTTATACAACCCAGAACCACCAGCATCCACAGAGTGCTGGGTCCTCCCACATCAAACATCAATCAAGGAAACACCTCAGAGACTTGCCTATCTATCTGATAGAGGCATTTTTTTTCCACTGAGGGTTCCTCTTCCCAGTTGATTCTAGCTTGTGCTCTGTCAAGTTGACAAAAACCAAAACAAAACAAAATAAAAAACCAACTAACTAGCATACTCTTGTAGTAAAATCTACCCTATCCCTGGCTTCCCAATGGGGCCCCTATTAGCAGAACTGCTCACTTGGACCAGCATGGCAGACCTTCCTACCCTTGCTATCCAGCCTCAGGACCCTCACAGATCTCTGTACTAACTTTCCCCTTCACTTGATCTTAAGCTCAAAGTACTGATCCTGGGCATGGACAATCTTCCCTTCTTTTCTTTACCAAGTCATCTCACATAACATTCTGATATCTTGAGGATTACTTGGTCTTCCTAATGAGTCACATGGCCTTGTACAACTCACATGGGGTCTCCGTAGAAGCTGTCACCTACCTCCTGCTTCATGTCTCTGACCCATTTAATTTTCAACTTGTTGTTGTATGTCACAAAACTATTATTAATCAAAGGCTCAGGGAAGGTAGGTACCAGGTGGCTCTTTGCTTGTTCTTGTAAACTGACCATGTAACTCAGCACTTGACTCCATATTATTGTGTATTGAATTAGCAGCAAGCAAGCTTGACAGGAACAATTCTTTTCTGCCATGTCCTTCTGGCAAATTCATATTCACCAAGATAATATACCAGTATAGACCCATTTCCCTACCCTAGCCACCCCTGAGAATCTGGGGGCTTTGGAGGTGGGAGCCAGAAAGATGGCTTGCTAGATAATCCAGATTAGCCTGGAAGTCATAATCCTCCTACCTTGGCCTTCTGACCACTGGGATTACAAGGGAATTCCACTATATTCCTCCAACAAACACCTGGTCACAAATAGGAGTAAATAAACTACACCACAATGCACAGGTCACACCTTGGTCTCTGGTGTTCTATTTTTAGCTCCCAGGAAAGTGAATTGTGTCAAGAATAGACAGGGAATAGATGGATCATGGCTCTGGGAGCTTTGTCTTAAAGGTCAGGCTCCTCTGAAGGTCAGGAGTATCCACTTGAAATAAGAAGGCTAGAAGGGAATCTCTCATATCACAGGTGCTCCTGTAAACAACCTCTGCCTCTCTAGCTCACCAATGGACTTCAGCGGATTTGAAGCCGAGATAAGCAGACATTTCCTTTTGTCTCTCCAGGAGAAGTCACACACCACCTCCCCTTGGAATAGTGCTACCCACCACATAGTTCGACTCAGTTAATTTAAGTCCTAGGTGATTCTAGATTCTGTCAGGCTCAGGAAGGGTGTAGCTCACACACTCAAGCTGCCTTTTTTTTTTCAACTTTGAATCTTTCTCCTGCCCCAACATCTAGTCTAGTAGGTGGTGCTACCCATATGTCAATTTTCTCAGGAAAAGCCTTCACAGACCATACAAAGTATGCTTTGCTAAACCCAACCACCTTCAGACATAGTCAGCTGATGATCAACCATCCCAGGGAGTATTTCCTCGTATCAGACAAAGACTTAGAAAACTACTATTGTCTAGGAACTTTTTACAACTATCCACAGGGTTTTCCTTCCAAGGGTACACAGAATCCCGGACAGGAGGGCAGGCAATATGTCCCATGGCCTCTAAGGTGCCAGCACAGTCCTGGCTCTGTCTGGGCTGATTAGGTGGCCTTGACCCATTGTCCCTTTCTTGTATTTTCTGTTTTGTGAAATGAGCATGGCTTTATTGGGTAGCAGCATATGGCATGCTGTAGCTGTCAGGCTGTTTTCACTCTTCTCAGGTCTGTGAGCAGTACCTGGTCCATAGTGATCCAAGAAGGTCTGGCTAGTACATTTCCTAATCCTTTGTTGGATTGCATGAGTGAAGGCTGAAAGCTTTTCAGTTACAACCTTAAGGCATAATGACTTTAGTTCTGTTGTGGTATGGACTCCCTCTCTTTATTGCTAGGGAACTCAGAGAAGCTCTGTTTCCTTGAGCTCCTTTTGCACCACCATCCCCTGCCTTCCCTCTTTGCTTCTATAGCTGGATACAGGGAGAGAGACTCGTGTTGTTCTGCACCGTACCCAGCATATGAGAATCTCCATTGGCTCATTGAGACTGATACTCAACAGTGACCCTTTGGCACCTCCACTGCCATTACCTCTCTGCCAATGCCTCAAGGCCCTGTTCCTTTTGTAGTTTGCTTTTCTCGTGTGTGACAGAGCAGAAATTATGATTGCAAATGCTCACTGGCATTTCCATGTCTTCATTAGCCTTGAAAACACACTCACTTGACACACAACACAAGAGAAGCCTGATTGTTGAACAGTAAAGATTCTGACTTCACAGGCCAGTGCAAGGATCTCAGATCCCTGCAAACTCATCTTAAGTGATTTAAACATCTGCAGAGTGCCCCATCAGTATCCTTGAAATACCCATGTTTGTGTGGCTAAGTAGTGCCCCTCCCCCAATTTCTGTCCTCCAAGGACCTACAAATGTGATTAGATTCGAAAATGGGGTCTTTGAATGTGTGGTGAAGTTAGCATGAGACTACAGAGGGATTAGAATGGATCTACATCCAGTGATGTCACACTGTGTGAAGACAGACACAGAAATGGCAGAGATGTTGCTACAAGACAAAGAATCCTTAGGTATCTTAGAAAGTCAAAAGAGATCGAACAGATTCTTCCTATGGAAGGAGCAAACTTGGCCTGCAGTCTGAGAACAGAGTGCTGTTTTAAGCCACTGGTCTGTGATAATTTGTCATAGCTGCCTGAGGATGTTAGCACATACATAGCAACCTTTTATTGATCTTGCATGAATCTTCTTGAGATGGGGAGCCTCTTGCCATCATTGTTGCTAAGCACTCCTTCTTCCTTGCTCTGCTGAGGAATTATTTGATAGCATGGGAAGGCCCTAAAGCTTGTAGTAGCTTAAACAATGTAATTTATTTTTCTCGGAGAGGTGAGGTCACTGTAACATGGCCCAGGGTGGCTGCAAGCTCGCCATCCTCTTGGTTCAATCTCCCTAGTACTGGGATTATATCCAGCTCTAACTTTACTTTATATTATGATAACAAATAGAAAAGCAAGATGTTCTAAGGGTTTCTCACAGCTCGGAAGGCCCTGGGTTCATTGCCCATGATCCCCACACTAGTGAACATCTCATCTGTACTAAATCTCATGTCTTGTCCTCACTCTAGTGTGTACTCACACTAGTGTATATTCACCAGCAGGAGGGAGTGGAGGATTCCTGGTCTCCTTTCATTTTTTAATCAAGGAATAATAAAGCCCTTAGCAATTCCTCAAGACCCCTTGGCCAGAACTTAGGCCCATGATATTACCTTTATGGGTAGAAAGGCATGTATAGAAACTCATGGCTGATAGCTTCTCTTGTGGGAGGCAAACTGTTAAAGGGGAAAGGAAAGAGGGATTATTTGGAGTAGAAGTCTGTGGCCTCGTGGTTGCTGTCCTAACCTGGAAGTTGCCATGCTTTCCCTGAGAGTTCTTTCCAAAGACCACACTGTTCTGTACTTATGAGGACCAACCTGTGTTAGGCTCTGATATGCTCCTGAAGGACTAGACTGTATCACTTAATTGTATTCAGAGATAGACATAGTCATGATGTCACTCTAAATAAATGTTCCCAAAGAGACCCACATCCTTATCTCTTAAACCTGCCATATGTTCTCTCACAAAGCAAAAATAAGTCTGTAGTATGGCTGAGACTTGAGACAGGAGATCATCTATTGAGCCAATAATCCAAAAGATCGTTGGCCAGAGGCAGAGGCAGAGATGTGAAGAGGAACAAAAAGACCAGAGCTAGAATCACCATCTGCTTCCAGAAACTGGAAATGTAGGCAGCCTCTAGAATCTAGACTAGACAAGGACCGGGTTCTGGTCCAGAGCCTGCAAGGGGGCACATTCCACAGGCCCTTTGAGTTTATCCCCTGAGAGTCATTTAGAACTTCCAGCCTTTAGAACGATGTAAGGTAAATGTATATTGCTTCAATCCATTAAACTTGTAGCAATCCCTTAACGTTGCAGCATCAGTTGAAAACGAACCCAGCCCTGGAATCATGTATTATGTGTCCCAGGATCTCAGCAAAGGCCAGAAAAGTCCTTTTATTCTTTCCTATAAGGCTCTCCCTGGAGGTTTCTGTGTGTCCATGACCGGAACATAGATTGGCCTGGCCTGCCTCACATGCTTGCCACTAATCCACGGCTGAGCAGAAGACATCCCTGATCCCCATCCGCATACCTACTAGCTTCCTGGTGGGCTCCAAGGCTTGGGTATGTGATTTTTGCTCACCAGGTGCTGACTCAGGCCCAGGTCTCTGCTGACAGACTAGCTCCCACTCCTTCAGCCTTCATAGTAAGAACTACTGATCAATGTACCCCA
Source organism: Mus musculus (assembly GCF_000001635.26). Lineage (NCBI taxonomy): Eukaryota > Metazoa > Chordata > Mammalia > Rodentia > Muridae > Mus > Mus musculus. Next base: position 40,480,944 of record NC_000073.6, on the reverse strand, counting down.
ATTTTATCTAGCCACTTCCTCCACACTGAAATATTTCGTCCTGGAGAAAGAGGGGGGAGGGAGGCTCTTGAAACTCTGAAAGCTATAAGACTTACAAGCCTCAAGGTTTGTAAAAGAGCCAAACAATGGCTAGGGAAATGGAGACTCCTTAGTGGAGCTGTCAACAAGTTGGGCAAATACTATAGGGATGCACCTTTCATAAATGACCATCAAAGATGTGATAGGCCACTTCCATGACTTATTGCATTTGAGTCATCCCTGTTTCTGCTTACATAAATCCAGTAAACTTATTAGTTCACCATACTAGACTTGAGTGGAATTGTCTTTTTTTTCTGATGCCCTAGCTGGAATGAACAAATATTTGTGATATCTTCCTAGTCAAAGTTTTGCAACTCCCACAGGACTGGGCTATGACCACAGGGCCCCGGAAGCATGGTCTCTAGTGGCTTGATAGTAATGGATGGTACAACCAGGACTATAGGCCTTGTTTTCCCTGTAAGGAGTAGTATCAGGCAGGAAGAAGAGTTTTGTTGAGGTAGACTGAAACCAAAGCACAAAATACTAGAGGACTGTATTATCTACTGTTCTTTACAAAACTTTTCCCACCCCAGAGGATCAAGTTTCAGCCTGGTACCTGTGATGTTGAGTCTAAAGACAGTGGTGGGCTTCCTAGGTCAGCAGGAGATACTCGCTCCCTGTGTACAGCAGGGAAACAGTGTGGTTTGGTTGTTGCAGACCTGACTAGAATTGTTCTTTTGTAGTACAAATACTTGGGGCTTTTAAGTTTAGAAGAAACTGCTACTCCCCACTCTCACTACCTCAGGAAAGAGCCAGTGTCCTAGCAAACTGAATCTTCTAGCTTTCTTCTTATGGTGACTATACTGGCTGGTTTTATGTCAACTTGACACAAGATAGAGTTACCTGAAAGGAGGGAACCTCAACTAAGAATAAGCCTTCATAAGATCTAGCTGTAGAAACTTTTCTTAATTACTAATTAATGTGGGTGAATGCAGCCCTCTGTGAGTGGTGCCATCCCTGGGCTAGTGGTACTGAGAAAGCGGGCTCAGCAAGCTTTGTGGAGCAAGCCAGTAAGCAGCACCCCTCCATGGCTACTGCATTAGGTTTTGCCTTCAGATTCCAGACATTTGAATTTAATCCCGACTTCTTCCATTGATGGACTATGATGTGGAAGTGTAAGCCAAATAAATCCTTTCCTCCTTAACTTGTTTTTAGTCAAAGTGACTTTACCCTGGAATAAGGATGTAGCAATAGAAACCCCAAGACAAAGTACCTAGACTCTTCTCTTTGACCTTCATCATTTCAGCTGAGAACTGATTTCTTCCACTGCCTTGTGGCACCTCTGTTTCCTTGTATCCCAAAATGATGGTGATCGCTGATTCCTTCCTATGCACATCACAACTCTCCTGCTTCAGGCCTCACAGTCAAGTGCTCCAGCCCTTCGTGACCCATGTTGACAGCAGAGGGTAACTTGTCTCAGATCACTTGCCTGCAAAGCCCGTGTTCTCCACTAACCCAGAAGCTCTTTGCCAGCAGACCGCAAGCATGGCTCCTGCTAGGTGGAATTCGATTCTGGAGAATGAGTTTTTGTCAGAGTTGTAATTCTTGGCACATGTCCAGTGCTAAGTGTGCCCACTAATGTCCTGATAGGAATGAGGGCGAAATAGGAAGTGATTGGGTGATTCTCACACAGGCTAATTGGAGAACTGGAGTGACTGTCTGTGTAGCTATTAGGTACATTTAAAACACAATGAAATTTTTAAAAAGCGGCTTAGGCAAAGCAATGCTTGTCATTAAAACACCCACTCTGCCTTGCTCAGCTAGTGACACCATCTACCTTTCTTCCCTCAAAAGTCCAAACAGTATAGTTTCTCTTTAATGTTTAGCTAAAGGCTCAGGTGTGATCATTGCTCTAAAGCACTCCTACCATGTTGTCAGTGGCCTAGGGAAGGGGAGGGGTCACTGTGATATGCGGCCTCTAACCCCTCTCAACCTCAAAGGACTTCCAAACTATTGAAAGACATGTCAGAAGACAAGATATTTCACCCTTCACTCTTCCCTGAGAACTATCTTGGTTGAAGAGCATCTGACCAAGTTGACTTACCTCTTTCAGAACAGCCCTGACCCCACAGTTAATTGAATAGAGGGTAAAGGCTCCAGACCATTACTCCAATGTAAAGCATCTCTGGTGCTCAGCATCCCAGCCAAAACCTTCCTTTGCCTAACTCTGCTCTCTTCACCCCAACGAATACCTCCCAGCCAACATCCTCCCTAACCTTCTCAACCTCTTTGAGTTTGCGCCTGAGGACCTTTAAATTGTGACAGAGTTTCCCCCAAGGTGTATGTGGAAACTTAGCATCATGAAATCACAACTCTATTCAACTGAGTACAATGCTATCACAATGTTTCCAGACAAAGAAGGGGCTACAGACTTTGTTCCTGAGTTGTGGTCGTTGTCTGACTCATATGTGGTACCTTCCAGAATGCCCTCAGGAAGATAGCTTGGGCAAAGCATTGTGAGAAGGTCTGGCTACCCATTTCCCTGGCTGGTGGACAACTTACTCTCTCAGAAGGAAACAGGGCTGTGCAACGATTCTAACACCATTGTTTTACAAGGGCAATATGAGGGCGGGGGGGGACCAGTCTGCTTCCCATAGAATTCTGTGGCACTTATCTCTCCCATAGAACAGTGTGAGGCCAACATGATAGCATTCCAGATGACTATTCCAAATCTCAAGATAGATAGTGTGGAAACCCACACACTCAGAGTGCCAGGAGTCAGGCTCTTACAGGTGAGGTGCCAGAGACATGGGTTGCTTTGTTGGGAGAATGTTGGCCTCTCTGCTCAGCACAAATAATTAAATGTGTTCCTACAAACCTATGACTCTCACTCTCCAAACCAAATGAATAGAAGGATAAAGAAGAGAAAATAGGACAGAAGAGAAAAAAGACAGACAGAAAGTAAGGATAACAAAGATCCAGTAAGAATTCTATTCATTTTGCATACTTTGCAAAATTGTGCTAAGGGCCACCAAGGGTCTTTGTTATTTTTATGTGATAACAATAAAAAAAAAAAAAAACCACTTGGCACTCCCTCCTGGGCTACCCCTGAAAGCTTACAGTCACTCATCTTTTTAGCATAAAGAAGCATCTTTCCAGGACTTCATTCCATTATAATAAACACAACCCTTAAAACTGCTCCCAGAAGGCCTTGTCTTTAATCCACAGTCTGTGCCTTCTCCAACTACCTGTAGCATCTTTGCCTGTTTTGTGTCTATTATGGCCATTGGGGGCTACTGTCTTGGGAATGAATGTTAGCTGAGTATGACTTTTCAGTGTTTTGTTTGTTTGCTTGCTTTAATAAGCTCCCAGCATAAGAAAAGCTCAGCATCACACTATGAAATATAGATACAAGTTCACCAGAATATTGGAGTTTTGTGAAAAGAAGCACTGGGAAATCTGTTATAGGCCTTGGAGGTGCTGCTCCCATTTGTTTTGGGATGTGGTAATTATCTTGAAAACACCATTAGACTCGGTTCTCTAGAGAAACAGAACCAACAGGAGGGATACTGAGGTAGAGAAGACAGATAGAATCAGAGACAGAAGGTAGAGATAGGTAGAAATGGTAGAGATAGAAATAGAGATAGGCAGATGAGAAAAGACATAGAGCAGACAGATACAGAAAAGAACCGTAGATAGAGAGGGAGATGTTCTGTGATACTGGAGATTAAGAAATTCAAAATCTATACTGAGCAAGTTGAAGATCCAGAAGATCAAAGGTAGACTTTCTGCTTTAACCCAAATTCCTGAGAAACAGGAGAGCCAAGGAAGAAAGTTCCAGTCTCAATCCAAGTCCAGAGGCAAGAAAGGATCACTGTGGTAGCTAGAAGATGGTCAGGTAGAGAGAAAACCCAGTCTTTCTCAGCGCTTTTCCTCTCTACCTGCCATCAGCAGGGCTGGGGCAGGAGGATTGCCTGAGGCCCACACTTATTTCACAGTTTCCTAATTCTAATGGCCCAGTCCTGTTGTATAAATCATCTCAGAAGTCTCAGAAAATCCCTGAAATGGACCAGATAGACAAGGCTTCTCTCCCTCTTCAAGCATTAAAGACTACCAAGAGTGTGTGGACCCATTGAGTAGCCAGAAAGAGTTTCTGACCTGCTAAGATTTCAGTAAATTGTGCTTTTCATAAATTTCAGTAAATTGTGTAAGTTCTGTGCTTCCACAGGTCATGATCAGCAATAGACTAATGCTAAGTGGTCTTGGGGTGGTATAAGTAGTTCCTGATGCTGTATCTAACCCCTCACCTTAATTCCTATAATGAGACCTAGTGAATTCATTGTTTCAAGAAGTTGGGCTTTTGTTGTATCTTTGTTTTGGTCTGTTATTAGTTCCCTATAGATTTTGTGTCAGGTCTCTCCAGAAATAGTGGCACACAACAGTCTAATAAAGAAGCATCCTCAGACACAATTTGTCAAGTAACATTTACCTGGGTATCTTGGGGCTCCCCACATTATGCTCAAACTGACATGTGAGATTAACCATTGTAGAAAAGACACCAAAACCCAAAGAACATTTGTCAAAGAAACTCCCAGTTTCAAGTCCTTTTTTCATGCTTTGGGATTAGCAAGTGGCCAGGATGATGATGGGAAAGGCACCTCGTGATTCTGCCAGGCTTAAAGAACTGGAGGGTACCCATGCATGGAAAACTTGAACGTCCCTCCAGTTCTAGTCCTATAGACTCCCAGCTCCTCTGGCTGAGGGCCCTTGGCCAGTTAGTGGTCCTGGCTAGTATGTGATTTCCCAGTTCACTGTCTTGCAAATGATATTTGACAGCTAGGGGCAGCCTCCTAAGAAAACTGAAAAGAATGCTTTATTTGAAAAGCTGTGTTCAAGTCTAACACAGAAAGAAATAAAGATGTTCATCTGAGAGAAAGAGAAAGACTACTAACAAGAAGGAGGGTATAGATAGACCCTTTTTGATAATCTAGAAAGTCTTGTATGTTCTGCACAGTCAATTTTGACTATGAAGAGATCATATAGTAGTTCTATGTCAGTAAGGGTTAGATGTCTAGCTCACATCACTGCCATCCTCTAGGAAAGGGCCCTTCAGCCCATAATTCTGAGATGAACATATGCAATGCAGCCTATCTATGTGGTCTACAGGACAGAGAAAGGCGGTGAGGAAATAAGGATGTGGCTTGGGAAAAAATAGTATTTATATGTGTGTGTCAGACACACTCTGTGTCTCCATCCCTTTTTAAAGGTCTCATTCCTTTGTTCTTCCCTGCAAACCAAAGGGCAGAGTCCTGAAGACTGCCTTGCCCCACCCCTGTCAGCCTTCCATTTTATCTTCTAGCCATAGCCATTTCTAGTACTGCTTTAGGAAAGATTAGAGAGGTCAGGGCACCCAGGGAAGCGTCTGGCAGCAGTTGACTCTCTGCAGCTTCTGCTTTAGGAAGCAAGATCTTTGAGTTTGGGTACCAAGGGGTGACCTGGAAGACAAACTCTGTCTGCTGCTTGTTCCCATTAGCGTAGAGGAAGAAATGACTTTGTGTTCTTGCCAGTTTCATGTAAGCACTTAGCTATATTCAATTGGAAATACCAGTTGTGTTTCTGATGAGCTATAATACCCAGAGGCCCACCCCCATCCCAACCTCAAGACACACACCTCTGTCCCTACAGTGGACTTCTGTAACCTGGAGTGAAAGGTTGAACTTCAGGCTTTAGTGAACAACTGTAGGCAGAGGCCTGAGATCACTCTCTACCGTGAAGTTCATGTAAAACTACATGCAATTAATTGATGAAGCATATGTAAGCAACTCTGATTTGCTAATAAACCCAACCTAAAATTGCTCTTCATACTAAACTTTGGGTTAGTCTGTACAAATAAAGAAAATAGTGATTTCTTATTGTTTCAGTCAGGGATACAATGCAGCAGCTGCATTTTTGGTAGTTGAGTTAATTTCCTACAAATCACAGCAATGAATTTATAGATATTTTATGACTGTAAAAACATGCATAAGTTTCCTTTTCAGTTTGAAGACAAGAAGTCTAAAATTCATTTTATTGGTGTCCATACAAAAAAGCACAGCTTTCACCTCATTTAATCTGGAGACAATGAATGACCAGGACCCAGAAACACAGATTTAGGTCACCTCAAATTCTATGTTCCAATGTAGAAGTAGTTTCATGATGTCAACAGAACAGAGAAAAGTTATAAGTCAAAGTGCTTTTGAAATACATTGGTGGAAACATTAGGTAGGCGGTTACAGCACAGTGGAGAAATCTCAGCTTTAGGTCCTTGATGTGATCTGACAGCATTCTTAGCTCTTTGGTGAGGAATAGCATTTGGTTAACACATTCCAAATGTTTTTATCTGTTTATCAGAATGCCAGGTTTAGTTTTATCTGCCAGACTCAGAATGTAGGTTTCACAGAGGTAGGCAACAATGCCTTTTTAGGGCACTAAATATAACCCAAGACAATTTGTAATTAGTCTCTAGGCTTGCTACATTCTATCCTCTATGTATCACTGCAGTTCTAATTAATCCATTTCAGACCCAGCTTTCCAGGAATGATCATTTAGACAGGGTAATAGTAATGCTGTGCTTTCTGTCTCTTGCCAAGGTACAAAGAAGAGTAAGTCTCTCTACCTTCTCCAGATTTTTGAACTGCATACCTTGGTTTCTATCTCCACAGCACTTTCTCAGTTTTACTTCCACCATGGCTTTTGTAGTCTTATTTGTTTCTGCTTCCCTCTTACAAGGACAAATGTGAACTCTAGTACTCAAGTGATTCTTCTTCCTTAGCCTGCAGTTCAGTAACTTATTTTTAAGAACGCCTTCTCTTGACTTAATCCAGCATTACCAAATAGATCAATAATCAAACTAGTACCGGGGTAGGTGTAACCATTATTGGTTTTGGTTTGCGGGAAGGGTCGCTTTTTCACGTAACTGTTTGATTTTTAAATGGATGGCTGCTCTCTTTTTGCCATGTTGGTTAGAAGGAGAAGAAATACAGGAAGTGATACCCTTTCAATGGAAAGGCCCAGTCTTCCCTATTTAAAATCAGATCCTAGTGTGTGTGATATGGCATTCATTTTGCAGCAGGGGAGTTTGTGTCACCTGTGTAATCAGTACTACATCACTAGAAGTGTTCAGCATGTTCTTAAGCAAATGTGTGAAGAAGCCCTGCTAAAGCATCTCACTGCCAGCTTATGCAGACAAAGACAACGAGGGTAAGAAAAGAGGCAGTGTTGATTGACACAGAGCTGGGTCCAAGCCAGAACTCTAATGTTTCTGATTCCAGTTCAGTTCTGGAAGAGCTCCTAGCTGCTCAGTTACTATACTTCTTGTAGATCCTGGGGTACCTAATCCCTTTCACCATGGGTGACTATGTGTCAACATCAGTCACCTCCTAGTGGAGCTAAGATGGTACCTGTGGCTTAAAGACCAAGACCTATCTATATGGGCGTGGTCACTAAGCACTTTCTCTGGAAGGGGCAACATTTTCTATACCTTCTAAAAATTAAAACTGTCCCTGTAATGCCCTTGTGACTAACCTGCAGGGGAGCAGAATGAGATTTGGAGAGGACTGTCAATGAATGGCTAAGTAGGTGATGATAACACCAGGGCCTCCCCAGTCTGTGGACTATGAGGTTAGAATCTGGCATTGCTGTACTACAAATGGCCATAGATATTAAAACTACCCAGTTCACAAGGCATCTGCTTCCCTCTTCTTACTTCTTAATCTGGTCCACATCTGTGCTTAATATATCTTAGCCTAGTCTTACAGGCATGACTGTAAGAGAGACATTCTGTGACCTCACAGGGAAACTGGCTAACTGGGCATGATGAGGTAGACTTGCAACCTCCATGGAGAGCTAGTGTTGGTAGGTCAGTGGCAGCAGCATCATCTCCTGAGATGAAGTTGGATGTTATGAAGCTCTGAATGCTTCTTCTGATAGAAATCTAATTATTGGACTTAAATGAAAACCAAGGCTCAGCAATCATAAGTTCTGGTCCAGGAAGAGTGAATTGTGAGTCAACTTTAGCTGTGGGTCATTGATGCTCCAGAACTCTGATGACTATAGCTGTCACCACCTCCAGCATAGCTGATTGGCTTTCAGTGTCTACATGGAGACCTTGACTGAACTCTGGCTGTGTCCTCAAGAGAGTGTAGTGGAGTGTGGGGATTGATGGACAACCTGGATTATGATGTTCTAGTAGGCATCTGCCTATCACTGGATCAGCAAAAACAAAAGATTTGACACACATGTCATAGGTCAAGGAATCATCTACTGAGTTCACTGTTAAAATTGTAGGATATAATGGTGCATCTATACTCTAAATCAATTGAAATGAACTAGTCTAAATTACACCCACTTGTGGCAACCTATATCCTTTGTCTTTTATTTCTCTTAGAAACTTATGAGGTAAAGATGCTTTGATCAATGGTGCACTGGTGTGCTGCTTGCCTGAACTGTGAATCAAATGGCAGTCATCGAGTAGTAGAAATCTGTCTGGAAATGGCTGGGGTAGCGATGCCATGCTTCTGATACAGCTGGCCATCTCCCCATGCCTGCACCAATACTGGAGTACCAGAAAGACACAGCATCTTGAGAGGATGCCCAGTTTGCAGACGGGATTACTCCCAAAGAGGAGAAAGATGCAACACACAGTGTTTCTGCTCAATGCAAATCAACGATCTTACCAATGTATACTTTGACACTGATATAAACTACATTACAATCCAGTGAATATTTTTGCCAATTTTCTCATGTGTTCCTGGCTAGCTATGAGACAAAGAAAGAAAGAATTAACAATCCCAGTATATAGACAAGGATGTGGAGACTTACAGGCATTGTGCCCAACAAAAATTGAACCAAAGCCAAGAAACCCTGACTCCTAGCTTTGCTCAGGAGTAAGCTGCCCTGTAGGGACAACTGAAGTCACTGAGGTGCAGCTATGCCTTTAAGTAATAGTCTTAGGGAAGACTCAGAAGCAGACTTTGAGAAAGATAGGATTCCAGTCGTGGCCCATGGTGGTTTGAATAAGAATGCTCTCCAAAGATGTGGATATTTGAACATTTCATCTCCAGTTGGTGGCTCTGTTTATGGAAGTTTAGGAGTTGTGGCACCCTGGAGACAGTATGTCATTGGAATGGGCTTTGAGCATATATAGTCTCATTCCACATCCAGTTGCCTCTCTGTGCTTCACAGTTGCATTTGAGCATGTGAGCTCTTAGCTTCCTTCACCTGCCACCATGCCTGCTTCTTGCTGCCATGCATCCCCACTCTTAGCCCTCCAGAGCAGAAGCTCAAATAAATGCCTCCTTCCATGAGTTGCCTTGTTCATGGTGTTTTATCACAGAAAGAGAAAAGTAACTACTATGGGCTCACTTACAAAGTGGAGGCTTGGATGCAGTGATTAAGTAAATTAATAATTAAAAAAAACTTCAGCAATCTCAGCTTGCATGCCAAAAATGTACTGGGACTGTAACTCTCTGTATTTTACGTACAAGAAGCCACTCATCTGCCTATGGCCACCATGAAACCATACCGGCACTGTGGTGGTTTGGATGAGAGTGGCTCTCATGAGTTCATATATTTGAATATTTGGTTCTTAGATGCTGAAACTGTTTGAGAAGAGTTAGAAGGTGTGCCATGATTGGATGGAAAAGGTGTGTCACTGGGTCAGGGCTTTAGCATTTCAAGAACCCATGACATTCCCAGTTAGCTGTGTCTACCTTATGCTTGTATAACAGATACAAACTCTCAGCTACTGCCCCAGCAGCATGCCTGCATGCCTGTTGCCATCATGATGGTCTCAAACTTCAACCACTTGGAACTGTGAGCCCCAAATTAAACTCTGTTATAAGTTGCTATGGTTATGATAAGTTGCACAGCAACAAGAAAATAACTATGAAAGGCACATTGACTTTGGATATTAAATAGCTAATTATTTTGAGCATACATATGCCCACAATGTTGCACAGGACATACTTAATAAAATGGGGATTTAGCAGTTAAGAGAATGTACTGTTCTTGCATAGGACCTTAGTTTGGTTCCCAGCACCCAGGCCATGTAGATCTCAGTTGTCTCTAACTCCAGATCCAGTGATCTGAGCTCCATGAGTACCTGCAGTCACCTGCACATACTACTGCCACCCCCGATACAGACACACACAAACATGATTTTAAATATACACTAAAGTTTACAAAATTAATTGTGTATAAGACGTTTACATTTAAATAATTGTCTTATATATTATCTGCCAGTCCTAAAAAGAAGTTATGACATTTAAACAGCCGATTTCTTCCAATTACCAGATCTGTTACCACTATCTAGTACCTACCTTACGTTTTGGATCCTCCTATACATGGCCAGACAGATTATCTTGTTTTCCATCTACACATTGAGTCCTCTGTGGCTAGATGGTTGGTATGAGCCTCCCACATGGTTTAGATTGAGCCAAGGATGCTCTTAAGTTAAGATGATTAAGAGGTGAGGCTCCTAGTAAAAATTCAAGGCACCTTATCTTGGACCACATGGCTTGGCAAACCTATGTTCACATCAAAATAGAGCCAGGGTCCTCAGTCTTCTGCTTGTTGAGTAATAGATTCACAAGGCAGAGAGTGTTAGGTAGGGATGGGGTAGAGACACAAAACTCTTCACATTTCTTGTCTACAACTGTATGGATTTTGAAGCTGGAGAGATGGCTCAACAGTTAAGAGCACTGCTGTTCTTACAGAGGATCTGAAGTCAGTACCCAACACCCACAGCCATACTGAGGAGCTCACAATCACATGCAAATCCAGCTCCAAGGGATCTGATGCTCTCTTTCTGTACAAGTGTACACACACACACACACACACACACACACACACACACACACGCAGAGAGAGATTAAAAATAAACAACATAAACATGTCTGAAAGGCCCCCTCTGAAACTGACATGCATGCCCCAAATTCAGCACATTGCTTCATAACACCTCTGCTCACCCAAGGCACTCACTTACACCTGAGCGCTGGGCAGGCTACTAGATGAGGTTGGCTTCTTGTCACAGGAGCCCCTCATTCCATTTGCAGATTTAATTTAGATTAACATGGAAAAAAAACATGGACGACTTTTCTATAGACTGAATGAATATTGCTTAATTTCCAGGGAAGATAAGGCTCTTGGTTTCTCCTCAATCCCACCGTGTGTGTGTGTGTGTGTGTGTGTGTGTGTGTGTGTGTGTGTGTGTATGTGCATACCTTTCTGCATAGTCTTAGAAAAGAAAAAAATTGGTTAGCTTTTGGGGAAATTTCTGGAATGAAGACCATGAAGTCCTGGAATTAGGAATTTTCTCTGTGTGTAATGGCCAAGGAGTGAGCTAAGGTATTGCGTCCCGCTCGACCGGCAAGAAAGACGCAACAAACCAGAATCTTCCGCGGCAAAAGCTTTATTGCTTGCTTCTCAGGAAGATCCCGAACCGGAAAAATGGCGCTGCTTTTATAACCCGCAGCGTGACGTTTCAGCACCTGATATGGCGTGACAGCTCCCGATTCGTTGCTTGCCCATCACCCCACTATTACACCCCGAGAATGGGAGTGACTAGGAGTGAATTCACTCTTGCACCTGCGTACAAGGCTTGTTTACTAGTTAGGCACAGCGGAGGCCCGCGCCATCTTATAATGGCGATTGCTCGGGGCACACACGGCTCTCCTCAGAGATTACTGGCGGCACACATGCGATTGCTCGCAGCACGTACTGGCTTTCCACACTAAGGCTTTACAGCTGACAGAGCTACGATTGAACTGCCTGCTTTCAAACTATTGACCTTTTTCTAGCATCCTCCGCCTTAACAGCATGTCGATCTTTACTGCCCAGAAGCCATAGTCTCATCCATGGTCTGCCTGACTGGAGGCACATGTGACTGGTGTGTGGGTGCTGCTCCTGAGAAGGATACTATCATGGAGCTGTCTTCAAGGTATGACAAGACCATCGCCATCTTGAATCAGAACACCTGTGATCATGAGAGCAAGAGACTGGCCTAGTAACATTCTCTCACAGAAGGAGAGTGGGAGCTGATGACCCTCACCTGAGAGCCCAGCTGCTCATTGTCCACTTCCCTCAGCTGGACTGTGTGTCATCCAGTCCAAGCTGCATGCGGCCCTGGGGGACATAAGAATGGGAAAGCAGGCAGGGGCAGGCCCCAAGCCACACCGTATTTTGTGTTATTGTCCAGGCTGGGGTACAGATTTTGGTGGCGTAGCTGCCTGGAAATCACCCCTTCTCCTATAAGAAACCCGAGAAAACCTATCAGTTCATGGAGCTAGAGTGCATTGATATGTTTCTTTGGTCTGTCAGTGTACTATCTGGGGTAAATGGGCATTTTCTTGTGTCTGACCAGGCAAATTCACTCAGAAGATGCCTCTGGTCCTAAGAGACCTGGGCTTCTAAACAAAAGATAGACAGGAATGTGAGTCCCCCTTCATCCTTAGTGGGACTGCCAGTGGCTAAAGTTTCAAGTTTCAGCATTATAAAGTCATCTCTACTTTGTCATGCCCACAAAGGAGATAACTATATGCATGGCACTGGCTATCCTTCTGGAAGCCTCTCCCATCATTTCTATTCTGATCAGAGTAACTGAAATGCAGCTGGCTTTTCACTTCTGTCCTGCAATCTTTCCCTGCCTAGATTCAATTTAGATTAACAAGAACAAAGGCAGGGCCTGTTTGCCCTCCATTCAATCAGAAGTGTCTGGAGTTCAGCTGTCATTTGAGCTGCCCCAGGCTCCTTGGCCATCTAGCCAAGCAAGGAGTAGCTTAGGGAACAGAAGGCCAGCTGCTGGTGGTGATGCTGTACCTAGAGGTGTCCTAGTGGCCTGACTTATATGTCTGTCCCCATTATTATCCCTTGTAATTTGTTGTATTGCTCTGTCTGCTGTTAATAAGAAGTGAGTTCTAGGCATTTACCTAGGCACTCTAAAACCAGAGCACCTGGTCCCTTCACAGATCTATACTACCCAGTGCTCCTATGCAAATTACCATGTAAATTAAAGTCCTGCTTAGTAAGGAAATCTCAGCCCTCCAACTGTGCTTCCCCACACGCACAGGTACTGCGCTGGTTAGTGTTCTTGTCAACTTGACACAAAGTAATGTCATCTGTAATGAGGAAACTTCAACAGAAAATGCTTTCATAAGGCTGACCTGTAGGCATACTGGTGGGGATATTTCCTTGATTAACAGCTGATGTGAGGGCACACCCTACTGACACTACCCCTGGGCAAGTGGTCCTGGGTTAGAAAGCAGGTTGAGCAAGCTGTGTTGAGTAAGCCAGTGTACAGCATTCCTTCATGGTCTCTGCTTCAGTTCCTGTCTCCAGATTCTTGCCTGAGTTCCTGACCTGACTTCCTTTCATGTTGGATTTTTTTTTTAACCTACAAGATGTAATAAATCCTTTCTTCCTCAAGTTATTTTTGGTCAGGGGTTTTAACCACAGTATCAGAAACCAGATAGTCTCTAATGCTTCTTCCTCAGCCCAAATCTAGCCCTTTGCTCTCATCTCCCTAGACCTCCACCTTGGCAGTTCCCTTGGCTCTGACTCCCCGTGAACCATGGTGACTACTATTGGAAGACACTGTAGAACTGGACAACTGATATGATCCAAGGTATGACCCATATGGTGGCTATGTGGCAGGTTCCAGGTGTGATCTGTGTAACACTTCTAGTTCCCCATTTAACATATGCACACCACCCGCTAGGCTTCCTTTTCTCAATCTTAGAGTGAGAATCTGAAGATATGCTCTGGGGTCCCTTGGCTGCTCTTCTCTGCTCTTTGGGATACCACCATTTTGGCCCAGTTACCTCTGAGTGTTTCCCTTCCTCAACACGTAAATCTTCACATGGAATGTTCTAGCTCCAAGAACATGGAATTAAAACGTGAGTGATGCATGAGATGAGTCTTATTCACCAGCCATTCTGTGCACACCCATAGCTTATCAAAGGGCAAATCTGGTCCTCATGTTCTAAGGTCAGAAGATACTGTGGAGCAAAATCCAGCTTTCATAGACACAGACATGTTTGCTTTAAAAGTTCTCAACCCCCACAGAAGAATTTTCCTCTGCTTTTAATCTGGACTGGGGATTGGTAACACCTGCATAGTGTAACAGAGATTCCCCAGGGCTCTGGTGGACTACATTGCATTGAGTCAAGGCTTCGGGTTTGTAGGATGTGAGGCTCACAATAGATTAATGATCATGGCTGTTCGGAAGGGAATGAAATTATTAATAATCTGTTCTTGATAGAGGTAGGCTTTGCTTCCCTCTCCCAGCCTGCCCCTGGCTGTGGAAGCTGGCAGAGGCTCCATTAATCACCCAGCTCTGATATCCTTGCCTGCTCAACAGTCACAGGCGTGAATATACTGCTCAGGAAACAGATGAAGGATTGTTACAACACACGCACTTTGGAGGCGTTATTTCCATTGTCAGGTGACTAGATGGTTTCATAATTTTAACAAAAGATGTGGGCTTCATACTCTAAGGAGTAATTAATAAAGAAACCCACAGTTTTAAGGTGGCAGCCAAAAGTGCTCTCATGACGAGCAGCTGACTTCTCAGTGAGTCTGGACTGGGCTCTCTCAGCCCTGCCTCTCTAGAAACAAACACGAGGAACTCAGCTTTGAAACCAGGCGGGTCTCACACCTACGTGCACATCACCTCCAATTGAGGTCATGTGCCTTTACTCTTTAAGAAGAGAGAAATACAGACAGAAAGGATTTTTAAAAAGATATTTTATATTGAGAAAATTTTAGATTTACTTATTTTATGTGCTTGAGTATTTTGCCTGCGTGTATGTGTACCATGTGTGTACCTAGCACCTGAAGAGGTCAGGGGAGGGCATCACATCCCTTGGAACTACAGGTTTGGGTTGTTGTGAGCCATCATGCAGGGGTGCTGGGTCCTCTGGAAGAGCACAACATTCTCATAATTATAGGGCTGTGCTTCCAGTTCCTTATTTTATTTTATTTTATTTTTCTTTCCATTTTTTATTAGGTATTTAGCTCATTTACATTTCCAATGCTATACCAAAAGTCCCCCATACCCACCCACCCCCACTCCCCTACCCATCAACTCCCCCTTTTTGGCCCTGGCGTTCCCCTGTTCTGGGGCATATAAAGTTTGTGTGTCCAATGGGCCTCTCTTTCCAGTGATGGCCGACTAGGCCATCTTTTGATACATATGCAGCTAGAGTCAAGAGCTCCGGGGTACTGGTTAGTTCATAATGTTGTTCCACCTATAGGGTTGCAGATCCCTTTAGCTCCTTGGGTATTTTCTCTAGCTCCTCCATTGGGAGCCCTGTGATCCATCCATTAGCTGACTGTGGGCATCCACTTCTGTGTTTGCTAGGCCCCGGCATAGTCTCACAAGAGACAGCTACATCTGGGTCCTTTCGATAAAATCTTGCTAGTGTATGCAATGGTGTCAGAGTTTGGATGCTGATTATGGGGTGGATCCCTGGATAAGGCAGTCTCTACATGGTCCATCCTTTCATCTCAGCTCCAAACTTTGTCTCTGTAACTCCTTCCAAGGGTGTTTTGTTCCCACTTCTAAGGAGGGGCATAGTGTCCACACTTCAGTCTTCATTTTTCTTGAGTTTCATGTGTTTAGGAAATTGTATCTTATATCTTGGGTATCCTAGGTTTTGGGCAAATATCCACTTATCAGTGAGTACATATTGTGTGAGTTCCTTTGTGAATGTGTTACCTCACTCAGAATGATGCCCTTCAGGTCCATCCATTTGGCTAGGAATTTCATAAATTCATTCTTTTTAATAGCTGAGTAGTACTCCATTGTGTAGATGTACCACATTTTCTGTATCCATTCCTCTGTTGAGGGGCATCTGGGTTCTTTCCAGCTTCTGGCTATTATAAATAAGGCTGCTATGAACATAGTGGAGCATGTGTCCTTCTTACCAGTTGGGGCATCTTCTGGATATATGCCCAGGAGAGGTATTGCTGGATCCTCCGGTAGTACTATGTCCAATTTTCTGAGGAACCGCCAGACTGATTTCCAGAGTGGTTGTACAAGCCTGCACTCCCACCAACAATGGAGGAGTGTTCCTCTTTCTCCACATCCACGCCAGCATCTGCTGTCACCTGAATTTTTGATCTTAGCCATTCTGACTGGTGTGAGGTGGAATCTCAGGGTTGTTTTGATTTGCATTTCCCTGATGATTAAGGATGTTGAACATTTTTTCAGGTGCTTCTCTGCCATTCGGTATTCCTCAGGTGAGAATTCTTTGTTCAGTTCTGAGCCCCATTTTTTAATGGGGTTATTTGATTTTCTGAAGTCCACCTTCTTGAGTTCTTTATATATGTTGGATATTAGTCCCCTATCTGATTTAGGATAGGTAAAGATCCTTTCCCAATCAGTTGGTGGTCTCTTTGTCTTATTGACGGTGTCTTTTGCCTTGCAGAAACTTTGGAGTTTCATTAGGTCCCATTTGTCAATTCTCGATCTTACAGCACAAGCCATTGCTGTTCTGTTCAGGAATTTTTCCCCTGTGCCCATATCTTCAAGGCTTTTCCCTACTTTCTCCTCTATAAGTTTCAGTGTCTCTGGTTTTATGTGGAGATCCTTAATCCACTTAGATTTGACCTTAGTACAAGGAGATAGTACTGGATCAATTCGAAATCTTCTACATGATAACAGCCAGTTGTGCCAGCACCATTTGTTGAAAATGCTGTCTTTTTTCCACTGCATGGTTTTAGCTCCCTTGTCAAAGATCAAATGTCCATAGGTGTGTGGGTTCATCTCTGGGTCTTCAATTCTGTTCCATTTGTCTACTTGTCTGTCACTATACCAGTACCATGCAGTTTTTATCACAATTGCTCTGTAGTACATCTTTAGGTCGGGCATGGTGATTTCACCAGAGGTTCTTTTATCCTTGAGAAGAGTTTTTGCTATCCTAGGTTTTTTGTTATTCCAGATGAATCTGCTGATTGCCCTTTCTAATTCGTTGAAGAATTGAGTTGGAATTTTGATGGGGATTGCATTGAATCTGTAGATTGCTTTTGGCAAGATAGCCATTTTTACAATATTGATCCTGCCAATCCATGAGCATGGGAGATCTTTCCATCTTCTGAGATCTTCTTTAATTTCTTTCTTCAGAGACTTGAAGTTTTTATCATACAGATCTTTCACTTCCTTAGTTAGAGTCACGCCGAGATATTTTATATTATTTGTGACTATTGAGAAGGGTGTTGTTTCCCTAATTTCTTTCTCAGCCTGTTTATTCTTTGTGTAGAGAAAGGCCATTGACTTGTTTGAGTTAATTTTATATCCAGCTACTTCACCGAAGCTGTTTATCAGGTTTAGGAGTTCTCTGGTGGAATTTTTAGGGTCACTTATATATACTATCATATCATCTGCAAAAAGTGATATTTTGACTTCCTCCTTTCCAATTTGTATCCCCTTGATCTCCTTTTGTTGTCGAATTGCTCTGGCTAATACTTCAAGTACTATGTTGAAAAGGTAGGGAGAAAGTGGGCAGCCTTGTCTAGTCCCTGATTTTAGTGGGATTGCTTCCAGCTTCTCTCCATTTACTTTGATGTTGGCTACTGGTTTGCTGTAGATTGCTTTTATCATGTTTAGGTATGGGCCTTGAATTCCTGATCTTTCCAGAACTTTTATCATGAATGGGTGTTGGATCTTGTCAAATGCTTTTTCTGCATCCAACGAGATGATCATGTGGTTTTTGTCTTTGAGTTTGTTTATATAGTGGATTACATTGATGGATTTTCGTATATTAAACCATCCCTGCATTCCTGGAATAAAACCTACTTGGTCAGGATGGATGATTGCTTTAATGTGTTCTTGGATTCGGTTAGCAAGAATTTTATTGAGGATTTTTGCATCGATATTCATAAGAGAAATTGGTCTGAAGTTCTCTATCTTTGTTGGATCTTTCTGTGGTTTAGGTATCAGAGTAATAGTGGCTTCATAAAATGAGTTGGGTAGAGTACTTTCTACTTCTATCTTGTGAAAAAGTTTGTGCAGAACTGGAATTAGATCTTCTTTGAAGGTCTGATAGAACTCTGCACTAAACCCGTCTGGTCCTGGGCTTTTTTTGGCTGGGAGACTATTTATAACTGCTTCTATTTCTTTAGGGGATATGGGACTGTTTAGAAGGTCAACTTGATCCTGATTCAACTTTGGCACCTGGTATCTGTCCAGAAATTTGTCCATTTCGTCCAGGTTTTCCAGTTTTGTTGAGTATAGCCTTTTGTAAAAGGATCTGATGGTGTTTTGGATTTCTTCAGGATCTGTTGTTATGTCTCCCTTTTCAGTTCTGATTTTGTTAATTAGGATTTTGTCTCTGTGCCCTCTAGTGAGTCTAGCTAAGGGTTTATCTATCTTGTTGATTTTCTCAAAGAACCAACTCCTCGTTTGGTTAATTCTTTGAATAGGTCTTCTTGTTTCCACTTGGTTGATTTCACCCCTGAGTTTGATTATTTCCTGCCGTCTACTCCTCTTGGGTGAATTTGCTTCCTTTTTTTCTAGAGCTTTTAGATGTGTTGTCAAGCTGCTAGTATGTGCTCTCTCCCATTTCTTCATGGAGGCACTCAGAGCTATGAGTTTCCCTCTTAGAAATGCTTTCATTGTGTCCCAAAGGTTTGGGTACGTTGTGGCTTCATTTTCATTAAACTCTAAAAAGTCTTTAATTTCTTTCTTTATTCCTTCCTTGACCAAGGTATCATTGAGAAGAGTGTTGTTCAGTTTCCACGTGAGTGTTGGCTTTCTGTTATTTTTTTTTGTTATTGAAGATCAGCCTTAGTGCATGGTGATCTGATAGGATACATGGGACAATTTCAATATTTTTGAATCTGTTGAGGCCTGTTTTGTGACCTATTATGTGGTCAATTTTGGAGAAGGTACCATGAGGTGCTGAGAAGAAGGTATATCCTTTTGTTTTAGGATAAAATGTTCTGTAGATATCTGTCAGATCCATTTGTTTCATCACTTCTGTTAGTTTCAGTGTGTCCCTGTTTAGTTTCTGTTTCCATGATCTGTCCATTGGTGAAAGTGGTATGTTGAAGTCTCCCACTATTATTGTGTGAGGTGCAATGTGTGCTTTGAGCTTTACTAAAGTTTCTTTAATGAATGTGGCTGCCCTTGTATTTGGAGCATAGATATTCAGAATTGAGAGTTCCTCTTGGAGGATTTTACCTTTGATGAGAACAAAGTGCCCCTCCTTGTCTTTTTTGATGACTTTGGGTTGGAAGTCAATCTTATCAGATATTAGGATGGCTACTCCAGCTTGTTTCTTCATACCATTTGCTTGGAAAATTGTTTTCCAGCCTTTTATTCTGAGGTAGTGTCTATCTTTTTCTCTGAGATGTGTCTCCTGTAAACAGCAAAATGTTGGGTCTTGTTTGTGTAGCCAGTTTGTTAGTCTATGTCTTTTTATTGGGGAGTTGAGACCATTGATGTTAAGAGATATTAAGGAAAAGTAATTGTTGCTTCCTGTTATTTTTTTTGTTAAAGTTGGCATTCTGTTCTTGTGGCTGTCTTCTTTTAGGTTTGTTGAGGGATTACCTTCTTGTTTTTTCTAGGGCATTGTTCCCGTTCTTGTATTGGTTTTTTTCTGATATTAACCTTTGAAGGGCTGGATTCGTGGAGAGATAATGTGTGAATTTGGTTTTGTCGTGGAATACTTTGGTTTCTCCATCTATGGTAATTGAGAGTTTGGCTGGGTATAGTAGCCTGGGCTGGAATTTGTGTTCTCTTAGTGTCTGTATAACATCTGTCCAGGCTCTTCTGGCTTTCATAGTCTCTGGTGAAAAATCTGGTGTAATTCTGATAGGCTTGCCTTTGTATGTTACTTGACCTTTTTCCCTTACCGCTTTTAGTATTCTATCTTTATTTAGTGCATTTGTTGTTCTGATTATTATGTGTCGGGAGGAATTTCTTTTCTGGTCCAGTCTATTTGGAGTTCTGTAGGCTTCTTGTATGTTCATAGGTATCTCTTTCTTTATATTTGGGAAGTTTTCTTCAATAATTTTGTTGAAGATGTTTGCTGGTCCTTTGAGTTGAAAATCTTCATTCTCATCCACTCCTATTATCCGTAGGTTTGGTCTTCTCATTGTGTCCTGGATTTCCTGGATATTTTGAGTTAGGATCTTTTTGCATTTTCCATTTTCTTTGATTGTTGTGCCGATGTTCTCTATGGAATCTTCTGCACCTGAGATTCTCTCTTCCATCTCTTGTATTCTGTTGCTGATGCTCAAATCTATGGTTCCAGATTTCTTTCCTAGGGTTTCTATCTCCAGTGTTGCCTCACTTTGAGTTTTCTTTATTGTTTCTACTTCCCTTTTTAGGTCTAGTATGGTTTTGTTCATTTCCATCACCTGTTTGTATGTTTTTTCCTCTTTTTCTGTAAGGACTTCTACCTGTTTGATTGTGTTTTCCTGTTTTTCTTTAAGGACTTGTAACTCTTTAGCAGTGTTCTCCTGTATTTCTTTAAGTGATTTATTAAAGTCCTTCTTGATGTCCTCTACCATCATCATGAGATATGCTTTTAAATCTAGGTCTAGGTTTTCGGGTGTGTTGGGGTGCCCTGGACTGGGCGAAGTGGGAGTGCTGGGTTCTGATGATGGTGAGTGGTCTTGGTCCTGTTAGTAGGATTCCTACGTTTACCTTTCGCCATCTGGTAATCTCTGGAGTTAGTAGTTATAGTTGACTCTGTTTAGAGATTGTTCTTCTGGTGATTCTGTTACCGTCTCTCAGCAGACCTGGGAGACAGATTCTCTCCTCTGAGTTTCAGTGCTCAGAGCACTCTCTGCTGGCAAGCTCTCTTACAGGGAAGGTGCGCAGATATCTTGTTTTTGGACCTCCTCCTGGTCGAAGAAGAAGGCCCAAAACAGGGCCTCTCTCAGAAGCTGTGTTGCTTTGGCAGTTCCCAGAAGCTGTCAGCTTCTGTGGTGCAGACTCTCACCTGTGCAGACTAAAATCCTAAGTTCCAGGGAGTCCTGGAACCAAGATGGTGACCGATGCTCCTGAGGCTGAGGCCGCCTCCCGAGCCAGGCAGACACCTGTCCTCTGGTCCGGATGGTGGCCGGCTGTCTGCGGCCCGCCAAGGGTGCTGCCTCAGCGGCTCTGTGCTTCTGCCCGTCCCAGAAGCTGTCCGGTTCTCTGGCGCCCCTTATTTTATTTTTAATCACGTGTCTGTGTGTGGGATTGTGTCCATGAGTGCAGCGCACAGGGAGGCTGGAAAGAAGGGGTGCTGGACCACCTGGAGCTGGAGTTCCAGGCAACTGTGGGATGCTGGAACAAAATAGGATCCTCTGCAAAAGCCCCAGAGCCACCTCTCCAACCATGACACATATTGTGACCACACTTGTGACTTTGTCTCATCAGATATCTGTGACAGAGACTGTGGCTAAAGGAAAGTATGGAATGCTGGGAAGCTGGCTTAAAGAGCTACAAATAACGTAGGAAGGAAGAAGGAAGAAGCCCCTTCAGGCACAGCTTGGTTTGGGGACTCAAAGGAAGTCCTCAGGACCCTCATCCTTTTATTCTTTCCTTTGCTCCGACAGCTTTGGTGTCAGCTGTGTTATCTGGTTGCACCCAGCATGCTCTTCTGCATGGCAGCAATTCTTCCCATGAGTGGGCACAGGGGCCTTTTCCAGGCCTCTGCTCCGTTTCGATTTTCTCCTTAACCCTGGTCACCTCTGTCTACAGTATTCTCCCTTCCTCAGTGAGAGCAGCGGCCTTTGATGCATTCATTGATTTATATCCTGAGTGTGCCTCGTAGTACAGAACTCAAATATTTGTTGAGTAAGTAAACAGGCCCTGGGAAGTCAGTCTGTTTGTTGTCTTTCTTCTTCTACAAGGGATGAGGTTCAGAGAGAATAAACTCGCTGAGGTCAATGAGCTTACTGGGGAGAGAGCTGAGGCTTGAACCCAGGTCATTTGACTTTGGCCACTATGGATATGAATCCTGAATAGGGACAGCATCTGAAGATTGCTCCTTTATTTCTGACAACCAGATAGATGACAGGTAAAGAAGGGAGCAGAAGGTGAGAGCTCAAGCCTCGGATGCCCAGACTTCCAACATTCAACTGGGTTGAATGGGGCCCTGCTAGGACACTGATTTCATTTGGACACCTCCACATCTTGAAGCAGCAGTCTGAATAGTCACTGATTGATGGATGTGGTACATAATGCCTTATGAGTTGGGTAGGAAAGAGAGAGCGAGAGCGAGAGTGAGCGAGTGAGAGGGAGAGAGAGAGTGAGAGAGAGAGAGAAACCAAGAAAGAGAACTGGGGGAGAAGAGAGCATCACCTATCACCATGGCTCTGGGGAAGGACCATGGTCTATGGTTCTTCAACCTCCCTTTCACAGCTATAGTGGTGTGCCAGAGTTTGGGAAGCTGAAAACACCTATCAGAGGAACATCAGAAATCATCAGCACAGACTCATTACTGACTCATTACAAAGTCAATGCTGTGAGCCCTGTCTTAATGCCTTGATCCATCTTCTATCTGCAGTAAGAGACTGCAGTGGGTAACCTTCCTCCAGCCTACTAGGGGACAGAGCGGGGCAAGTGGGTAGCACTGAGCCTGTTAACCCCCAAATTCCTGCTGCTGTACCTGGCACATTTTTTTAAGAGAAGGATGTTAAAGGAAATAAGGCTGCTTAGGTCCACATAGCTCTGACCATTAAGCTGTTTTTCACTCTGTAGGGAAGTTAAGAAATAAATGAGATATGGGGGAATTCACACACCACACCCAGCAGTAAAGCCTCCCTAGTTGCCATGAAGTTCTTCTCAGTGGGCCATCAGGTTTTCCACATTCAAGAACTAAAGAAATATGCTTGGGGAGGCATCAGATACCCAAGCCCTCTGCTGGTCACTGCCACTCAGGATGTGCCTCTTGATTGTAAAGGTGACAAGATATAGACCCAAAGTTCATTAGCCTCCATCTCTGCTATAATGTAGCCACAGAACAGGCGATATCATTATGTAGCCATTAGATGCACATAAAAGTGACTGCTATGAAGCCCATTAGTTAATTATAAAGTAATCGCAAACACACCAAAAGGAACATCTGTTTGATTTATTCTAATTACTTAAACATCCTTTCATTCTCCTTACTGGGATGGAAAGGCCATAGGAGAATGGCGGGGGCAGCCTGATTTCAGCTGGGATGGGGTCAGGCAAACACCTAGCCACCATGCAGCCCCCACAGAACCCTGCAGGGCTCACAGATCGAAACTTCCTTCATGTCTGTCACTCCTGGCTATTGGTCTACTGCCCAGGGTGGCATGGGGGCCATGTGTGGAAGGAAAAAAAAGCTCAGGGAGACAGCTGCTGATATTCTGCAACAGCATAGCCAGTGTCCCTGCTCATGCTACCAACCCCAGACACACCTTCCTTCCTACACAACTCTGTTTAAGTTTCCTAGCACCATTATGACAAGCTTCTGAGAGCTAGATGTCCAGCTGAAACAACAAACAACAGATGTTTTTTCTCATGGTTCTGGCAGGACAGTGATCCCTACACTTGAAAGTGTTAAGCCAGCCACACTTTCTCTGAATTCTTTCCCAGTTTCTGGGATTCATGGGCATTCTTTTCTTATGACATCCCATTTCTAGCCTTTGCCTCTATCCTTACCTACTCTCCTACCTCTTTCAGTCTTCACTTGACTGCATTTCTGCAAGGACACTCGATCTGAGTGAGAGCCCACTCTCCTCTGCTACAACATCATCTGCATAATAATCTTACTTGCAAAAGAGCTATAGATATTGCCATAATACAAGCATTAATGGACACATTTTGAGGCACAATGGGAAAAGGAAGAGTTCTTGTAAATATTTGCTGGTGCTCAGAACAATGCTTAGTTATTCTTGCTAAGCATTGGTACCCTCTCCTGGACAGTATCCCCATCTGAGAAAGCTTTAAGATAGTCTAGTCTTTGCCCTACTTTCCCATGCAGTGATGTTATAGATCAGCCAAAGCATGGGTCTATTTAGTGGTCCTTTTTATCCATGGAGTACCCTATCTGTTGAACTTGCCAACAATATCCTAGGCTGGGCCCATTCAACTTGTTCAGTCC
Organism: Mus musculus; assembly: GCF_000001635.26. NCBI lineage: Eukaryota > Metazoa > Chordata > Mammalia > Rodentia > Muridae > Mus > Mus musculus. The sequence goes on along the minus strand of NC_000073.6, from coordinate 40,456,819 downwards.
CCTGGGATATCCCTCTGCTTGCTCATCATTTCTGGAGGAAACAGTACAACTCTGAAGTCATAATAATGCTACTCTCCGATCTCTGTTCTCCTCAGTTGGACCAGCCAGGGCTCTATCGACTTCTCTGGCCAGTGACTGAAGGACTCTGGTTAGCTCAAGCACAGTGAGCATGGCTCTGGTAGGTCTTGTCCTTCACCCCAATTCTTTCTACATTGCTAAAAAAAATCATTAGATTACATTCCTAAAGCTAGACACCAAGGTCTATTTCCTTATTTGTCCACTCCCTCCTCTGGAGGCTGACTGCCAAGGTCCAGCTATCAAAGTATTGAAGTCCAGCAATCAAAAGCCTCCTTTGGCTCACCTAATTGACATGCCCAATTAAAATTAAGGACCTCGTTTTAGCATATGGCTTTTCATTTTACCTTTATAAATTGCCATTTGCCTGTGAGCCGCATCTGCCTTCTCCCTATCCAGAGGCAGTCCTTTGTCCACCAGCCCCACATCCAGGGCAAATAAACCTGCCCTAGCTCCTTTTTTCCCTTCCCCTTCTCCCTAGTTCTCTATTTCCTCTTTGTCTCTTAGTCCATGCCCTTTATCATTGGGCAAATTGTGTGTGTGTGCTGAAAACTTGATCTTGGGGGTCCTGGGATGATCATTTCTTACATGGTCTAAATAATGATCCTATGGGGTGCCAAGCAAGTAGCGTGAACTCAAAGGCTAGATTCCCAATATTGTATTTTCTAGACAGTGTGAGTCCAATTAAAATTTCTTCTTATCCTCCTCTTCTTCCCCCACCTCCTCCTCCCCCACCTCACTGCTTGTTTTTAGAGTGACGCTGCAGAACAGAGTGAGGGCGTTTCTGTTCGTGAGGAATTAGGTGCAAATTGCCCTGCATCTTCTCAATGACTCTCATTAAGGCATCAGAGCTGTGTCTTCAGGCTTCCTATTAGGCCTGCAGATGGCTCATTCTACTTTCTTCTCTCTGTACCATTTCATCATGCCCTCTATATTGGGTGCCCATTACTCTAGTGAGACAGCATTCAAGCAGAGCCTCTTTCTTCTGCTGGTTGTCCCATGCCCTTCTCTTTCTCTGGCCTTCCATGTGGCTTCTCTTCTGTTAGCCCAGTGACTGGGATTCCAAACCTACAGGGAAAGTGGCAGACACTGCACAAAAAGGACTGTGTATGATTCTCGCTAAAAGGACATTATAGTGTGTACTCTGGGGACATGTATTTTCTATTTACTTTGCTTTCAACACTCTGACTTATGATTGGCTGTTACATCCCTCATAAAGCCTTCGTTGACCCCAATGACAAGGGCAACACTTCATTAGGAGAATTATTATTGCCCCAGGGGGACCATGGCCCACGGTGACAGGTACAAGATTTGTGCAAAGTTCTTCTCCATCTTTGAAGCTGCTTTAAAACTCTTTCCTTTCCTTCTCATTACCCAAACAGAAGTTCTACAAAGGGAGAAGCAGGTTGATGGGTAAAATAGAGGAACTGGTAGGGCCAGTAGTCCCCAGGGCACACAAGCATAGAGTTCAGTGCATTCTAGATGTTGGGTTCCTTTCTAGGAAGAAAGTGGCTTTAGGGACAGGAGCCAAGCCTTGCCCTTTCCAAAGTTGTTCTTACAGTAGTCCCGTCTCTGTGGTGGTAAGATAACAGTTACCAGATTTCTTTATGAAAGGTAAATATCAAGGTGGGATGGAGTTCAGATTAGAGGACTTGGCCAACATGTGCAATGCCATGGATCTGATCTGTAGCACTGAAAGAAAGAATAAATTCTCAGAATAAGGATCCTGCTGGAAAATTCTGGAAATGAAGCAACTGGTAATATTTTTGGTTATTCTTAAAGCATAGTAAAGTTTGAGACTTGCCAATCTAAGACTATTATATAAAGATTAATCTTCTTGTATACAGATAGACTCAGATTGAAGTTCTGAGGTATGGCTTTTTATTCCCCTTTCTTGCTGACCTGGATCCCAGCTGTCATCAATACAGTACATCCTATCCTATAAAAACTTCACAGTGGGCCCCTTAGCTTGGCTCTTCTAGGGCTCAGGAGTCTCCTCCTAAAGGAGTGACAGAAAGAACCTATCAGACTTCCAGGCTATGAGCAGAGATGCTTCCTTATTCTCCACTGTGAAGCCTCCCATGAATAACAAGAGCAAAGTTTGCTCACTTTGGTAACCATGAGGATACCCCTTGTATACTTCCAGAGTCAGATAGCTAGGATGTGCCTGTATTTTAGGATGAGAAGCTTGGCCAAGATGCTATGTTCTTGTAGATAGATAGGAACCTCTCCTGGCAAGACCTCAGGTGATTGAGAGCAAGGCAAGGTCAATAGTGGTAAGCAAGACTTCCAGACAACCCCAAATGCTGAAGTGTGAAGTTCCTCCATCACTGTGCTGGTTCGCTTTCCTTGTCAACTTGACACAAGCTAGAAACATCTAGGGAGGGGAACCTCAATTGGAAAAGTGCTTCTATAAGATTGACTTGTAGGTAAATCTGTGGAGGCATTCTCTTGATTGAAGATTAATATAGGAAGCCCTGGGACAGAGTAGGGAAAGCCCTCCCTAGGCAAGAACACAGGATGAGACAGCCACGGGAACAAGTCAGGAGTCAGCATTTCTACATGGTCTCTGCTTCAATTTCTACTTCCACATTCCTGCCTGGGGCTCCTATCTTCCTATCATTCCTATCAGTGATGGAAGACGTAAGCTGTATGATGTAATAAACCCCTTTCCTCTAGTTTTTGGTCAGTGTTTTATCAAAGCCATATAAAACAACCTAGGACAATAGTTCAACGGGTTTGGCCCATGGAATACTTGGCTTTGGCATAGGGGTTGCCAGAAAGAGATAACATGTTTTCCCAAAGGAAGGGTTGATATGATGGGCTATGAACTCTGCATTGTTCCAGAAGGCTGTGAGTCCTGCTGGGGACAAAAAAGGCAGAAAGGAGAAATGTTGGTGCATGAGAGGCAAATGACTGGCAGGGTGAGCAGGTAGAGAAGCTGAGAACTGAAGATGTGTTATTCCTCTACAAAGAACATTCTCAGCCAAGGCTGCCCAGGAGCTGGCATTTGCTGTCTACTGTTACTGGGAAGAGCTGTGCTTCTCAGGACGCACATCATCAGGGTTTTATGGACTGTTGCTTCAGGTGGAAGTGTGAAGTAATTATTTTCTTATGACTGTTTGTAGATATAATTGTGCCTTGCTACTCGGGAATTTATGTTGAGAAAATAATTACGATTGGATTAACGGCATCGACAATCTTTTAATTCCACTATCAACACTGTTAGTATTTAAGCCTAGCTTCTTCCTTGCCAATCTGATGTGTCTGTTACAATAAGCATTTCAACTCAATTATCGTCTCAGTAACAATCAAATTATCTTTAATATGATGTAATTACTTTTTTTTTATTAGGCTAAACTGAGTATCCTGAGCTGTGAATGTCTAGCATAGCTTTGAGAAGTGATTAAAACAAGCCCACAGGCCTTCGTACGCTATGAGCATGTTTTCCAAAAGTCATTTAAAACCCAGATCATTCACCAGGAGCATGAAAACATCTCACTGTTTCCAAATTCACTCCCTGCAGAAAACCCACCCTCAGGTTATTGCCTGTGGCCTTGCTCTACCGAGCCCTAGCCTTTATAGGTGCACAGTCCAGCTTACTCAACCCAGAATGAAGAAAGGCCTCTGTGGAGGGCTGGATCATGGGACTTGCAACAAGCTATTCAGGGGTACTAAACCCTTTGTTGTGGGTCAGATTGTGTGTCTTTCCCCCACCCCCAAAAACACCATGTTCACATTCTGAAATTCTATTTTATCAGGAGTCCCCAGATTGTTACTCTGTTTGGAGATTAGGTACTGTAGAAGGGAAATGCTAATCTAGAGATTGGTAACTGGGGGTAGGATCTCATGTGACTAGCGTTTTTTTACGCAGAAGAGTCATTTGTATAAAGCACTGAAGTACCTTGGATTGCACAAAGATTCCTCAGAGAAGATGACCCACCCTCTGTAAGGGGAGGAGAGGCCTGCAGTTGGAAACCAGTGTGGCCTTAGCCTTAGGCTCAGACTTTTGGCCAACAGAGTCGTTATCTTCCCATTGTGTCTCTGAGGTGACTCCCACAATGATGGAGAATGTGACTCTGGAATCAGAGCTGACTGCTTGAGTCTGAATCCCAGGCTACCTTATCAGTAGAGGTCATCTACTGGTGAGAATTCTGTTTTCCAGTTCTAAAAATGGGTCTGGCAATAACATCTGCCTTACAATGTTTTGTTGAACAAAGAGTTCGGTTCAGAAGACAATCAGTCATCCCCAACACTGTTAAATTGTACGCCACATCAGTAACAGTGCTCAGTTCCTCTAAGACCCAGTTAATCTTCACTCAATTCTGTGAAACAGAGACTTCAAGTTTTCTGTGAAGAAACCGAGGCAGAGAGAGGCCTGGCCCAATGACTATGACACTATGCTTATAATGGAAAGGTCTCTGGTCTGCTCATCTTGGTTACTATTCTATTGCTGTGACAAAACACCATGACCAAAGCAACTTGTATAAAAAATGCTTAATTGTGCTTTTAGATTCAGAGGGTTAGAGCCCATTGTGATAGAGAGAAGGCATGGCAGCAGGAATAGCGAGAGCTTACATCTTTAACTGAAAGCAAGAGACCAAGAAGGAGCACCTGGGAACAACATGAGTCTTTTGAAACCTTAAAGCCCTCCTCAGTGACACACCTTGTCCAACCAGACCATGCCTTCTAATCCATCTACCAATTGGCAACCAAGTATTCCAACATATGAGCCTATGGGGGTTGTTCTCACTAAAACTACTACACTGGTGTTCAAGGGGGACACTGAAGCAAATTGTCCTTTGGGGTAAGAAGTATAATAATAAAGGATCTGTTAAAGCCATGGTCACACAAACAGACAGACGTATGGCAAGGTCTCAGAGGACAGTTCATGCCTGTGATGGAGAGTTGGGACTCTAGGAAGGTGGGCAGTTTCATGTAAACAAAGTAATTCTACATTTCCAGAGGGAAGCATGATAAGGAGAGAAGGGCTTTGTATTGCCAGAAAAGAATGTGAAACTTGGAGCCTGTATGGATGTATGGAGGAGGCACATGGAGTTGTAGTCTACTCGCTACATATAGAAGTAGGGGGATATTTACTAATAGTCTCCTGGTATCCTAAAATCTGAATACCTAAAAGTGCTAGGACAAATTAAGAATGGCATCTGGAATCCTGAGCCACCTGAGAAATGGCAGTTCTCTGCACAAAGTTCTTTCCCCCTCTCCTCTTCTTTTCTGTCTTTGAATGACAGGTTGAAAATGGGCACACACATCTCTGAGCAACACATGACTGCTAGGTCTACTCTTTGGCTATGCATTCCATAGTGCCTTCAGGGAAATCTCTGGGCCTGTTCCCACTTGGAGAAAGATACACAGGAGATCATCTTTTAAAATGTGCTGATACGGGCTAGAGTGATGGCTCAGTGGTTAAGAGCACTTTCTGCTTTTTCTGAAGACCAGAGTTTGGTTCCAAGCACCCATACTAAGCTACTCATAACTTCTTGCAACTTCAGCTACAATGGATCCAATGTCCACTTTTGGGTTCCTTTGACACTGAAAATATGTCACACACACACACACACACACACACACACACACACACATACACACACACACACACACACACACACACATACACACACACACACACACACACACACACACACATACACACACACACACACACACACACACACACACACACACAAAGTAAATATAAAAAAAACTAATGTGTCCATTATGGACTAGAGAGATGGTTCAGTGGATAAAAACTCTTGCTGCTCCAACAAAGGACCTTGTTTCAGCCTCTAACACCCCCATGGTATCTGAAAGCCGTCTGTAATTCTAGTTCTAGGATCCAATACCCTCTTCTGACCTTCTTGGAAACTACATGCACATGGTGCAATTACACACAAGTGGAAAAAACAAAGCTGGGTCTCTTATCAGAAAAATCACAGATTGATTCTGGAAAAAAAAAAAAAAACCATGCAGGAAGGAAAACAGGAGCTGAGAATGGAGCATCTTTACTTTCTTTTCTTTTTATTTTTTAATTAGATATTTTATTTACATTTCAAATGTTATCCTCTTTCCTGGTTTCCCCTCCAAAAACCCCTTATCCTGTCCCCCCTCTCCCTGCTCACCAACCCACCTACTCTCACTTCCTGGTCCTGGTATTCCCCTACTCTGTGGCATATATTCTTTATAGGACTAAGGACCTCTCCTCCCATTGATGACTGACTAGGCCATTCTCTGCTACATATGCAGCTGGAGCCATGAGTGTCACCATGTGTACTCTTTTGTTGGTGGTTTAGTCCCTGGGAGCTCTGGGGGTATTGGTTAGTTCTATTGTTGTTTCTCCTATGGGGCTGCAAACCCCTCGGCTCCTTGGGTCCTTACTCTAGCTCCTTCACTGGGGATCCTATGCTCAGTTCAATGGTAGGCTGGGAGCATCCATCTCTGTATTTGTCAGGCACCGGTGGAGCCTCTCAAGAGACAGCTATAACAGGTTTCTGTCAGCAATCACTTGTTGGCATCCACAAAAGTGTCTGGGTTTGGTGACTGTATATGAGATGGATTCCCAGGAGGGGCAGTCTCTGGGTGGTCATTCCTTCAGTTTCTGCTCCACACTTTGTCTCTGTATCTCCTTCCATGGGTATTTTGTTCCCCCTTCTAAGAAGGATTAAAGTATGCACAATTTGGTCTTCTTTCTTCTTGAGCTTCATGTGGTTTGTAAATTGTATCTTGGGTATTCTGAGTTTCTGGGCTAATATCTACTTATCAGTGAGTGCATACCATTTGTGTTCATTTGTGATTGGGTTACCTCATTCAGCAGATGCTTGCAAGGTTGTGGGGAAAGAGAAACACTCCTCCATTGCTGGTGGGATTGTAAGCTGGTACAACCACTGTGGAAATTAGTTTGACTGTTCCTCTGAAAATTGGACATAGTACTACCTGAGGATCTACTAATACCACTTCTGGGCATATACCCAGAAGATGCTCCAACATCTAATAAGGACCCATGCTATAGTATGTCCATAGCAGCCTTTTATAATAGCCATGAGCTAGAAAGAACCCAGATGTCCATCAACAGAGGAATGCATACAGAAAATGTGGTACATTTACACAATGGATAACTCAGCTATTAAAACAATGAATTTATGAAATTCTTGGGCAAATGGATAGAGCATCTTTTCAAAAACTAAGAGAAGGTAGTGACACAGAAGAAATTGGGATCTCCTTTTAGAGGTCTCTGGTCTCACTAATACAAGGATTTAATAGTTGCATATGTAGCAGAGGATGGCCTAGTTGGCCATCAATGGGAGGAAAGGCCCTTGGTTTTGCAAAGATTATATGCCCCAGTACAGGGGAATGCCAGTGTCAGGAAGTGGGAGTGGGTGGGTTGGGGAGCAGGGCTGGGGGGGACTTTCTGGATAGCATTTGAAATGTAAATGAAGAAAATAACCAATAAACATTTTGGAACAAAAAGAGTTGACTGAAAGTGGAAACACAAGAACAGATTTATTAAACACAAAACCCAGGACCACATGAGTTGTAAATTCCATCAGCTTGATGAAGAGAATGGAAGAGAGAAAAAGGAAAAGCCATGCATTTGAGTTTGAATACATCGCAGGCAAGATGCTATGTGGCAGGGAGCAAGACTTCAGAGAAAGAGGAAGGAAACCCCAAATGTTGGGGAAAGCATAGTTAAGAAATATGTAGAAAGGAGAAAAGCAAACTTACTGTGTTTCAGTAAGCTGCTGAGCTAGGAACAGGAATCCTGAGGAGAAGATGTACAGGATTTCATTGAAGGACTAATTTCACCTATCTCTTTAGCATAACTTAAGGAAAGTCCACCTGCCTGTTGACAGTACCTTGCCTATGTGCTTGATCTTGGCTAACTGGAAGTTTAGGTCTCCATCCAGGTTAGAAATTCTATTCTCTTGATCAACATTTCTCTACTCTAATGGAAAGGCAGCAGGATTCCTTGAGGCTAGGCCTGGTAGGAGGCTACCAAGGTTACACGAACAGCTTTACTAGACCCTGAACAAACAGCTTAATTGGACCCTGTCTCAGAAGAGAGTGGTGAGTGTGCATGTATCTCAGAGGTAGAGGGATTGCTTAGAATTCATCAGTGAGGGCCTGGAGCTCAGCGAGGGGAGGGTTTGCTTAGTATGTGCTAATCCCCCAGTGCTTTAAACGATATATTATTTGTAGATAGAATTGTGAAACAGTGAATAATATTAAAGGTGGAAAGAAGCAATGTAAAAAATGAAACTTGGTGTATATGAATATGTTGGGTGTGTCTGTGTGTGTCTGTCAGAAAAGCCTTTTATTATTAAAACATCTTAGATGATATATTCTGCCATTCTCTGAAATGTTTGAGGACCACCTTCCTATCTAAGGTATATTTAAATAGACAAATGTTGCTTGTTTCCAGCTATTTTTTTTTCTGCTTAATTTTGAAAACACGTACAAGTGCCAAAATAAGGCTTATTTCTGCAATTAACTAAATTAGTACCTAACATGACTAAAAATTTGATTATTGGTGACTGACTACTAACTTTCATTTCTTAATTATCTTTAGCAGGTACAATAGAAGCTTTCATACACACACACACACACACACACACACACGCTTGCGCACATGCTTAGTATCTGTGCGTGTGAGTGCATGTATTAGAAAAGGAGAATCAGGAATGAATGGGGGATCATGTTACTTAGCAATCAGAGAGACTTTCCACAAAGAACTCTACCTAGCCTCCAAGTTAAGGAAAACCATCAGCCAGAAAATAACTGATGTTTTCAGGAAAATGCATCAATAATTACCATAACACTTACATTTGTGAAGTACTTAGCACTTTTGAGAAGTGCTGGGCAAACTGTAAGGTACTGATCCCCACAACAACCCTGCCAGGCAGATGTCAGTATGACATGGCTCATGTCCTTGTATAACCTCAGTCCTATAGAAGCAACACATGACCTAGGGTACCACATCCAAACAGTGCCAGAGACAGATCTATGATGACATCTGACCTGCTCCCACCTTAGCTCAGGGACTCTGAGAAAGGAGGGCAGCCCCAGTCCAAACCTGTTTTCTTACACATCTGGGTACTCAGCATTGCGTGTACAGGAACACCACCTGCGTGTTTGTTCTGGACAATACCCATCATGGTTTTGAGGGTTGGCTTTGGCTCTGGGAATCTGCATTTTAATTTAGGTAAAGCTGTTTCTTTGACACTCTGGAAAGGAATACCATGGAATTTCTATTGTATCAAGAATATACCCAAATTTATTCCAAAGATTGCACAGGGCCTGATTGACGGCTGCGTACAGAATACTCTTAAGAGCCACAACAAGAAGCAGAGGGCCCAATTGGAAAATTGTTTCAGTCACATAATTAAGAGTCTCATCAATGAAATTGGGCAGAGTGGCAGAGATGTTGTCTGTACTGATATTTTATTTGTGAAGTAGAATAAGACTAAAGGCAAGTCTGGCTCCAGAATTTACCGTGGTTATTGGGTGGAGATGCTAACACAGGAAAGGGATATACCAAGATTAGGGTTTTGGGTGATGGGGTAGAAAAACTGTGTGGATGTGAACTCAGTGAGAATAAGATGAAGCCAGCTTGATATCAGTGGAAACATAAGGGGATGGAGAATCTTGGATGGATGAAAACTTGGGTAGCAGTTAGACTGAAAAGAATAACAAATAGCCCAAAGGGAGGGTGGGGATGGGAGGTGCCCTAGGATGAAATGATGTAAAGTGATTGGCAGAGATTTAAACTCATTACTGTATAATGAAAGGAGCATGAACCAGGGAGATCTTGGGTAGAGTCCCAGTTCATTTTCCCTGTGACTGTCAAGACTGAGAGTTTCCACAGTTGAAAAGCTAAGCTAAAGTCTGTGTTATGGCTCTGTTATAAATACTCACGTGGAAGGGTTGGGAAAATAGCTTGTCTGGTATGGTACAGTGCTTTTCTTATGAGCATGGCGCCTCAATTTGAATCCTCAAAACGAACAGGGCATGATACAATACCTGATTGTGCTTGTAATCCCATTGCTGGGTAGGTAGAGGATGGCTGATTGGTGGGGCTTTCTAGGTAGCTAGACAAGTTCCTGTTGGGAGCCGCCCCCACATTCGCCGTCACAAGATGGCGCTGACATCCTGTGTTCTAAGTGGTAAACAAATAATCTGCGCATGTGCCAAGGGTATTTTTCCACTACATGTACTCTGCCTTTCCCGTGACGTCAACTCGGCCATGGGCTGCAGCCAATCAGGGAGTGATGCGTCCTAGGCGAAGGATAATTCTCCTTAAAGGGGACGGGGTTTCCGCCATTCTCTCTCTTGCTCTGCGCTCTGGCGCTCTGACGCTCTGGCGCTCTGACGCTCTGGCGCTCTGGCTCCTAAAGATGTAAGCGGGGGGCCTTTCGTTTTTGGGGCTTGGGGCTTGCGCTCCTGGCTCCTGAAGATGTAAGCAATAAAGTTTTGCCGCAGAAGATTCTGGTTTGTTGTGTTCTTCCTGGCCGGTCGTGAGAACGCGTTTAAGAAGTTCCAGGTCAGTGAGAGACCCTGTCTTAAAATAACAAGGTAGATGTACCCGTGGAACAGCATCTAAGGTTGAACACACACACACACACACACACACACACACACACACACACACACAGAGAGAGAGAGAGAGAGAGAGAGAGGAAAGCTTTCAAGAGTCTGTATTGCTATAAGTAGACCTTTTCTGTGTGCTGCTGTATGTGTGTGATCCACACTGTAAATCTCACAAATTACCTCTGAGTACAAAACCTTTAGCTCTTGGAGTCTTTGTCCCCATGGGAGCAACGGGAACAGTGAGAAGTATATGGACTCCGAGTCTGTTGTACTGCTTTCAGAGTCTAGTTGTGACATGGGCCTGGATCTTTGTCTATAAAATGAGAATATCCATCCTCGTTGTGTGCATTTGACCAAAGGACTACTTGTGAAGTGGTTTAGAGCTGTTGTGACTCACAGTCGGTGCTCAGTGAATGTAGGCAACCCTCCCATATGTGCTCCTCCCCAAGCAGAACTGGTTGTTGGGTTTTCTTCTTTGTACCTTTGTACAGATGGTCATGTATATGGGAAAAGAGAAGAAAGGGGAAGAAAGTAGCCTAAGGAATCGAACATATGAAGCCATTCTCAATTACATTAGGATCCCATTCTCTACCCTAATTGTGGTTCTCTCAGGGTTTGGGGACAAATAAGTTCAGCTAAGTCCCTTTCCTTAGTGAGCAGAATGTTTGATCATGTTATTTCCCATATCCCAAAGTCACATTCCTGGCTAGTACTGATTCAAGAAGATTCCTACATAGTTCTCTGCAGAAGCCAGGGTATAGCAATCTGCTGCTCACTGCAGCTTCCTCCTCTGACCTTCTCTCCTTTTCTAGGACCACAGTCCTACTAAGGCAGATGACTCTTGAAAGAACAGATTTGGCTAAGTTTCCAACGATAAAAGCTGATTCCATATTACTGTATAATTTATTAATATTACAGTATATATTTTTGTACATGCTTTTTGTTAAGTCCTTCCTCTACTCAGGAAATGGTCATATTTCATTGAATAAGATGGACGAGGCTAGCCAAGGCTAACATATACTCTTGTCACAACCTCGAGCATCCCCATTAAATGATAGAATTAATATGTAGTACAGAACATATGTTGTCACTTCAAGCAAAGCATTTCATGAGATTTCTCTCTTGGTGGCTATGAGAAAGGTGACTGGAGCTTTCAGTCACTGAGACACATTGCCCCCAGCCCAGGAGAAGGAGACATGCTTTTAATGAGTGATCTTTCCCTAGCCTTGGGTCTAGCACACCTTGTATGACATGACGACAGCATTGTTGTTATTGCTTGTTTTTCTGGAAACATGGCGATTGGTCCTGAGCCCACACTCATGCTATGCAATTGTTCTATCTTACTTTAATCTAGCCAGATCTAGGGCAAAATTTTCTTCTTAAAGATTGATTTTTATTTTGTTTATGCAAGCATTTGCGTATGTGTATGTATGTGTAGTTCCCAAAGAGATCATAAAATTGCCTTCAATTGGAATTTACAGATGGCCGTGAGCTTCCATGTGATGTGGGTGCTGGGACCTGGGTCCTCTGTAAGACCAAGCAGTATTCTTAGCTGCTGGGACATCTCTAGCCCCTTAGAACAAAACTCCTAAAATTCAGTGTTTTCATTCTGTCCTGAAAAAATAAGGCACTTTTGGTGTCTAGCAGAAGACCAGTGGTTGTTTGGACTTAAAGAAGGTGGGTGTCTCTTGTACAGCTCCTACTGAAAGGAGAGTTTTCTGTATGTGCTGGCTTTAGAATCTAACTCTGTAGAGATGGCCCTACTAGGCATTTCCATTTTCTTATCTAATAACCAAAGGCACTGGGCCTTGGTATAGAACTTAGAAGACAGATGTAGGTAAGAACTTCACAGCAGAGTGTTGGCTTCACAAGGGCTGCTCTCTGCCCCCATGGGTATTTCTAGTCTTTGATCCATAGAATGGTAGTTACTTAGGTAGGCGATCCTGTGGCCTTAACTGATAAAAGGCCTTTCCTAGTTCCCAGGGCGAGTTGCTAAGAGATGAGACAGAAAGTCCCTCCCCTTAGTTCCTTCTCAATCAAATTCAGAATCATTTCCAATTTGACATTTTTGACTAGAAGTTTCAACTAAAAATAGTGACCCAGTTATATGCAGTGGTGGGAAACTCAACCCCAGCTCTGGTGAGAGCTGTTAGCTTGGCCTCACTCTGTGGGCATCATTAGCATACACAGCATTCCCTAGCTGCCTCTGCTATGTCAGGATGATTGAAAACAAAAGGAGATAGTGCTAAGGCCTGGCAGGCCTTATCTAAGTGTTCAAACCCAATTCCTTCAGCCCAGCCCTTAATTGCAAGATTATCAGGAGCTGGAAGATGGAAGCAATAGAAGGGAATGTTTGCTGCCTGAGCCATATGAGTTTAAGGGTCGGTCCTCTGGTGTGGGGTCTGGGTGAAATGAGCATATAGAGACTGGAGAAGCATTACAGAGAGAAAGTTTGGAGGGTGCAGATTGACTATAGACAGTGCGTCCAGCCTGCTTCTTAAAAGTTGGGGAGACACAAAATGAGTCCTTTCAGGGGGCTTAAAGATTCTCAATGTAATGTTCAGAAGGGCTTGGGGGAAATATTTGTGGCAGCCGCATGCCGGGTCAGAGACACAGCTCCATGCTAAAGCTTGTAGCATCTTGAGTTATTGCAGGACCTTAAAGCCAGAATTCTTTCATTAATCTAGCTGAGCTGGTCAATCATTTGGCCAATGGATTATCCCCCAAGAAGTCAGGATTACCTTAAGCCAAACTAAAGAGTTAGGTAGAATAATTATACCTTTAATGAGATAATGTATTTTTTTCCAGAATCCTGCACACTTGTACAGTCCTTATGAGTAGCCCTGAGTTTCAGCTAAGAAAGTCTTTTCTTTCTTTCCTTCCTTCTTCCTTCCTTCCTTCCTCCCTTCCTCTCTCCCTCTCCCTGTCCCTCTCCCTCTTTCTTTCTTTCTTTCTTTCTTTCTTTCTTTCTTTCTTTCTTTCTTTCTTTCTTTCTTTCTTTCTTTCTCTCTCCCTTCCTTTCTTCCTTTCCTCCTTTCCTCCTTTCTTCTTTCCTTCCTTTCTCTTTCCTCCTTTCTTCCTTCATTCCTTTCTTCTTTTCCTCCTTTCTTCCTTTTTTTTCTCCCCAGCCCCATATTTCTTTCAAATGTTGGCCAGCACCCTTTTCTGGCATTTTGAGTTTTCTCACTCTTTCTCTAAAGGCCTAGCCCACCTCCCTCCACATGCTTGATATTTGCCATGTGGCTGACCTCTAGACCAGCTTAAGTTATTACATGACTTTTCCCCCCCTTGTCTTCTCCATTCTTCTTCTCTGAGTAGCAACTGAGATTTACAGTTTGGCTTCCCCAGGGTTTGTATTTTAAAGTCTAATAAAATTGTCTTCCTTGAATAAACTTTACCTTTGCTTGACTTTCAAACTTCTCCTGACTTTTAAGTTTGCAGAGGGAATGAATGCATTCTTGTATTCCTCCTATGCAGTATCAATTCTAGAAACATGTGGGTTTACAGCTGGGAAGAGAAAGGCCATTGTTAGCCTTAAGCATGGCTCATGACTATTTTAACATTCCTACCAGAAACAGCTCTATCTGAAAGAAGAGTTACTTCTGCGTCAGCAATCTCACAGCAAAGTTTGCTAGTTGTGTTGGCATTCTTGAACCTGAGTTTGTCACCTCAGACCACTTGGCCATCCTAACAGCCAAAGGAGTCCTAGACATTCAGCAGGTGGTCCTTCAGCCAGACTTGGAGTTGATGGACTTTTCATTCCTTTTCCACATCCCCTCAAATTTCCATGTCTTTCTATCCTGTCTCAGCTGGAGCATAAGAGTTTGACCTAAATAATGGCTCAGTCCACTGGTGAAGATGTAACCACCTGGCATTATTGGGAGGTACAGGAAAATAGGAGATGGGACTGCTTCGAGGAAGTTGATTACCAGTGCTATGCCTTTGAAGGTATGTCTTATGCCTTGATTCCACCTCACCTTTCTTACTCGCTCTCTCTCCTTCCTGGCTGCTCTGAGGTAAGCAGCCATCCTCAAGCACACCCCTCTATTATATTTCTGCCCCAACACAGGCCTAAAAGTGGTACAGTCAGCTGACTGCAGACTGAAACTTTTGAAACTATGATGCTACGTAATTTTTCATCTTCTGAGTTCCTTCTCTCATATACCTATTCACTGCAGTGGAAAGTTTGAGTAATGCATCAGCTGTGTTAGCCTGTCTTCCCCGAGCTTTTTCCAGCTGTGTCTTACAGCCATTCTTCAAGTCTTTCTAGAGGCCAGGGCTCTATGGGACTGGGGAGAAGGACTTGGATAGCCTTGGTTTTCACATCCATTTGTAGGACTTAACACAGGGTTGGATGTCTAAACCATGGACTTAAGCCACTTTTTCTTTTCTATCTTATAAAATAGACTCCTGCTCACTTTCTTTTTCACAACTATGGTGTGCCCTCCAGAGAGCATGTTATACCTTAATTAAAGCTTGGTTCTATGTGGAAAAAAGGTGGGCTAAAAATAGGTCCCTTTTAGACATGGGGATTCCCTTTCTCCTTTCCCAGGGGAGGGCAAGTCACTCGTTTTGCCAGCATTGTTCATATTTAGCCAATATTTGTCAATATGGAAAAATGCATTTTCTATAGATACTTATATTCCTGGGGTTGGTTGTCTTGTGGGGTGGAGGGAAGAAGATCTTTTCTCTTCTTGCACCAGTTGAGCAGAAAGGAGAATGCCTTTCTGCAGTGGAAAACGAACTAACTTCTCTGGCAGTCTGAGTGCTCATTTGCATATCTCAGCTTTTAGCTTTCTTCTTGCTTCCTCTAGCTGAACATGGGGAAGAACTGATTGAGTGTTCCCAGAATTGGCTTCTATGAAACCCAAACCAAGCTGACTGGCAAATCAGTCATGCAGAAATGCTTCTTACCAGGAAGGAGGCTTTCAATTCTAGGACCTAACCATAAGCTAGGAAAGCAGGATGAGGAGGGAGGGATGGAATCCCACCCAGGATTAGACCTAACCACTAGCTGAACAGTTTTCTCCCCACACTCCCCAAGGCTTGTTTTTCTTGCCTGTAAATTGGGAGTACCTTATTTCTTTAGCAGCTGCATTTTATCCTTTCTGCAGCTGGCCATCCATATGTCAACCTTAACTGATGTCTGTAAGCTGTTCCTACAAACAGACACAGAAGGCTAGAGTTGCTCCCAGTTTCTTGATTATTGATGCTATTCTTTTCCAAGGCTGCTGCTCAAGTGGCCCAGGAGATGGTCACAGCCTTTCCCCTGATCATGACCTTGGCATAGATAGTCCACCATGGTGCCCTTCACAGCAGTATTGGGTTCCCATAGTGCTCAAAGCACTTCCTGCTCTCTACCTGACGTTTATGCTGTAGATATGGATAAAGAGCAATTACTGAAGTTCTGTGCCCGGGTTCTTTCTGGGCACCACATATCCAAGTCTTTGATGGCCATTTTGGATCACCATGTGTGCCATGCACCAAGGACAACAGGGACACTGACAGAATATATTTGTGAAACAAATGACATTATCATCAGTGAAGTGACAGAGACAGAGCTCTACACTGCCACCTTCTGCAGCCTGAGGAGTTCTCAGCATGTTAAGGGTTCTAGTCTCAGGCTAAGCCAGAATTTGTGCCTTTAATACTGAAAACAATTCGAGATTGTGAAGCAGAATTAGAGATCCAATTAAAGAGATTTCAGTATGGGCTTGACCATGGACGTTAGAAAAATGGTGAGACATGGGAGAACATGGTATGGGCTGCTTGAGAGAGTCACAGCTCAGTGTTTTGTTTTATTTTTTTTTTTAGAGTCATATATAGGATTTTGGTGGAGTTTGAAGTTAATGTTTTAAAGGGTAGATAGTGAACTACCACTGAGTGGCCCCTGAGGAGCATATGGCAGGAAGTCTTATCTACAGGGAGACAGAGACGTGAGGATGCTCTCTCTGTAAACAAAACTCATGGTTTTATTTGAGATTCTCAGGCATGTCTGGGGAGAGAATGAAGCCCACTCAAGGTCATAAACATTCATTCCTTAAGTTTGGGTCATTGTTACTTTAACATAAAATGTCTATACAGGAAGGGACTCAGCTCAGTGTCAGTGACCTTTGTGCCTGGTTTTGCTGTAATTCCTACTGATCAGTTGTAGAGAGGCTTTGGTCAGACTCTGAGAAAAGGGGCTCCTTGTCCTCTTAATGCCTCCAATATTTCTTTGTCTTGTCATCCTTCTTCAATATGATGTTGGAAAATATGCCTTAGAAATATATAAGGTAGTGGCTTAAAAGATGGCTCACTGTTTAAGAGTACATATTATTTCTACAGAGGACCAGAGTTTGGTTCCCAGATCAACCGCCTCTAACTCCATATCTAGGGAATTGGATGCCCTCTGCTGGTATTCTTGAATAATGGCACTCCTGCACACATACCCCACATATCAACATACATATGCACATAAAGAAAAAATTATAAAAAGACATTTAAAAATAATAGAGCAAATGAGAAAAGAAGGGCAAAAGGTGTTAACTGTTGTAATTGTTGAAAATGAGTGATTATATGATTGTCTTTAACTTTAAGACATCAAAATTCAAAATTTCCCTAATAGAAACATAAATTAAAAATTAATAATTGAAAAGGAATTATATGATTCTATGTTCATCCCCCACTGGCATTAATAAACAGCTCATGTTGAGAACAGAAGTGGCTGGAATAGCAATTTTTCTAGACTTTCTTAATTCAGTTTACTCATTAAGTAATTATTGATTTATACTAGGCTACACCAAAGCAAATGTCCTAGGCTAGGAGATGCTTTTTCTAGAAGGAAAGTAGGAATTTGGTATCCTATTCATTCTGCTTGGCATACCAGGCAGCCTGTGTTAGGGGCATGGTAGTTATGGTAAAGGTGATACTGAGAATGGCCCACATAGTCTGTGATGGTTTGTATATCCTTGGACCAGGCAGTGGTACCATCTGAAGGTGTGGCCTTGTTGGAATAGGTGTGACCTGGTTGGAATGGGTGTGTCACTGTAGGTGTGGGTATAAGATCCTCACCCTAGTTGCCTGGAAGTCAGTCTTCCACTAGCAGCCTTTGGATGAAGACATAGAACTCACAACTCCTCCTGCACCATGCCTGCCTGGATACTGCCATGCTCCCACCTTGATGATAATGGACTGAACCTCTGAACCTGTAAGCCAGACCCAA
This sequence comes from Mus musculus, assembly GCF_000001635.26. Taxonomy (NCBI): domain Eukaryota; kingdom Metazoa; phylum Chordata; class Mammalia; order Rodentia; family Muridae; genus Mus; species Mus musculus. The sequence continues at coordinate 40,438,938 of NC_000073.6, read as the reverse complement.
TTAAACATTGCTTTTTATAAGACTTGCCTTGGTCATGTTGTCTGTTCACAGCAGTAAAACCCTAAGACATAGTCTAAACACCTGCCAAAGTTTTTGTCTGTCCTCATGGCAGCTACCCAAAATGGCCAGCAGTCTCTGGTTGAAGGGAACCAATCCATTTCCCTTCACAGTATTTGAAAATCATTTCCTCCAGTTCATCTCAGCCGAAGATCTGTCCCAAATTTCACAAGTGCCTCCAATGTGAGCTGAAAAATCAGGCTTTGCAGACACTGCTCTATGTCCAAGTGAAGCCATCTCTAGAAGCATCTGTAAGCTCCGTGTACCTGTTCCTGCAAATCATGGGTGTCCCTTGGGACTAGAAATGTGTATGGAGAGGAGTCCCCATACACCAGAACCTCCAAGATACTGTCTTTGGAGTTTCCCCCTCCTTAGTTGGAATGTAGTGGAAAGCTCTGGTCATATCTTACAAGCTTCCACTATGGTCTGACTTCTTAATACTTCTGGATCTTCTGTGTGCATCTTCTTGGGATCTGGTGTTCAGAGAATTGTCCTATGAGCATCACTAACAGATTGGTCTTGGATGTGTGCAACACTGTCTTGGCTCTGTGTGCCAGCTCTGAATGCCTCTAGGGAGATGGGTCAGCTCTTACTTTACAGGATATTGCATCTAACCTGACATATATTAGAAAATAGCTATAAAAATCTCTTCACTGTCAACAGCCCTGGCCACTCCCCAATCACCTACTATGCCAAGGGCTATTATTATTCATTTTATATTCCCAAAGTACACATAGGGAATGTCATTGTGAGTCTCATTTGTCTGGTTACCAGTACCCCGCCCAAGAAGACAAGTCAGCCAGATGCTGTATCAAGGAATGAGGCTAATGACTTGGAGTTCTATTTCTAACATTCAGTGGCTTTGAAATCTTCACCACTCGTTGTCCCCAAGAGAGATTCCACACCACTCTCCACACATCCATCAGGATTGTTTTGAAGGCCATTGGCATAATTTGTGAACAGTGATGGACTGAAGGCCATGTAGTATTTCAGGTTAAACGTCAGAAATGTGTAAATGTGTAATAAACACCTGCATCTGTCCTTGGGGACAGATAGTGCAGAGGGAGGAATCAAGACATAAACATGTGACAGTTTCTATTAATTGTAAGGGATTTATATTTCAAGGTAGAATAAGCCATCGACCCAAGAGTAATGGACCTCATGAGCCAAGGCTTAAATTACATGGAAGCAAGGGGTATAATTAGTGTGACCTTACGATTCATCATTCAAACTGAGACGCTGTTGGGAGTGGAAAAGAGCACTCACAGTAATCAATACTAAGGCAATGGATGAAAACAGGAGTTGACCTGGGAATCTCAGGGACAAGAATCTGTCACTTCATTTATGGTGCACACATGTGCGTGTATAACATATCCGCCCCACCCAGCCACGTGCCTTTGTTGTAACATCTAGATCCTTGGGAGCAGAATTTCCAAAGAGGATCAGCACATAAATCAAAACAAGCATCCTCAGGATTGTTTTCCCTTTACTTGGGATGTGGTCTAAAATTCTTAATTGTGACCAATGCCTTCCTATTAGTGTCTGACTTCTGACCACTTCTCTACCGAAAAAGCTCTCTATTTCCCTCTAGACTCTAGTCAGAGTAGAATCCCACCTTGAGCTTCTTTTTTTTCTTTTTTCTTTTTCTTCCTTCCTTCCTTCCTTCCTTCCTTCCTTCCTTCCTTCCTTCCTTCCTTCCTTCCTTCCTTCCTTCCTCCCTCCCTCCCTCCCTCCCTCCCTCCCTCCCTCCCTCCCTCCCTCCCTCCCTCCCTCCCTCCTTTCTTTCTTTCTTTCTTTCTTTCTTTCTTTCTTTCTTTCTTTCTTTCTTTCTTTCTCTCTTTTTTTTTCTGCTTAGGAAGCATATCCTGAGGTCCTTAGCAGCCCAAACTCTGCAATCCTTATGTTTTAGTTTCCAGATCTGTCTTAATCTGCTTCCTTTGCTGTGGCAAAACACCAGGAGCAACATGGGGAGAAAGGGGCCTATTTGGCTTACACTTGTCTATCATCACCCATCACTGAAGGAAGTCAGAGCAGAAACTCAAGGCAGGAACATGAAGGCAGGAACTGAAGCATAAGCCATGGAGGAGCAGTGCTTGCTGGCTTGCTACTGATGGCATGGTCGTCTCGCTCATTCATTCTTTTTCTTTCTTTTATTATTTATGTATTTACTTGTTTATTTATTTATTTTGGTTTTTGATTTTTGGTTTTTTTGTGGGTTTTGTTGTTGTTGTTGTTGTTGTTTGCTTGCTTTTTGAGACAGGAACTTTCTATGTAGTCCTGAATAATCTGGAACTCACTATGTAGATCAGGCTAGCATCAAACTCAGAGATTTCCCCCCTTATTCTGCATTCTAATTGTTGGGATTAAAGGGGTGTGTTACCATGCTTGACCTCTTTCTTTTTTACCATATTTTTATTGATTATTTAGAAATTTCACATAAGCATCCCAATCACCCTTACTTTTCAATCCTCTTAGATCCCCCTTCTCACTCCTGTGCCCCTCCTCCAAAAAAGAAAAAAAAAGCATTTATGTTGCTTATACTGTCACTGGAGAATGGTCAAACTCTCAGTGGCCAGCCCCTTAAAGGAATGTGAATCCTTCCCAGTCCCCATCCCTACCAGTAGCACTCTGTTGTGAAGAGCTATACTTCAGTATCCTTATCACCATTTTTAAGAGTTCTCTTCAATGGCTTCCTGTCTAGGTTATTATACTTTTCAGGGGTTGTGGGGGTAAGGGTTGTCACAGAAGCCTTTTTGTATCTCTCTTTCTCAACTGAGTCCGCAGTCATTGATACCACTGAAGACCATTGCTTCCTTGTACTTTACAGTCAGCAAGGGCACAGATCATGCACTTCCACGTGGTAACTGGTGGCAGCAGAGACCATGAACATCTACCTGGCCTCTGGTGTCAGCAGGTGCCATGGGTTTCAGCATGGTCACCAGTGGCAATATGGGCCACAGACACCAACATGATTTCACATAGCAGCACAAACCATGGAATTCACATAGATTCCAGTGGTAACATGGACCATGGACATCAACATGGTCTCTGACTACAGCAGATCCCCAGACCTAGTCATGGCTCCCAGCATCAGCATGAATCATGATCATCAACATGGCCTCACGTGGTAGCCAGACTACTCACATCTGCATGGCCCCCAGTGGCATCATGGCCCCCAAGCATCAACATTGCCTTGTGTGGTGTCACAGACCATGAACATCCATGTGGACATCAACACAGACCACAGCATGAATTCGGGTGGCAGTACGGACCATGGACACCCACATGGTATTTGGTGGTAACACAAGCCACAGACAATAACATGACATGGAGGAGCAGCAGGACCATAGACTCAGATACCAACATGGCCTAGGGTGGCAGCACAGGCTATGTATATTGCCCAGTGATCATCAACATGGCCTCATGCATCATTTCTTTCCACGCCTCCAGCTGTTAGTGGTGGTGCATTTGTTAAACTATTGTACACCAATCAGTACGTTTATTGCCCACATAGTTCTACATGCAAATACTCATTGCCACCAGTCAATGATCTGGGTCAAGGCCCGTGGTCTCTGAACCTTGATAAATACTGGACCATCTCTGAGACTTCTCTAATTACAGCCATGCTTCAGGTTTTCATCTTCATGCTCCCAGATTGGGTTCTGAATCACAGGCTCCTCTTGGTCTAGAAGCTCATTGATGGAAAAGGTGTTGGGGTTGACTGACTTAAAACACTGCATCTGGGCTCAGATGGCAGCCAAGTTGGTCAGATTGGGCTCTTTTGAGAAGCTGGTTTCTTTATTTAAAATATTTATTTAATTTGGATTACATATCTTTGTGTATCTATGAGTGGATATATGCATGTTTGTCAGTGCCCACAGCTATTAGAAGAGGGTATTGAATGCCCTGGAACTAGAGTCCAGGGCATCCAATATGAGGCACTTGATATGAGAATTTAACTCAGGTCCTTTGGAAGAGTTGTGCATGCTTGTAACCGCTGAGCCACCTCTCTAGCCCTCATGGTTTGTTTTCTTAGGTCACAGACTTACCCACAGGCCAGTCTGATGGAAGCAGTTTTTCAATTGATGGTCCTTCTTCCCAGATGACTCTAGTTTAAGTCAAGTTGGCAATAACCAACACAAATTCATTTGTTCGTCCTGACCACTCCTTGTTCATTTGTATTTCTGTCCTCAGAGCACTCAACACCATTCAATATACTTTTTTCTAATTTCTCCTCAAGGTAGATCAGATATACTTTGTTTAACAGGGACACACACAAGTCAGAACATTGCCTGGTGTGGCTTCCCTACAGGATCTCCACATCTGAAGCAAGGCAAGTAATGTAGTGTAAAGCCTCTTAGACCAGAAGATGGAGGCTGTTTCACCACTCCCACTGATGAGCCAAGAGAACAGGGGCTGGAAGGAGAACACAAGAACTGAGGCAGGGCCATGAAAGTAGAAAGGGATTCTGGGAAGGGCATAGCATTAGGAACATGGTATTCTGTGGTCTCAGCAGTGCCTCTATCTGTTCTGTAACTCCTGCCAATACTTTCCCACTTTGTCTCTCTGCATTTTAAGAACAGGAAGGAGTTATCCTGGAGCAGGGGTCTGTAAACCTTTCCTGCTGAGGGTCAGATTGTAAACGTCTTAGCTTTTCTGAGCCATATATTCTCTATGACAACAACTGAGCTTGGGTGTCTTAGTGCAAAAACAGCTCCAGGCAGCCCATAAACTAATGGATGTGGCTGTGTTCCAATCAAAGTTTATTTACGCCAAGAGGCAGCAGGTCACATTTGGCCTGTGGGTCTTGTTGCCAAACTTGACTGTAGAATAGCAACTCCCAAAGTGTCTCCTTTGAAAAGAGTTCAAGTCAAATTCTGAAACATTGAGTTCAATAGATGACTTTATCCCAAGACTTCTGAGAACCCTGACTTTGTTAATGAACTCTGACTTTCCAGGAAAGAATGAACATCAGGGGCACTTCTGATCACACATTTTGTTTGAGATTATATTGTGCTGAAATAATGTTTTGAAGAGGGAGTCCAAGTTCTCCAGAGAAAGAACACTAGTAGGGATAAGAGAGCTAGGGAACAGGATCTATACAAGAGGTTTGCCACAAGATAATGGAAGCTGTAGTCCTTTACCCTATAAGCAGAAGGCTTAGGGAAGCCATGCATGGAGTTCTAATCCAAAACCCGAGAAACAGAGGCTTCCATGGTAGAAGACAACATGCTAGCAGAAAGCCAAAGGGCTAGGATTCCCTTTGTCTAAAAGGAAAAATGGAAGAAATGATGGCTTAACTCAGTAACAAAGCAAATTTACTGTTTCCCATTTTTTTCTCATTTGGCCATGAAGTAAATAAGATGATGTCTAGCACATCGACAGTGAGAAACTGCCCCCCTTAGTTCAAATGCAAACTGCCCATGGAAACCACTACAAGGAATGATCAGAAACAATGACTTTGCCAGTAACTAGGGGTATTGGCTCCATTGGAGGCAACCTTAGCACAATCAAACTGGCATTCAAAATTAACCACTAAAGCCCAGCTCTTTTCAGCTTAGCACACAGACTACTCCTCCCTTTTCTCCTTCTCCTCCTTCTCCTCTTCCTTCTTTTTTAAAGATTGATCTATTTTTATTTTATGTGTATGGGGTTTTTGCTTCCACATATGTTTGTGCATTGTTTTGTGCCGTGCATGCAGAGGCTAGAAGAGAATGTCAGATCCACTGGACCTGGAGTTACAAACAATTATTAGTCTTCATGTGGGTGCTGGGAATTGAGCCTGGGTCCTTTGGAGAAGCAGTCAGTGGTATAGACCTCTTTTTAAATTTTCTGGATAATTAACCTTTAACCACAGTCATTAAAGTAAGTAATTCAACCTAGAATGATACATTATGCTTGCACGTGCAATACCAATTCTTCCTCTACGTTTTAAATGCCTGGGTTTTAAATGCCACAATATAAAGTCTGCGGTATTTGTATATTGATAGAAATTCAATGCACACACACACACGCAAACATGCCCATATAAGAAAAAGGAAAACACTCATTATTACTGTAGTTCTCATTTCTCTAACTGATCATGTGATCAGAGCTTGTATTTATGGCGAGTTTCTTCTACCACCCATTCTATATTCCTGAAACCTTCAGCAAAAACCTCGGCAAGAAGCTTTTTGCTTTCTTCCCAAAGGATCTAGGCTGTGCTTGGATTACGTGTTTTCCATTTATCTTCATCACGGTACACAATAATTAACAAATACCTTAGGAAGCTGCCAGTTTTCCAGGTCTACTTTTCATTGTCAGAGAGTGGTCCAGTTCCTCCCCAGCAATCTGGGTCTGTCATCCCAACACTTAAGTCTCTTCTTTCCTCTCCATTCCGACTTCAAGCAATCCCAGAGTGGCCAGGTGGCAATCATAAATTCCAGTTCAATGGAATCATGATGTCTCATGGTAGAAGCATTTCTTCCTCCAGGGCTCAGTCTTTTAGGTTCACAGATGTCTTATTCTGCATATTATATGTGTGCATTGTATAGAACCACTTTAGATTGACTCTGAGTTTTCTCTTGCTCTGTTCGTTGGCAGTAAGGAAACTCCCATGAGGACATAGGTGCAGACTGGGAAAGACAATTCAGCAAAAATGGAAATTTGGGGCCATAAACCATCTCTCTCAGTGATGTATTGTGCCTTCAGGGCCATTTGGGACCAATCACACATATACCACTTTAATTCGAAGCTTAAACATTGCTGTACATGCTCAACTGTATGGCTTAGTGCATTAATAAAAGTTGTGAAGCTCTGCTCATGTCACAAGGCAAGGAGGTAGTGGGCCAGGTGTTCCATCTCTAAGGCTTATTAGTAAGCCTAGGGCTTCTCAGGAAGGAAGCAGTTGTCTATGAATGATGGCAAAGAATTGTTTAAAGTCTATCAACATGAACTTCAATCAACATAGGAGGGCTTACCAATGCTTTACATAGTTCACATGTGTCATCAACATATATATGGATTAGATTATTGAGCAGTATGCTAAATAGCCTGGGCTTGTCACAAAGCCTTTTCTTTTTCTCAGTCCAGCTGGAAGATAGTGGCTTAGTTTGGCATGTTGACACATGGCCATAATTCCAGCCACTAGCGGCTGGGACTGAAGAATAGAAATTTCATGACCTGCATGGAAGGCAGAAGGAGTTCAAGGCTGGTCTGGACAATTTAGCAAGACTGCATCTCAGAATAGACCTATGAATATAGCTCCTTGGTAGAGTGCTGACATAACTTATGCAAGGCCTTGAGTTCCTGGCTTGGGTTTCAATACTCAAACCTATCCAACCAAAGCAAAAGTGTGTGGATCAGAATGACACACAAATGATAAGTATGCTTCCTCTAAAATCCAAAGACATTCACTTGGTATTTGTCAGTTTTGGATGTAGGATGGCCCAGATTTAGCTTTGACCTTAGGAAAAACAAAAACAAAAACCAGTACTACAATTAGACATGGTAGCACATGCTTTTAATCTTAGCACTCAAGGAGTGGAGGCAAGCAGATCTTTGCAAATCTGTGGTCAGCCTGGTCTACACAGTGAACTGTAGGCGATAACTAGATCTATACAGTGAAACCTTGTCAAGAATAAGACATCAAACCTCTCTAAATTCTTAGGCATTTCATTGAAAGAGAAAGCCCTTCAATTTTACTGAATTCTTCCCCATTCTTTAATATGCAAATGTATTACCAGCAAATCTAGAGTAGCTGTCACTTTGTGCCCACTGAGTATGATTGACATGAGACCATCAATGTCATGGCCCAGTGGAAGGTAATCAACATTCCTTGGAACAATCATGACACAGGGGTTGAAAGTTAATGCACCCTGAAAGGAGACAGTGTGGAGGTGGGTTACTGGCCTTTCTAGCTGGATGGGCCTTGTGCCCAAGGATGAAGCAAAGACAGTTTACTAAATCAATAGCTGCAAGCTGAGCTCTTGGAGACATGTTTATTTGCTCCAGAAATGAAGCCATATCTGATAGAGCAGCGACAACTGAAGCCACTGCTTAGTTACATTTATGATAATCCACGGTCATTTGGTGAGATTCATCTGTCTTCTGCAGTGGTCAGATAAAATTATTGAAAGGGGACATGATGGGACTCAACACTCTTGCATCTTTCAAGTTCTTGTTGGTGGCACTAATCTCTGTAATCCCTTCAGCAATGCAGTATTGCTCCCAATTTACCATTCACCCAGGCAGAAATAATTTGAATGATTTTTTTTTCCTTCCCCCCTATGGTCTCTACAGATCAGGGAGCAAATGGAAGGATTCTGCTAGCTGTTGGGTGGCTCTTTTCTAATTATGCATTCTGAAGTTGGGAAAATCACCACAACACTGGTTAAGGGAATACTCTGGGCCCACTGTAAGATAGACCAGAGTCTCTACTGAAGACCTGACTATTATAAGACCCTACTTTAAGAGGAGGGCAAAAGGGATGTTTCCAATCTGTCAGAAACAATTTCAGTCCACCATGTCTAGAATGCTTGGAGTAATCATTTATAAGTTTTGAAATTGTTTTTATAATATTTTCCTTTATTATTTGTGTGTGTGTGAGTGTGAGTGTGTGTGTATTTGAGTGTAGGTGCCCATGTGTGTCTAGAATGCTTGGAATAATCATTTATAAGTTTTGAAATTGTTTTTATAATATTTTCCTTTATTATTTGTGTGTGCGTGAGTGAGTGTGTGTGTGTGTGTGTGTGTGTGCATTTGAGTGTAGGTGCCCATGGATGCCAGAAGCTCTTGACCCCCACCCCTTGGAGCTGGAGTTATAGCTGTCTTACATGGATGCTGAGAACAAAACTCTGATCTTCTAGAAGGGCTGTTTGTGCTTTTTATTGTCAAGTTATCTCTTCAACCACTACCCACTTAAAATTTTTATTATTTATTGCTCTTTTTGTTTCTTTCTCTTTCATCAGTTTTCATTTTCTTTAATATATTAATCTGTAGGTGGATTTAGAGAAGGAAGGAAAGAGGAATAAGGTGATTTTCTGTCCTACACAAGGGTTCCTCCTCCAAGAAACATAGTCCTCCCTTTGTGTTGGGAGTTCTGGAGGGATGGGGAGCAGTGGCTCCATTTTTATGGTTTGTACACTTGATCTAGGTGATCAAGAGTAAGTGTCTCATTTTTAGGAACATCACGATGAAGGAGTCAACATCTTACTTCTGCTCTATTGCTATGGATCATTCTGACTACTCATCTGACAGAGCTTCCACTAAAGTAACTGGGCTTCTCTCACTGTTCTCAGTTCCTGTTCTGGTGTGAGGGTAAAAACACCCTGATAGCAAAAAACTTAGGGTAGGAACAGATGTCTCAGCATTGAAAGCATGGCTGCTTTTCCGAGGACACAGATTCAATTAATTCCATGTGTGCATATAGCAGTTCCCAACCTTTCATAACTCCAGTTTCAGGAGATCCAGCACCCTTTTTTGGTCTCCAAAAAAGTCCACTAGCAAACAGCACACATGAATCAACAACTACAGTTCAGTCACCACACATGAACCAGCAGCTGCAGTCCTGTCCACTTGGCAGATACCTCACACAAATCAGCAAGGGCTGTTCAATCCTGAAGAAATCATGGAGTTTGCCAAGAGGGTGCAGGAACCCAAGGATAAGATCTTTGGTGAGTTTCTTTCCATGAAGTCACCACAAGCAAAGCTCAGCAACGCATTGTAAGAGAAACTAACACTCATGTGTTGTCAGCGAAGACTAGGGAGGAGCAAGGCAAATCAATGCTCGAGCTCCCACTGTCTGTGGAGTCAGATTTATACTCCATCTAAACATCATGCGTTTGCTATAGCAAAACATCTTTTTTTACAGCTGTGCTCCAGCAAAACATCATTTGACATAACTGACTTTCCAAAGAACTCAGAAGTTTCCACTTTAAAACTCTCATTTCAGGTGTTGCTGGATTGCTTCAAACTGTCAGTTGAATGAACCATCACATTTGCCTTTGGTGGTCAATTGCCACTACTTACTTGGCTTCCATTACTCAGGGATCAAAGTGCTCCCACTTCATTTAGGTTGGTTAGTTGAATGTCTGTGGTTCTCATGATCATGGCATGCTTACAGGGAAGACTTGTCATAAAGTTCTTCAAGGATGCTGGGTACCCACTCAGGTTTCTCAAAGCATCGGTGATCCTGGTAAAAGATATGTCTCTGGCCATTCCAACTACAGGTCAGTAGGTCTTACATGACAAACCTCCACTTGAACATCCTCATAATTTTGAATCTCTTCCTTTGTATTAAGAAAAGAGAGACTGCATCTTTACTTTGTTCAAAATGGGTTTCTTTCTGATTCACATTTCAGCCACTATATGCTCTAGTTTCTAAAGCATCAACATTAATGATTAGGGAGGCCACATTATTCACTATAGCCTGGTCCAATATTATTTTCCTTCTTTTGTCACCTTAAACTTTAGTGTCTATTTCTACATATAGTCCAGACTTTTGCTTTTAACTGGTAGAAAAATCAAGTATTTCTTTGGAATGCTGTGTAGCAGATTAAATGTGATTAGCCCCATATGTTCATATATTTGAATGCTTAATCTTTAGATAGTGGAACTGTTTTGAGATAAATTTTAGGGGCTGGCCTGGTTGGGGGAGATGTTGTTACTAGGGGTAGACTTTGAGTTTTCAAAAGCCTTTGACAGGCCAAATCAATATTTTTCTTCTCTCTCTCTCTCTCTCTCTCTCTCTCTCTCTCTCTCTCTCTCTCTCTCTCTCTCCCATGAAATGAGATGTAAACCTTTAGCACTATGCTGGTTGCTTGCTTCCTACCATGCTCTCCACCATGGTCATGATGGACTCATCCTTTGAAACTCCAGGCAAGCTCCCAATTAAATGCTTTCTTTTATAAGTTGCCTTGATTTGGGCATCTCTTCACAGGGATAGGAAAGCAAAAGACAATGGGCAACACTTTGTGTTTCACCTTTAGAGGCTTGGAGACTTGAGCCTAACTACAGCTCTGAATGCACAGGGGGATTATAAGGGTGAATCCTCAAGAGACATTGATATGGTCTTGTTTGACAACTGCTTCAGAGGAGGCAATAAACTTCTCTTTAAATAATATTAATACCACCCCAGAGAGAGAGAGAGAGAGAGAGAGAGAGAGAGAGAGAAAGAAAGAGAGAGAGAGAGAGAGAGAGAGAGAGAGATGGCAAAACAGGGTGGAGAGGCTGTCACTCTGTCACTGGGCTTGGGAAATTTTTTTACTTTTTATTGAGCTTTCAGGCATTTTTCCATTAGAAAAAAACAAAAGACCTCTCAGAACTTGGAAGCCAAATCTTCCCAGATTTATTGGGGTCTTCTACATGTTTTTATTCCAATTTATGACAGCTCATCAGTGCCTTCACCTTATCCCTTTTGAGCTTGAAGTTTAAATTGCAGTGTGACTCAGATCATCGGGAGAAGAGATTCTCTTTTGGCTTCCAGCAATGTCTATCCTGCAGACAGATCTTCTTTTTATTATTTTTTTCTTTTTTGATATTTTTTATTAGGTATTTTCCTCATTTACATTTACAATGCTATCCCAAAAGTCCCCCATACCTTTTGGCCCTGGCGTTCCCCTGTACTGGGGCATATAAAGTTTGCAAGTCCAATGGGCCTCTCTTTCCAGTGATGGCCGACTAGGCCATCTTTTGATACGTATGCAGCTAGAGTCAAGAGCTCCGGGGTACTGGTTAGTTCATAATGTTGTTCCACCTATAGGGTTGCAGATCCCTTTAGCTCCTTGGGTATTTTCTCTAGCTCCTTCATTGGGGGCCCTGTGATCCATCCAATAGCTGACTGTGAGCATCCACTTCTGTGTTTGCTAGGCCCCGGCATAGTCTCACAAGAGACAGCTATATCAGGGTCCTTTCAGCAAAATCTTGCTGGTGTATGCAATGATGTCAGCGTTTGGAGGCTGATTATGGGATGGATCCCTGGATATGGCAGTCTCTAGGTGGTCCATCCTTTTCAGACAGATCTTCTTAAGGTCACTAATAGACTTAGATGTTTAACTTCAAATTTCAAATCCCCCAAGTGCATCATTTTCTTTCATCATGTTGTTCCAACAGCATGGGGAACAGCCAACAAATAATATGCTTATATTGTGTTATTTCTAAAAATACTCAAGTGTCATGTACAGAGTCATTTAGCTCTTTGCTTTTTATAAGCAGCTGATGAGGAGGATCCAATGAAGAAGTTTTGCATACAGCTATAAATAGTCATGCCACAGACTCAGGCACTAGCTTTACTGCTAGAAATAGAACCATTAGGTCTTTAAATCCAATCATGTGAGTTAGCAAATTCAAGAAACCCTGGAATCATTTCATGAAACGCACCCTCAAAGTCATTTTCTCTAGAGCCATTCCGGTACAAAAACCATTATTAGGCAGTGTTCTCCAAAGGAACAGAAGTCCTAAGGTACTAGAATGTGCTGACTAGCTTCACATCACTGTGACAATGTATGTGAGGCATTGTTTGAGTCCACAGTAATTTTTCCCTACTGTTTTTTGGGTCTTGTGAAGAGGCTGAACATCATGACAGCAGTGTGTGGCAGGGGAAATATGTGTGCCTCATTGGCAGCGAAAGTAAAGAGAGGCAAAGAAGGGTCTGAAATCCTAGTACAGCCTTCAAAGGAACATTTTCAATGACTTAACTTTTTTCCTTCTACTCCCCATCTCAACAGTCTAATGATGCCACAGGCTGGGGAACAAATGATTAACATATGGTTTGTTGGCAGTACTTCATGTCCAAATTATAACCAATACATCTCATGAGCTCACATGATTGTGGGGGCCAAAATAATTCTATAGCATACTGCTTGTATGCTTGAGGCCCAGAAAGCTTGTGGGGTAGGCCCAGTGCAACCCTGAGGAACCCAGACATGGCTAGGGACTTACTACACCTAGGAGCTGGTAAAGAACAAATTTTTCTCCTTGGGGATAGAAGGGAACATGCCGAGGTATTTTAAGCACATCTGTGATGGTGTTTTCCACAAATGGACTTGGGTTCAGCAGTGCCAATATTTTTGGGCATACCACTGTGTCAAAAGCTCCAGCTCTACTCCAGCAATGCTTGCATGTCATTCTGATGTGTGTTTGCTTGGGGATTTCTGCCCTGCATTGCCTTCTGTTTGCACATGCACAGAGTGGTTTAACTTCATTTTCTTCTCCCTCACATACCCACTTTCTCTCTGGGATTCCTAAGATTGTCTCCTGAATAAATCACTTGGCACTGAAATTCTTGTTTTAGGGTCTACTTCTCAGAGCTTGCAGCCTAAGACAGACCCCATTAGAACTAGGATAAGCATCTACAAATCTTGTTCTAAGAGCTTTTTGGCCCTTTTAAGCAATGTTAAATAGCTGCTGTATGGCCAATCAGTACTCATTGGTTAAATGCCAATTTTATCTCAACATTACACAGCTGGAAAAATATAGAATAGTCCTGGCCGAGCCAATGCTATCCCTTGCACGGCAGGTGTCAAAGGAATAGTCTTTGCAGATAGAAAGAAAGTTCAACAGAGGAAAGCAGCTACTCAAGATTACTGAGGTGTGGTTCCCAGAACATCCAAGGAAACTCACAGTAACTTGTAACTCCATTACCAAGGGATCTGGTATCCAGCCATGGCTCCCATCGACACAAAGCATTCATCAACACAAAGCATTCATCAACACAAAACATACAGAGATATAGACATTCATAAATATGCAAAACATAGAAATAAATTATATAAAATAGTTAAAAAATATGAAGAGCCTATAGCCAGGCATAAAGCCATATATCAGTGATGGGTCTATCTGAGTAGCATACTGATATCAGTGAAGGTCTTAGTGAACAAACATAGTATTTTAAAATTCTAGTTTTCCATTTTTTAAAAAATAAAATTCTTCGATGTTTTAATTTTTAGATTTTTGGAAACTTTTTGACAGTTTTTATGAGGTGAAATTTAAAGAAGACTTATTTTTATTATATATAATATATATAATATAATATATTTATATATATAATATATTAATATATATAATATATATATGGGTGTTTTACCTGCATGAATATCTTTGCACTTCACTCATGTAGAAGACAGAAGTGAGCATCAAATAGCATGGGGCTGGAGTTACAGCAAGTTTTTATTCACATGCATATAGGAACATGGGTCAAAAAAGAGTCCTCTGGAAGAGCAGCCATCTGGAAGGCTCTGGAAGACTGAGCCATCGCTCCAGTCCTAGGTTTTCTTATTATTCATGCACGGCAAGGTCAATAGATCAGGAGGGACTTGTCAGTGAAAGCATCCTTTGCTACTTCTTCCCCACTATGGGAAGACCTCCCATGCAAGGCCACACCAGAGGCAAAGGAAATGGAAATAAGATCCTTTGCTGCAGGATGCCTTTTTTCCATGGGAAAGACAAGGCACATAGATGTCACATATATTGGCTCAATATATGACTTCAGTGGTCTTTGTACACATGGCTATATATGTAAATAAGAGTTTAGCAGGCAAGTGTGTAGCATCCCTGTGAGTACCTCAGACATGGAGGGACTGGGGAAGAAGGTTCTAGATCCATTGGTAAGCTTGGGAAAGACTGTCACCTGTTATGTCTAGAAATGGCCTCTCCCATGCCTTAGGGAATCAGGTTCTCCAGGTCTGTAGAGTGCTATGATGTCAAAGAAATTCAAAACAAACCAACAAGTGTGAGATGAATACCTAAGTTAGTTGGGCTCTGGCACAGCAGGTTTCCTGCGGACCAGAAATCAGTAACTGTGTCCCAGGTATTAAGGGGCATGACAGTATGGAACACAGAAACACTATTTAAAATTAAATAACGTGTTCACTGCTTTTTCTGAAATGTGACCAGGAGAAGGAAGTTACAGAGCATTTATAAAACATTGCTACCCAGAGATGATCACACTTGGTGTTCAGTTCTTCTCAGAATAAGAAATGGAAACCCAAACTCTCCAGAATTGGGCTTTGTTTTGGTGCAGTTGATTCAGAGGTTCAAAATATCATCAGAATTTCAGTCTGCTAAGACCAGTTCCCTTTGACCCTCATGAGGAGTTTCATCAGCTTCAATGCCTCTATGGCAGCCAAGCAAATAAAAAGTGGAAATTATGCCCTTGTTCTCTTAAATTCTGGGCCTATTTTTTACAGCTGAGTTTGGGCCACACACTCTCCTGTGGAATTACAATCTAGAAGGCAAATACTCAAACAGGGAGCTGTGTAGTTGAAGGTGGGGTTTTTTTTTTTTTTTTTACTAGAAAGCCCATCTTCAGAATTCATCATGAATTAAACAACTGCAGCCTCCTAATCTTTGGTCAAAGCATGGAGATTGGCAGCATGTGGCATGTATGTGCTTCCCATTATTTCTCTAGTGCCTTTGAAGTGAGTTTTGCTATTGAAACCTACCTGATGGCTAAATCTTCACACTCACACTTGATTAGGAACTGTTAGAGTCTAAGATGCCTGTCCCACAATAGGTTCAGGTATTGAAGATATTGAGAAATGACTGGGCATGCTTTTCTGCTGCTGGGAAGAACACCAGAGCCCAAAGCATCTAAGAGGAGGAAAGGGTTTATTTGGTCTACACTTCCACATCATCACCATTGTAGAGGGAAGCCAGGGCAGAAGATCAAGGAACCTGGAGACAGGAACTAAAGCAGAGGCCACAGAGGAACACTGTTTACTGGTTTGCTCAAATGTGGCCTGCTCAGCCTGATTTCTTATACTGCTCAGGGGTATCATCACCAACAGTGAATCATGACCCCAAACATTAAACATTTATCAAGAAAATGCCCTATAGACATCCCGGAGGTCATTTTGATGAAGGAGATTCATCAGTTGAGAGTCTCTCTTCTCCCACAGGTCCAGGTTTGTGTTAGTTAACAAAACCCAACTATTATGGGTGCTAACTGTATTGATCTATTAATGTACTAATATTTCACAATGGAAGGACTATGAAGGGGTAGGAAGGAGGTCACTGGTTATGTACAATTGAAGGGTGAATTTTATCCTTTTCCCTTCCCTTTTCGATTCCCCCCTTGCCATCAGGTGAGCAGCCTCTGCCACATGTTCCTAACATGATAACCAGCTCTCAATATAACAACCACACCAAAGTCTTGGACTGAAAATTTGGAGACAGAGAGCCAACATAACCCCTTCTCCCTACTTGTCCCTCTCGGATATGGGTAAAATGCTGACTAACACAGAAAGTAGCTTATTTTTCCCTCTTCCAGTTCAAGAATTTAGGAACTCTCATATGATTCATCCTTAGACATAGGAAACTTTAAATGTCAGATTCAAATTCCATAGCCAGGGAAGCTCTTCCCATGGGTAAGCCCGTGTTCTGTAGATGTCATTGGCTTTGTGGTTCCAGAAAGGTCCTCTGACTATCAACAGGCAGACATAGCCACCTGTCACCTTTTCCCTGTCACATAAGCCTTCTTTCCACATGACTCTTCTGGAATCAACCAGCTGCTGCTGTCACCTGTCCTGTGCCTGCAGTTAGAAATGCCTGGGCTGGAAGGAGAGATCACATGTTTGATTCCTAAACCATATGGCATAGGCAGATGGCAGGCCAGTTTGTCACAATGATGACTCTGCGTCCTCCTGACGAGAGGCCCTCAGAGGTCACTATTCTCCAGGTGTCAGAGATTTCTGGTGCTAATGGGTTGGACCCTGGCATTTCTTCGACCTTCTGGGCTGTGGATCGCTTGTGTTGTACCCTGCACACTTCAGAAGCAGGAGCTTTATTCCAGTAATCTTTCTACTATAGGAAAGGTTGGTGGTCCTGACATCCAGATGTCATCTGAATGTGTGTAGGAGCAGAACTCTGAACCAATCCCTTTCTGCTTTCTGTGATATCCTCCCTGAAGGAGCTGGTCAATTCAATGGCTTAATCCAGCTATGGATTCTAGCCTGGAAATGACAGGGGAAATGTGAAACTGGTCACTGAATTCCCTAGTCTGTTTCTGACCCTGATTTCCAGATTTATGCAGGAACTGAGAGCAGAGGAAAAAAATAACAGATAGCATAGCCTCCTGTCCTATACAAGGATGTAGCCTCAATTCAGCCTATGAAAATTACTCTAAATTGCTGTTGTGTCAGACCAGAAAGTCCTCTGAAATGTGGTTCAGACCCCGAATTCTCATCACAAGGCCAAATTGGTTTCTGTTCTTTCTGTGGGACAACAGATGAAATAATTGCTTTGTGTTTGGGGGTCACATAAACACACTGTTCGAAGAGAGAGCTCGGGCCTTGGATCTGCTCTCTTATCTCACATGAACCCCTTGAAATAGCAAGTATAAATGTCCCCATTTATATTATTTTTTCTCCTGCTCTCTTTTTCAAAAAAAATTGACAGTTAATATTTTTTAATATTGAGATAGTTCTAAAGTTACTGAAGAGGTACAAAAAGACTAAAGAAAGCTTCTTCATACCATTCACCCAGTTTCTTCACATGTCAACATTTTATATAACCAAAGAGCATTCATGAAAACATTAACCTTGAAACAGAACTATAAACATAAATATGAAATCTGTACAGATTTCACTAACATTTTTTTGTAGTGATCTCCTAGCTCCCACACTTCATCTAGTCATCCTGCCTCCCTTTCCCAACCAGTAACACTTCCTTGTTCTTTCTTTGTCTTTCTCTCTTCAGGTTTTGTTTTTCCTCAATTTGTACTTCAGGGCATCACTCTCATATAAGGGAATGAGCTAGGTGCTTTTGGTTGCTATGATAAAGTACCTAAGAAAACAGCTTAAAGGAAGGAATGATTTATGCTTTCTCATGGTCTGAAACCATAACCATGGAATACATGGTTTCAGAAGTGCACTTCATTGTCATTAGGGTGTCAGTGGAGCAACAGAAGGGACTTTGGGCTTCAAAAGACATACCCCAGGGACACACTGTCTTCAAAAAGACCCTGCCTTCCACAGTTCCACCACCTCTCAATGGTCTATACAAGTTTTTAAAAATGAGCTATTTTTATTAGTTTTAATTGTGGTATATGTGTGTGTGTGTTCATGCCTATGGAGACCAGAGATGTGAGATCTCTCCTAGAGCTAGAGTTACCAGAATTTGGGTGCTGGGAAATGAACTCTGCTCCTCTGCAAGAGCAAGGCTCTCTCTTAACCACTATCTAGCCCAGATTCTGCTTAAATTTTAAAATCCATCCATGGATTAAGTCTCATGATCTGACTGTCTCTGAAAATTTCCTCACAGTCATACCTAGACATATACTTTGGGAACTTCCTGGGTGTCTCTCAATCTAATCAGGTTGAAAATCATAATTAGCCACTGAGTCGGGCCAAAATCTCTCAACACTGGCATCATAGCCTCCCTCCACCCCTCTCCCTGTTTTCACTAACTCCAAAGCACACACTGTAGAACTGTAGGTTCTCTGTATACTTATTCATTGTTGTCTTTCCTCCAAGTAAGAGGGCACACAAGGATCTCTATTTTAAGGAGAGACTCACACTGAGAAGACAACCAGCAGCCGCTCACTCATCTAAGCAAGTGGTTCAGCCTGGGCTGGGAACCTCAGCATCACCCAACTGAATGTTAGGAAGACAGAGAAAGTCCAGCACTCTGCGCTAAGGAGTCAGAATCTGTGTTAACAACATCCTGGATGACATAAACTTGCTGATTTTGTGTCAACCTTCAAGTGGCTTTGAGCAGACAAACCTACTAGTCACGGTGGGGCATGTGGTCTGTCAGGCCAACTGGATCACCCTAAGATAAGTCTACAAGAACCAGGAAAGGTTCTGCACCTCATTTCAACACTGTAGAAGGAATTGTATATGCAGATGACTGTAAAGCATCAGGCTTCAATCTATCTGTGAAAGTCCTTTGTCCAGTTTGCCTGGGATCTGTCATGAGCCTTGAACATCATAATGTTTATAATGAAGAGGTTCTGGAGTGGAAACTTAGGGGTTCTTTGGAAGGTCGGTTGGGTGGTGTTTTGCTGGCTCAACGTGTGAAGGAGTGTTTTCCTTCTGTGGACTCAGGTGAAAGATTAAGTCAGACTTGTGAAGGAATGTTTAACTGGAGCAGACAGAAGAGAGAGGATGTTCTTTCTGCTAAAGCAAGCATGTGAAAGGACATGTGATGAAGGATTCTTTGCTAAAGACATGAATGTATTGGTCCACCTTACACTGCAGAGTTGAACTGCATTCGTTAGGACTCCATAGAGAGAAACTCACCAAAAAATTTCTGGTGGTGTATTGCAGTTTCTTGCTGTTTCTGCAGACTCGGGCTGATTGGCAGAGTGATGTAGGCTGAGACAGATGCACATGCTGAGTGAGGTAAGACCAGTGCTGAGGCAAGAACTCTGCTGAGGCAAGACCCATGGAGTACATGTGATATTTGGAGGTTATAAATAGAATTCAATGGGTTTAGGGGAGGGGCTGAGCAATGCTTGTGGGTTTTGAGTCTTCTCAGATCTTTGCTTCCCTGAGAGAGGCACAAGTGTCACTGCTATTCTTAACCTAACTCTACTGAACTGGACTGTTGACATGAAATGTTTATGAATGGATTGAGCTGCCACTGCTAACCTGTGAACTGAACTGCTGATTTCCAGACAACACAGATAGTTGTTCCCCCCCCACCCCCGTCCCTGTATCCTTTCTTTCCCACCATTTCTGATGGGTGGTGGGCTAAAAGGGAGGTTAAAGCTTTTAAATACCATCATTAAAAATAGGCATTTGAAAAAAATTAAAGTTAGAAGGTTTCACATGTGCATAGCAGCATCCTAAACAGATATGCAGACAGGGTCAGGAGCCCCCACTCATGCAGCTACTACAGCCCTGTGATTAGCTCATGGATGAAGAGATACACTGCATTTTCTCAAAGCATGTTTGCATCTGCTTGCTTGCTTTCTTGCTTTCTTGCTTTCTTTCTTTCTTTCTTTCTTTCTTTTCTTCCTTTTTTTTTTTTTTTTTTTTTTTTTTTTTGGTTTTTCAAGACAGGGTTCTCTGTGTAGCCTTGGCTGTCCTGGAACTCACTCTGTAGACTAGGCTGGCCTCGAACTCAGAAATCCACCTGCCTCTGCCTCCCAAGTGGTGGGATTAAAGGCGTGCGCCACCACACCCGGCTAATCCTCTGCTTTCTTTTCCCAGCTTTATGCACTGCTCTGGTTAATGTTCTTTCTACTCTTCATCCTGTTTTGAGGGGGTAGTGCCAAACATCCTTAGGTGGAGTGGGGCCACCTGAAGTTGGTGCTTCCCACTCTGTGTGGAGATTGTATTGTGTTTTTGTCTCCTGGTAAATTATCTGAGTGCTTTTGGTGCCCCAGTTGAAGATGGTGGACCTGTATATATATATAACAGTGGGGGAAGGAATTATTCCTTGGCCTATATTGCTCATTGGTACCAAGATATTCTTTTCCATTGGTCCTCATGAAGGACTTACTTGTCCTTTAAGGCTCCATGCAGAAGCTGTCTCTACTATAGCGTTCATCTCCCCTCACATCTGCTGCATGTCAAGACTCTAGCCACTATATTTATCACTATTGTATCTCCTACAGAATTTAACTGCTGGTCAGCTTTTGTCAACCTGACGCAAACTAGAGAAGAGGGAAAGTCAATTGAGAAGATGTTTCCATGAGATTTCCTGTAGGCATGTTCTTATGGTATTGATTAGTAATTGATGTGGACAGTGCTACCTATGGGAAGGTAGTCTCTTGTAATAGAAAGCAGGCTGAGCATTCCAAGGGAGCAAGCTAGAAAAGCAGCATTGCTCATGGTTCCTACCTGGGCTTCTGCTTAAGTTCCTGTCCTGACTTCCCTCACTGATGAACTATAAGCCAAATATACCCTTATCTTCATGAATTGTTTTGGCTCATGGCAACAGGGCAAGGACTCTTGCTTCAAACTCTAGGCATCACCACAAAGAGTTTCATTTATGGACAGCATGGTAAGGCACCCTGGGTCATTACTATATCTAATAGTCCCTTCAGGAATCCTGTGATATTGATATTTGTAGCTTCTTTTTCAAAGAGGGTAAGCTGAGACTTGAGACCTTGGCACAAATCGCCCACAGTGGCAGTTTTTGAGTTTTCACCTAAGTCTCTGGGGCTTTGGTTCAGAACAAGTTCACGTCTGTGTTTATCACCTTCAACGTTGGCACGTAAAGAAATGCAAACTGCAGGTGGCTCTCCTCCAGCCATTTTCTTCAGAAAAGTGATTTTGCCTTTCCACATCCCCACCATCTCTGTGAAGAAGAGGCTCCTGGGCTCAGCAGATCCGACCTTTTAGCCAGCCATCTATCTCTGACCCCTTCCAAAGCAGGAAGAAACTGGGTTACTGCTTCCAGCAGTCTCTGTTTCTACCCAGCACTTCAAAGGAAGCTATTGCCTATTCAGCATGAGAACCAGACAGACAGCCTGAGTGCTATCCAGTGTTTGCTGCAAACTTCACAACACAGACCACTGACTATTAATGTCAGCTGGGTCCTACTGTCTGAGCACACATCACCTTCTTGCTAACACTTGGCTATCCATGTCTCTCCTTTGATGGCCCTGTGGAGGATGCGTAAGGGTCAGGTTAACAGGGTGGTATTGCCATGACCACCTGGCCTTTGGCTGGGGTCTCTCCTAGGAGACAAGTGGTGTGATTGGATGACTTGTGTAATAACCTATCCCCAGCCCAACACTCCTGACTTAGCTCTTCTATTTGCCAGAATATCTTTCTGAAAAAGCAGCTAACCTGTGTTGGCCACACCTTAACTGTTACACAGAGAGAAAATTGTCTCTCCTGAGAGGATTAGACACCACATGGACATGATGTGATATTAAAGTCCCTTGCCTAGGTCTGTACCACTGCTTGGAGTTTCAGTGATAAGAGAGCACAATCCTCAGAGGTCCTAAACGCACGGTGAGCCTAGCATCTCCTCTAAGCTTTCTCAGGCCTGTGGTATGGGAGCCACATTGCCTGGTGGCCCTTTAAGAATGCTGTAGGAAATTGGCCTGTTCTCATTTCTGAGCTCTATTTGTTATTCTGACCAAGGTGTGAGAGAAGACCCTTGAGACAAGCCTTTACTGGGAAAACATCCCAGGGAGTATCCTTAACTTTCCAGAACCTTCCTTTAGGAAGAAAAGGGGCTTTGATGAGCTTTGTCCCATGAGCCTGCTCTGCTCCAGTAACATTTGGAGCACTTGTCTCTAGGAAAAGAACACTATGCATATTCATGAATCCTGTCCTTCTGAACAGACTATTGCGCAGCTCGTTTTCTTCTGTCGGCATTTCATCCAAGAGCAAGCCCAACTGTTAGGGTGCTTTCCAAAGCTGGTTTGGCATTTGGGGATAGCAAAAATGTAGGTGTCTGCACAAAGTACCTCCCATGTCTCTTACCTTTTAAAAGACATGGTCTTTATATAGCCCAGGCTGTCCTTGAACTCACAGGGATCCAACTGCCTCTGCCTCTGTATAGCTGAAATTAAAATGTATACCACAAAGCACAGCTCAACCATCCTGGTCTTGAGTTTATGTGGCACTGTAGAAGCAGATGTTATTGCATGCTTTGGAGAAAAGGGGAAATCCTTTTCTCAGGGCCTGGAGAGATGGTTCACTGCTTAGGGGCACTGGCTGCAATTCTACCTGGTTCAGTTCCAGCACCTATAGATGGTTCACAGCTCTCTGTACCTTCAGTTCCAATGTCTTTTTCTGGACTGCACAGATACCGGGCACACATGTAGTATACATTCATACATGCATAGAAAACACCCACAGACATATATAAAATAAGGAAACTTAAATTTAAAAACCAATTAAGAAAAAAATCTTTCCTCCTTCTATCCAAACTGTAACTGTTTATTGTGCCATTAAGCAGTGACCTTTCCCCCACCCCCACCCCCACCTCCACCTCCACCCCCACCCCCAATGCCCATTGTCCCTCTGCCTCTGTGGGAAATGAGCTAGATCCGTATAGGCTCTGTATATTTCTGGTTTATCTCTCTGTTACTTAAGGTTCTCTAGGGGAACAGAACCTTGAATACATGATTACAAAGGGATTTATTAGAGTGGCTTACACCACTAGCATCCATCTGTAAGCTGGAGAGATAGAAAATGCAGCAGCTGTTAGGTTTAACAAACTGGAAGCTGCAGAATGAAGGGACCTTTGCTATAGTCCCAGCCTGAGGCTGGAGGCCTGGAAGCTCCCAGGAGAGGTGTTGGTGTGAGTCTGTATCAAAAGGCTGGTGAAGCTGGACTCTGACTTCCTCCGGCCTTGGCAGCAGCAGCAGATACCCTGGCTTCTGTGAAGTGGAGCTTGTGTGCTATCTGGCTTCCCCCTTTTCTCTTCTCACTCCATCTGACAACCAGTCAATCCCATTGTTCCATAAGCGCCCACAATATTTCCCTCTCAACTGCAGCCACACATGACAAACATCTCTGGAAAGGCCTCTATAGATGTGCTAAGGGAGGTGCTCCACCAACCTCCCAAGTATGTCTCAGCCTAGTTGGCCATTGATTCTCTCTCTGTACTTGTGGGCTTCTGGAGCAGCTATTGCTACATCTACCCCTACACAGCCCCTTCACACCTGTTTGTCCTGCCTTCAGAACTCATGTGCAAAATAGATTGGAGAACACACTTTTCAGATTACAGGGTCACAATGTGTAAGGGTGGGTATGGCTGTGGTATACACCCAGGAGATGTCTTCCCCATCCTCAGTTTCTCTCTGACAATTGAGGGAGGCCTGTGGGTAGTTTCTACTCTGA
Source organism: Mus musculus (assembly GCF_000001635.26). Classification (NCBI taxonomy): domain Eukaryota; kingdom Metazoa; phylum Chordata; class Mammalia; order Rodentia; family Muridae; genus Mus; species Mus musculus. The sequence continues at coordinate 40,415,152 of NC_000073.6, read as the reverse complement.
TGGTTTGTTCGGTGAATCTGCCCCCTGTCGTTTCCTCCCTCCCTCTGTCCCCTTTCATCCAGTCCCCTTCATTTTCTTATTTTCTGTCTTTATCTTGCCTTCTTCCCACCTTGCTCTCAAAAACAGTTTACCGAAAGACAAAATTACAAGTTTATTAAGCCATAATTGGTTATTATTAGAGATTCATGGATCAGGGCAGCCACTATTCTCTAAGATAGAATGAGAACTCCCACAGGGCAGAGGCAGAACAGTGGGTTTTATAAGGTAGGAACATGAAACTGGAACAATAGGCGGACAAGGTAATTGGTTAATATGAAGTTGCTTCACACTCTCATTTCTTCTAAGAGTTAAAGCTGAGAGGACTTCCCATTACTTTGCCTCAAGCAGGCTAGAAAAATCCCTTTTCATAGAAGGTTTATGTGTATGGGTGCTTTGTCTGTCTGTGTGCACACATGTGTGTGTAGTATCTGAGAAGGGGCCTATGGTTCCTTACAACTGGAATTACAAACCTTTGTTAGCTGCCATACGAGTGCCGGGAACTGAACCCTGGTCCTCTGCAAGAGCAGCCAGTGCTCTCAGCTACTGAGCCATCTCTGCAGCCCCTAGGCTAGAAATTCTTATTTTCAGAAAAAAAAAAAAACTAGACAGTTTTGGGAACGACCTGCATCCTTAAAGCTTTAGGTTGAGTGCAGTGTTCAGAGAGAGTGACTCCCTCTGGTGCTGGGAGGAAAGGCCTCATGGAGAAACTTAGTGAAAACATGGACTACCATATTTATTTAGTAAGATGTACAAACTGCATAAGCCACCCCTGCCCACACTCATGGACCCTGAGACTCATATGATCCAGGTAGAAGTACCAGGTAGAAGTCAGCAGGTCTGGGACTCTGCCTGCATCTCTCAAGAGTCCATTTGCTCTGTTTATAACCCTGTCAAACTATAAAAAAAAATTCATCTTGGTTTACTCAGTAACAAAATGGGTACAGCTTCTATGTTCTGTCTCACTGTGGTCCAGTGTTCCAAGACCAAACCTCTATTCCCCCAACTATCCATCTCTTCATTTTCTTTCTCTGCCCCTCCCAATCTCCTCCCTACCCCTGTCTCTACTCCCTCCCCAATATTTCTTCTATTCAACCATCTTTCCTCTCTTCCTCGTTTATTTCTCTCTCTCTTCCTCCTCATTCTTTTCTCCTCCCTCCTCTTCCTTCTCTTTTTTAACCCCCTTTCCTTCTAAAAATATCCACCTAAACTAGTATAGCCGTTCAGTTTCTGGGCCTGAGCTCATGGTGGCTTGTAACTAAGGGAGTTCTGCAAAAGCCTGGGCACCTGTTGCCAGATGTGCAGAGCAGATGAAACAATGTTGCCGGAATGCTTATTATGAAGAGCCTGGGATCACAAACTTAAATGCGGGAGAGACACAGGCTTACCCGAGCTGCCTGTACTACTGGTTCTTTCTGAATTGCCTCTGATTGCAGCTAGAATAACCCTGCCTTATCATTCTACCACTTAAATATTTGATAAACATCCCAGTGTGATATGTCTCCACAGCTGTATTTAGGGACTCGAACATGCAATCAAGTCTGAAGATCTGAGATCTCTAATAGGAATACTGAAGGCCTCCGCCTGCCAGCTCCAAGTCAGAGACTCCCACTGTCCACCACCTTCTGTCTCTTAGTCAAAGCTTAACCATCCTCCAGTCTCACAGTGATGCTTTCACCCATGTCCCTTCCTGCTAGTGACTAGGCAAAAGTTCCCTTTCTTAATATGTACCAATATACATATATGTGTAAATTAATGTACCCATATGTATGTGTGCATATTTATTAATTTGAATATATGTGCATATATATGTATATATGTAATGTTAGTATACATTTCTTTTATTAAGACTTTCTAAGTCTTAAAGTATAAATAAAAAACCAAGGCACCCATTTATATACAATAGAACCATTTTTTCTATCATTTTCGCATGACTTAAAGGTTTTTTTAAAACGTTTTATGTATTGTGAGTTTCACATCATGCATCCCAATCTCACTCACCTCCTCATCCCTTCACAACTGCCTTCTGCCTTTGCAACCTCCCCCCAAAATAAAAACAAAACACAAAATAAAGAATAAACAAAATTAAACACACCATAGAAAGCATCTCATTGTGGAAGCTGTATTGTGTCACAGTTTGTCCACACATCTTCACTCGCTAAAGAAGATCCATTGCAAAGAGTAATTAACCTTGTTAGAGGCCTCTGGCTTCTGCTATAGTTATTGATCCTGGATTCTCATGGAGACTCCTCTCAGATATCCTCTTGTTGCCCTGTGTTATGAAGATCCTGTAGTTTTGGATCTGTAGGAGTGATGCTTTCACATGCTCCATTCGTTCATAGATGAGGTAGATTTTGGGGTGGGCCAACTCAGACCCCGAATCTTGGCCTGGGTCTTAGCTGAGTTGGTCAGTCTGCCAGCTCTCCTGCATCCACACCACTAAGGCACGCTCTTCAGCACTGTCCTGGATAGCTCACCCAATGCTGCAGCTGGTGAGTTGGGCCACCCCTTACACCCTTGTGTTGGCTCGCCTAGCCTCTCCACCAGGACCAGCTCTACTGTGCTGTCCAAGCAAAACACAGGGCCTGCTCTCCTGAGAGTGCTACAGCCAGCAAATGGTGGGGCCAGCTCTCCGGAATGCCACTGTCAGTGAGGAGCAGGGCCAGCTCTGCACAGCTCTTGCACATTTATGTGGTCCCAGGGATGCCCATATGATCTTTAGTGATAATCTGAACCATAGACATTGACTCAAGATTCCTGCTGCTGCTCCAACACAGATGGCCCTCAGCAGCAGCAAGGGCTGAGACTTCACCATAGCCTCAGGTGGCAGCACAGGCTACTCACAACAGGCTCCTCCTCTCCTCATAATGTTCTAACTGTTGCACCTCCCTCACTCCCATCTGTCCACTCCCATACTTGCACATTGTTGTGGCCTCTGCTGCAGGTGGCCCAGGTGGCCCACATGGCGACAGGCAGGATGCAGGATATTCTCCTCTCACCCACATCTCTGAGTGACAGAGTTGGGAGGGGGTCCTCTGGATATCTTTCCCAGACTGTGCCATGGCAGTGGGCAGGTCTCTGGATGTCTTCCTCCACCTGTGCTGTGTGACATGGTGTCAGGCAGGCCTCTGGATGTTCTCCAACCAGGTCGTGTAATGTGGCATGGCTGCAGAAGAGCCTCTGTTCTGATTTGTTTTCCTTTTTCAATTTAAAAGCTTTTAATACTGTGCAGGATAATTTTTCAGAAATTCAAGCTCCAAACTATGTCATTTTGCACTTCCCTTTTTCACTAGATTATTGTATAATGGGGAAATTTGTCCTCTTCTTCAAGCTTACCACCACCACCACAAAAAAAAAAAAGCATGTTCTTAAATATTCGCTGTGATTTTTACTGAAGTTCTAAAAGATAATTGCGCCATTTTAGACAAGAGAGAAGTTTTCATTTTTTTGTTTCTGTTGATGTCATTCAGCTGGGAATTGCTGTCTATTCTGTGTCAGAGAGGTAGATCTCGGGAGTGGGGTGGTGGGAACTGTCTCCTGTCCTGGCAGGGCTCAGACAGAAAGGAAGGAAGAAACGTATCTCATGTATAACATTATGCTGCTGCCAACATTATGTAAAAAAAATAAAATGAAGTAAGGCACTGGAAGATGAGTGAATTGGGGGTAATGGAGAAAGGCAGGATAATTCGGAGTGGGAATGGAGATGAAACCTTGGGAAATCTAAGAGGATTGTCCTGGGCAGTGATGGTAGACTAAGGTGGGAATGAAAGGATGCTGAGAAGCAAGCCAGCTGCAGAAAGAACTAGAGGGAGGCCAGGTGGAAAATAGTTGCCCCAAGAGCAGAGCCACTCTTGGGCCTTGTGAGACAACATAAAGGCCTTAAACTTTTTAAGTGTGTTGGAAGCTTGATTTGTGTGGTTTTTTAAGAAACAGGACAGTTGTGGACATGTAACAACAAGGTCAGTCTTAGGAGGTCTTCTAGAGATGAAGCTGAGAGGGAAAGAGAGAAAATAAAAGGAGGGAAGGAAGGAGGGGATGAGTGAGAGAATACTCCCACAGTAAGCCAATGTATCCAGTGCTGGCAGTCACAGAAAAGTCAGGAATGGTTGGCTCTACTTAGAATCTGCCTTCAAGGAAACACAGTGGATTCCCCTGGTAGTTGAAGATGAAGCATAAGGGCAAAAGAAGATAATAGTGACCTATGAGTCTTTGATAAGTGGTGATACCATTGACTGACATGGTTATGTCATGGCTTAGGAGTGGCCCAGGATTTAGAATTAAAACTTGGATATGTTTATTAAATATATATTTAAAAGAAGATAGATATCTGGCAGAGGTGTTTTAGTTAGGGTTTTATTGCTGTGAATAGACACCATGACCAGGGCAAGTCTTATGACAACATTTAATTGGAGCTGGTATGGTTCAGAGGTTCAGTCCATTATCATCAAGGCAGGAAGCATGGCAACAGCCAAGCAGGCATGGTGCAGGAGCTGAGAGTTCTACACCTTCACCTGAAGGCTGCTAACAGAATACTGACTTCCAAGCAGCTAAGGTGAGGATATAAATTCCACACCCACAGTAACACACCTACTCCAACAAGACCACACCTACTGGTGCCATTCCCTGGGCCAAGTGTATTCAAACCATGACAGGAGAGTTTGGTCATTCAAGTATGGAGTACAGGAGAGAGTGTGGAGCTCATAAGAGAATAGATAGCCTTAAAACTACATATGCTACAGGAGATGGAGAAATGGGCCAGTCTCTAGAGTGCTTGCACAGCAAGCATGAAGACCTGAGTCTGATCTCTAGCACCTATGTAAAACTGCAGTAGTGGTAGCTACACTTGTAATCCCAGTTCTAGAAAGGTGGGGGCAGGCATATCCTCATGTCTCATGGACCAGCTAACCTAGACCTTTAGCCAACTCCACGGTAGTGAGAGACTCTGATTCAAAGAAACACAATGAAGGGTATCTGTAAAACGATACAGAAGACTGACAGCTTGCCTCCACATGCACCTGCACATTTGTGTGCATGCACAAATGTGTGTGCGAGCACATACACACACACAAACACATACACACCACATCAAAAACCCAACTATGGGATAATAATAGATTCTGCTCCCTTGAAATTTTAAGTTTTTCAAATCCTATTTTTAATGATGGTTCCTAAATGTTTTAACCTCTCTTTTAACCCGCCACCAACCTGAGGTAGTGGGGGGAAAAAAGATACGGAGTAAGTGGGCCTGTTTAGAAATGGTTCTTTGGAGCAACTCCTGTTTGTGTTGTCAGGAAATTGGCAGTTCAGTTCACAGATCATGGTGGCAGCTCGATCAACTAGTAAACACTTTACGGATACATCAGCAGTCCAGTTTGATAGAATGGCGTTAGTAAATACGAATCAGCAGTGATGGCTCTACCTAGCAAAGACAGCCAGGCCTCAGCCTCGGCACAGGTCAACAAGAGGGACCAGAGGCAACAGAAACACCAAAAAAAAAAAAAATCTTGGCTGTACCTTTCTCAGTGAATTGAAGATCAGCAAAGAGACTAGCAAGTGTTATATTGCTAGCTCTATAAACAAGCCAAGCTCAGCTTCCATTACTATCTATCAAATTCTATTTATCCTCCCTCCAAACATCATGTGTCCTTCACTGGTCTTGCTTCAACATGTGTCTTGACTCAGCACGTGCTTCTGCCTCAGCTGACATCACTCTGCCAATCAGCCTGACTCTGTGGAAGTGACATGAAACTACAGACCATCACCAAAAGTTTTTTGTTGTTGTTTGTTTTGGTTTGTTTGTTTGTTTGTTTGTTTTGGTGAGTTTTCTCTCTATGGAGTCCTGACAAATGAAACCCCAACTACACAATGTAAGGCAGACCAATACATGTATGTCGTTAGCAAAGAATCCTTCATCATATGTCCTTTCACATGCTTACTTAAACAGAAATTTTCTCTCCTGTGTCTGCTTCAGCAAAACATTCTTTCCCATGTCTGTCTCAGTCTTTCACCTGTGTCCACTTCAGCTAAATGTCCCTTCACATGTTTGTCCCAGCAAAACACCATCCAAATGATTTTCCTAAGAGCCTTTAAGTTTTTACTTCAGCCCCCATCTCCACTATTCCACTATAACCAGCTGAAAAGGGATCTGAGAAATGTTTTTTTTTAATTTAATGATTTTTTCTTTTACTTATTCACTTTACAACCTGTTCACTGTCCCCTTCCATTCACCCCCTCCCAAACTCCTTTCCCCATCCTTTTTCCTCTTCTCAGCTGAGCAGATATAGAACCCACGCATCCCTTGGTATCAACCCACCATGGCACTTCAAGTCTCTTTGAGGCTATGTGCTTCCTCTTCCACTGAGGCCAGACAAGGCAGCCCAGCTAGAAGAACATATTCTATGTACAGGCAACAGCTTTTGGGATAGCCCCTGATTCAGTTGTTTGGGATCCACATGAAGACCTAGCTGGACATCTGCTACCTATGTGTGGTGAGGCCTAGGTCCAGACCATGTATGGTTTTGGTTGGTAGTTTAGACTCTGAGAGCCCCAAGGATTCAGGTTAGTTGACTCTGTTGCTCTTCCTGTGGAGATACTATGCCCTTTGGGGCCTGCAATCCTTCTTCTTATTCTTCCATGAGTCTCCAAGCTCCATCCACTGTTTGGCTGTGGGTGTATGTATCTGTCTGAATCAGCTGCTAAACACAGTGAAGGATACCTGAAGAACAATACACAAGACTGAAATCTAGCCTCCACATATACCTGCACATTTGTGTGCATGTATAAGCATGTGCACAACACACACCATATCAAAAACCCAATTATGGAATATTAGATTTCCCCCCCCTCCAGTATTAACCAGGTAGAAAGAGATGTGAGAAATATTTTGTTTTATTTTGCTTTTAATATCAAAGGCGACTACCCTATCAAGGCTTAATATTATACAAGTTCCCCAACTTGTGAAACTTTTATGCAAAAGAATTCAAGATTTTTAATCTTTTCCACTTTGTAAAACTCCTACGCACATCTCCCCACCTAGTACAACTTTTGTTTAGCAAGAGGCATGCTACATTCCCAAAACAGGATGACCAGGAAGAGCCAGTTCTTTACCCTGCCTTTCACTACTTTCAAGTGTCAATTATGAATTGGACAATCAAAGGAGTGACTGGTGACAATCCTACCACCTTCATTTTGATAAAAACTGTGAACTCTCTGCTCTGGTGTGCTTGCTAACCCAGGTTAGGTTGTGGAACACCCTTTGTACAAAAAGAGAATTGCCTTTTCTGGCTACTTTTGATTGGCTCATGTGTTTCTTTCTGTGAGTTTGAGATGATGCTTTTCCAACAAGATTGAGTCTGTGAGAATATGAACTGAGGCCCCTGAGTTGAGTTAGAAGAAAGACTGAAAGATGTACCAGAGAGAAGATATTTTACACCCACCTTTGAACATTTCTTTAAAATGCATTCCTCCTTGTGGAACTACTAGGTCAAAGGCATTCCTCATACTCTGAAAACTCTTTCTAAATATGACACATCACTTCTCCAAAACATCACCTCAATTTCATTTTCCATTATCATATCCATGCCCAGTTCTGCCCATGGCAGAGAATCCATCACATTTTAGCGAACTTAATAAGCAAAAAAATGCACCATACAGATTTTAACTTGCAATTTTTCACCTTATGGTGAGCTTGGAAATTTTCCCATCTTCCATGCTTATTTTTTATTTGTGTTTCTTTGTAATTATCTCTATTGTTGTCTTTTTTCTATTATAATAAGGTAGTATTTTTTACAATTATTGGAGCATTCTTTTCTTATTTTTTATTAGATATTTATTTTATTTACATTTCAAATGTTGTCCCTTTTCTGGTTTCCCCCCTGAAAACTCCCCACCCCCCTCCCCCTGCTCACCAACACACCCACCCCTGCTTCCTGGCCCTGGCGTTTCCCTATACTGGGGCATACAGCCTTCACAGGACCAAGGGCCTCTCCTCCCATTGATGACTGACTAGGCGATCCTCTGCTACATTATACAGCTGGAGCTATGAGTGTCACCATGTGTATGTACTCTTTGGTTGGTGATCTAGTCCCTGGGAGCTCTGGGGTACTGCATAGTTCATATTGTTGTTTCTCCTATGGGGCTGCTAACCCCTTCAACTACTGGAGCATTCTTAATGTGTTATGAAGTTGATCCTACTAGTATTGCTTACATAGGCATTGGCTTACTGTTTCCTAACTGAATATAATAGTCACAGTGAAACATAACTATACAAGTTCATTTTGCCCCAAATTATTCTCTTTAGATTTGTTTATTTTATATGTATGAGTGTTTGTTTGAATGTGCACCACATATGCACAGTGCCTTTAGAAGCCAGAAGAAGCTACTAGATCTCCTGAAAGTTGAGTTATAGGTCATTGTGAGCCTTCATGCAGGTGATGGGAGTGGAACCTGAATATTCAAGAGCAGCAAGTGCTCTGAGCCACTTACCCATCTCTATCCCTCCAGCTCCCCCCAGCAGTGATTTCCTGTTTTACCATTATATTAAAAATATTCTCTGCTCAACTGCATTTTTATAAATACTAGCAGATCCATTTTTATGCTTTTTTTGGCCAAATTTGATTAATAGAATTTATAAGATAAATTGAGTGACTTACACTTTTCTATATCTTGTCATCCTTTTTATAGGATGGAACTTGTATGTTTTCTGAAGTCCAGAAGGCATTCCCTAAGTTATTACACATCTCTGAGTCATTAAACACCCATAATTTTAACATATCACCTTCCAAGACAGTATGTGAACAGCACTCTCCTGTCTCTTCCAGGACTTCCAGTCCATTTCAGGATGTTGCTTCCTCTTGATCATATTTTTCTAATTTATTATTTTCAGCACTATATTTTTACATGTTGATGGAATTCATTAGCATATAACTGTGCATAATATTATCTCCTAATCTTAATTACTTTATCAGCATACGTTATGTACTTTTTCTTAATTCTAATTTTCTTTATCCTTCTATTTTTCATAACTAGAGTTACAAAAGTTTTTGACATCATTGGGTTCCTTCCAAGGGTCAAGTCTCAAAGTTCTTGATGAACACTGATGTTTTCTCTGCCGAATTTGTAAGCTTCTTGTTCTCGTATTGCTATCACCCTGATTCCCTCACACACCTGCCTTGTCTTTGTCTCAGAGCTGTGTGTTTGTCCTGTGCAGCCAATGCTGCCCTTGGCCCCAGTTCTGCTTCTATTCTCAAGAGTAATGGACCTTTGTGCCTCAGCATGGCAGGACAATCTGAGATCATACAGATCCTGTCCCTTGTGTATTCCTCTATGGATGTGTACTAGCAATCTCATTGCCACTGGGGTTCTGAAATATCCTTTGGACCAAATGACCAGTACCTGTAGCCATGGCAGCACCCTCCTATGATCAATCTGTCAGACACTGAGCTGAACAAAGCGATTTTAATCAAAGGCATATGGAGAACAAGAGCCTGGAGGAGACACATTCTAAACCCTAAACCCAGGAAGTGGCCTTTCCTTACCCCTTAATCTCAACAAAGCCTTTCATTTCAACCAATTTGATTTTCTTCAGCTCAATACGCCTTTGCTTCTGATTAGTAAGATTTCAATGTTACTTCTATGCTTATTTGTTTCAGTTTAACCCTCTGAGTCAGTTTTATATAAAGATAAGGACTTTTTCAGCTTTCTAAACCTTTCTTCCATTTTCCCCATTCCTTTCTTCTTTAATTTTTTTCCCTTTGGAGACAGGTTCTTTCTATATAGCCTTGCCTGTCCTGAAACACTATGTAGACCAGGGTGGCCTTGAACTCACAGAGATCCACTTGCTTCTGCTTCCTGAACACCTGGGTTAAAAATGTATGCCTCCAACCTTAGCACTTTCCCCATTGTTATTTTGCAGTCAAATAAATATAACGTTTAAGAAAATGTTATTGATCTGGGAATGGTAATGGATACTTGTATTCTGAACACTTGGGAGGAAGGCTACTGAAGGAAGGTCATGAGTTTCTGACAAGTATGTTACATAGTGAGACATCCTCTCTGCAAAAGAAACAAGCAAACAAAAACACAGTGTATCTATAGTATATACATACATAGATTTCCTTTGTTTGATTCCCCTTCAGCTGTATAGATTATGAAATGGGACTCAAAGGCAGTATTCCCAATAGTAGCACCCGGGTAAAAGTTGCTGAATACTCTTCCATTTCAGGATCGTAAACCCAGAGTGAATTTGGCCATGACCATATAAAAGTTAAGTCACACCCTATTTACAATTTACTCAACAGACATTGATTGAGTCTAATCTTCAATCATTGAGCTGTTGGAATGATAGAAACAGTCCAAGGGGTATTGTTCTAGAACCATGAGTCTCAGTGTGACAGAACAGAGGCTCTGCTCTTATGGATTTTAAGTTTTGTCACAGAGAGGCAGACAATTATGCTAGCAACAAATGATATGAAACTGCCTGAAGACTATGAAGAAAGCCCAATGCTGGTCTATGTCTGTAATCCCAGCACTTGAGTGGCTGAGGCAGGGGGATGCTGACTTCCCAGGCAGCCTGAGCTAAGCATGATCTTAGACAAAAAAAAAAAAAAAAAAAAAAAAAAAAAGGCCTGACACCTAGACTACATTGTAAGAACCAATTTTGGAACTTAAACCCCACAAACGGTAAAACAGCGACTTCTCCCAAATTAAAACAAAAACAAAAACAAACCAAACAAACAAACAAACCAAACAAACAAACAAACCAAAAATGAAAAAGACACAGGAAAAGAGACCAACTGGGGTGACTAGGTGGAACATTATCAGTTGTTTGTTATTTTGTATTTTGATAGGAAGTCTGGTCTTCTTAATATGAGAGCCATTCCCCTGACCATTTCCCCTCTGTCTGCATTGTCTCATGCTTTTCTCAGCTGGTAAGCCTAAGAACCTACAGGAGATGCCGCCTAGCTGGCAGAAGCAGGACACTCTGTGTGGGAGGCCATCTTCGTTACTTTTCAATTGCCATTATAAAACACCATGACCAAGACAACTCATGTAAGAAAGCATTGTACAGGAGCTTGCCGTTTCAGAGACTGAGTCTCTAACCACCATGGCAGGCAAGGAGCATGGCAGCAGACAGGGAGGCATGGCAGTAGAACAGTAAGTGAGAGCAAGAGGGGCTTTACTGGAAATGGTGTGGGTTTTTGAAACCTCAAAGCTCACCCCCAGTGACATACCTCCTCCAGAAATGCCACCTTTTCTAATCTTCCCCCAGCAGTACCATCAATTGTGGATCAAGCGTTAAAATATATGAGCCTAGAGGGACATTCTCATTTAAACCACCACAGGTTCAAGCCTGGCCTTGCTTTCAGCCACCACCTCTGCTTCCTGCTTCTCATGAACAGCTATCCTCTCCCATTTGCTCTTACTTCCATGACATTCTGTGCAAAGAAGGACCAAGCAACAATAGACAGAAACACTTCTCCCTTTTAGGTTTTTCTGTCGTGTCGTACATAACACCAGAAAAGTCACTACATCCGTGATAAAGCCTAAAGAAGCTTCAAGAAAACAAACAAGCAGGCTACTTGCCAACTTGAGGGGTGACCTCCCTGGTAGCGAAGACTGGACATACAAAGAGTCAGGACTGAGGGTTAGCCAGGAACCAGAAGTGACCAGACAAAGGAGCTCAGGGAAGAATCCTTAAAGACAGCTTTGGCAAGCCTAAAAGAAAGAATAAGCCAGAGAGTTATCCTGGAGGTGAGAACTGAGACACTGCATTAGGAGTTAGAGAGAGAGCTCAGTGGTTAAGGTTTCTGCTATTGTAGAGGACCCATATTGGTTCCCAGGACTCACATCAGTGGCTCAAACTGCCTGTAATTCTAGATTAAGGAAATTTGGCTCTCTCTTCCTGCCTCAAGTACTATACTCACATGCATGTACACACACACACACACAGAGGGGGGGGAGGGAAGGAGGGAGGGAGGGAAGGAAGGAGGGAGGAGGGAGGGAGGGAGGGAGGGAGGGAGGGAGGGAGAGAGACCTGCAAAATACATAAATACAGCCTGCTGAGTCTGTGTTTGCTGTTTGTATATATAAGATTTCAGGGATGATTACTCTGTATTAGGTAACCATTTACGGGGATTATTCGTGGGAGAGGTTAATTCTCCCTCTCCCTGCAGTTATTAGTTGCCTGTAGTTCTTTGTCTAAGGCTGGGACCCTATGAAATTTTCTCCCTTCCACATTAGCATGTCTATTGATATAACCACTGTTTAGGTCTTATTTAGGCAGCCATTTCTAGGATGCACAGTCTCACAGCAAACTTTCTGGTTCTCTGGCTCTTATAATCTTGCAGCCTTTTTTTTTTTTTCCTGAGATTAGCCTTAGGTATAGGAGTTGTATTATAGACATACCCATTAGAGCCAGGCTCCCCACAATCCATTGATCTCTGCCCTGGGTCCAGTTGTGGTTTTCTCTAATGCTTTTCACTTGCTTTAAAGAGAAGCTGCTTTCATGAGGGATGAGGGCTATACTTATCTCTGGATATAAGGCTAAGTTTTAATGTAGTTAGGTGTGGGGTAATGGATCATGAGAGGAAGCACCAGTCCTCTCTCATATAGCTGCATCCCTGCCCCCCATAGAGAGATTTGTGGCCATCAGACATGTAGGGGCAGTGCCCCAAGCCCTTCTGCATGTACATGAGGCATGCCTAACATCTAAGACCAACCCAATAGGAAGCACCTACTGTCAGGCCCCAACCCACCCCAAAACTGTATATAGAGTCCTATCCAGAAGGAATAAAGGTGTGTGAGAACTACTCCATCATTTAAAAGCATCTGTCCTAAGAGCTGTGACAACACCAGGGAAGAAACCTGCTCTCCTGAAACTTTCACCACCAGAAATTCCCCTGCTATTTCACCAGAAATAGCCCTCGATGGCTAGCCTGCCTTCTGCTGGCTCAGCCCAGCTCAGCTCAGTGCAGCCAGGGCAGGCAGCATCTCAGAGCAACAGCAGTGACAGCAGCACAGCAGCAAAAGTGGCAAAGGCACTTTGCCTTCCTGTTTGTGCCCTTTTCCCTTCGCCTGAACCCTCCTACCTGGCCTGGCAAGAGATCACTGCGAATAGCTTCCTATACATAGGACTACAGTTAGGAATTATGCTCATCTAGTAAAGTAGCAGTAGTAGATTTTCTTCTAAGATCCATGACGTCATTAGCCCAGTTTTAGTTTCAATAACCAAGCATGATTATTTTTTTTCTTGATTAGTGAGCATGAAGTCTAGTTTAACAGATGTTAATTATGCCAACATATGAGTACCGATATTGTTCCTTTAGAGAGATATCTTAACATGCTGGCCAGTTTTGTGATTCATAGGCCTCACAGCTGGATAGAACTATAGAAATCAAGAGAGACTTCAATTCAACACACACCACAGAGAGGAAAGAAGGTGTTTTGGTCTTCGCCATGGTGACAAAATACAGAAAAAGAAAACTTAAGGGAGAAAGTATTTATTTAGATTTACAGTTTTAGTGGTGACAAAGCCTGGTCAGCAAAATGCATTGTTTCTGAGCCTGTGGTGAGGCAGAGAATTGTGATGAGAAGGATCTGGAGAACAAGAGCTGCTTGTCATGGCAACAAGGAAGCAAAGAGTGGCAGTATATCCTAAGAAGGCATACTGCCTCTTTGGTGACTAATCCTCCTACCACACTTCCTCTTTCACACCCCCACTAATTCTTATTAAGCTTTTGAAAAATAAAGTACACCAATCAATGATTTCTATCAATCAGGTCAATGCCGTCATGATCTAATCACAGGAAACGCCCTCACTGACACATCCAGTTATGGTTTACTTCTGTTAGGTGTTTCTCAAGCCTATAAGGTTGACAATCAAAATTATCCATGACAAGGGGACTTCCAGAAAATAAGTACAGCTGAGGTGTCAGCGCCAAGAATGACCAGACATATGACAATGTGTTCATCCACATATTCATTTAGTGAACACCCATTAGGTTTGAACTTTGCCTAGATGGCTGCTTCTGCTTCTGCTTCTGCTTCTGCTTCTGCTTCTGCTTCTGCTTCTGCTTCTGCTTCTGCTTCTGCTTCTGCTTCTGCTTCTGCTTCTGCTTCTGCTGCTGCTGCTGCTTCTGCTTCTGCTGCTGCTGCTGCTTCTGCTTCTGCTTCTGCTTCTGCTTCTGCTGCTGCTTCTGCTGCTGCTGCTGCTTCTGCTTCTGCTTCTGCTGCTGCTTCTGCTTCTGCTTCTGCTTCTGCTGCTGCTGCTGCTTCTGCTTCTGCTTCTGCTTCTGCTTCTGCTTCTGCTTCTGCTTCTGCTTCTGCTTCTGCTTCTGCTTCTGCTTCTGCTTCTGCTTCTGCTTCTGCTTCGGCTTCTGCTTCGGCTGCTGCTTCTGTTGCTGCTTCTGCTGCTGCTTCTTCTTCTCTTTCTCATTCTCCTCCTTGTTCTTCTTATTCTCCTTCTTCTTCTTCTTCTTCTTCTTCTTCTTCTTCTTCTTCTTCTTCTCCTTCTCCTTCTCCTTCTCCTTCTCCTTCTCCTTCTCCTTCTCCTTCTCCTTCTCCTTCTCCTCCTCCTCTTCCTTTTTCTCCTCCTCTTCCTTCTTCTCCTCTTTTTTCTCCTCCTCCTTCTTCCCCTTCTTCTCCTCCTCCTTTTTCCTCCTCCTCTTCCTCCTCCTTCAAAACATATTGCACTCTAATTTTATTGCTGCGACACCTTTCAGGAAAAAGAAAATCTGTATCAATTTATTTCAGGGTCAGGCCATTTCTCTCAGTTCTCCTCTTGCCTACTACAGAATCTTCTAGTTTCTTGCAGTAGCTTTCTTGTTGCTGTAGCAGAGTGTCTGATGTGATCTATTTACCTTGGTTCAGGACTTTAGTGGGTTCAGCCCTAAGTCACTGAATCCATTGATTCTGGGCCTGTGGTAACAGAGATCATCCCAGATGCAGGGGCCTGTGGTGAGGCAGACTCTTCACTGCATGGTAGAAAGGAAGCAGAGATACAGAATAAGACTGAGGACCGACACCATGGCCCACTTCTTCCACTTTAAGGTTTTCAGAATCTTCCAAAACTGTGTTGACATTTGTTAGGAAACAAGTGTTCTGTTTATGAGCCTATAAGTAAGCATCCCATATTCAAACCAGAATTTGCCTTAAATGATTTTTCTCTCTAAATTCCTTATTGAAGGTGAGACAGGATACTTACTGCCTTAAGTTCTTTGGCCCTCCAAAGCTCACTCTGAGATGCTGTCCATGACAACCCTAATCTCAGTGAGCATGGTCTGTCCACTGACCTCTCTTGCTTCCTGGAGTTAACATGCTTAGCCATAATATCTTCTTATAGGACTCCTTGCTTCCTCCCTTCAGAGATTTCTCAAGGGGAAGGCTCATAGAATTTTCCCAGCTACAGGACTCCTCAGCACTGCTCCAGTGTTTTACCATACCACAGAATTAAAATTCTAACAGTAAAAAATGCAACATGGCCTCATTTCCAATGCACACTCAGTTGTCCACCACCCACCTTTTAAATTTGCTTGAATTGTTTCCATGGTGACCTGGAATAGAATAAAAGTGATATGAAGCATGCTTGCCCACCCTGTGGCACAGGCACTGAAAAGTGAGAGTGAATCTGGCCTCATATCATGTGCCTCACTACATGAAGATAACCCACATCCCCCAGACTGAAGTTCAGAGCCCTAACCATGGGGATTTTAATTTTTTTTAACCCTGGGGAACTAATATGTAGCCTACCATAACCAGATTGTATTATGCTTTCTTGGACATACAGGCTATCTAGGTATATTGCACGCAGTTCTAATTTTTCTTTGAACTGTTTAACACATAAAAGCGTTCACTTTTCTGTAGACTGCATCCCTGGATCTATCCGTGTCCCTTTCTCTACTGTAGAACAAGAACTCAGAGTGTCTACTCCACTTTCTGATGTACTGTGTACCCACAAGAGTATTTGAATTTTAGAGAGAGGAATAGATGAGAAAGTGAGTCAGGGAGATAGAACTCTGGCAGGCTGGACATTTTAAAAGTGCCTTGTCTGTCTTCACTAGAATGTTAATTCCCTGCAAATGGTACTTTCCCATTTAAAATAAATTATTTATGTGTGTGCTTGTGTGTGCCTGTATGAGGTCTTTGTGCACCATATACATGCAGGTACTTCTGAAGACCAAAGGGCATTGTATCCTCTGGAACTGGAGTTTCAGGAAGCTGCCTGATGTGGGTACTGAGAACTGAACAAAGGTTCTCTTAAAGCCTGAGGCTTGCTGATTTTAAAGCTATCTTTTCCCTAGCTTTCATAGCGTAGTGTATGTTCAGCAGAGACCTGAGAGTCTGGATAAAGAATGGGCATGTTGTTTCTCCTCAAGCTCTTCTCAAAGTTGTACGATCAGCTCAGATTCTTGTCTTGCATTCCTCTTTCCAGGATCTCCCTTGATTACAGTGTCCCCCTGGAACTCACATCCAAAGCGGCTTGTGAGCCTGCTTGGGGATTTCCTTAAAGCAGCCAGAACAAATGTCTGGACCCATGACTGCTCAGGCATTCACGGTCTCTTTCAATTATCTTAACCTCGAAGGCTGGGAGCCTTTGAGAACTAAAACTGTACTGGGCTCTAGAGAATAAGGCCCGGGAGCCAGGGGGAGTTCTATTCTCAGGAGATTTCTAGAGTCATCTGGGGACTGGATTCACATGACTAGCTGTATTCAAAGACTTCCACAGGCAGCATCTGTGTCTTGTCACCTCCCCTATGCATGAAGCCCCAGCAGAGTTCTAGCATTTGCTTTCCACAATCAAGTTCTTCAGCACCATTAACAGAATTAACGTCCCATCCCCATACTCCCAAGGTTTACCCTGTAACTCAGGCTATGAGTGTAGGTAACTGAGACTCTACAACTTTAGTAATGGTTTATGGAGCCAGACCGCTAGGGTTCATATCTCAACTCCGCATACTTCTTAGCATATAACATTTGATAAATACTACATACCTGTCTCTTCATCCCTATATAACTAAAACTAGTTTAAACATAGCACTTAGCTGATAGGGTTGTTAGAAAAAATGAATTAATCTGATATGTGAAATGTTTGGGGCAGAAGTAATTGCTAAATAATGACTAAGGTGGTTATAATTGTTATTTCTAGAGATATCTGGGTTCTATAGTAACAATTTCATAAGCTGTTTCAAACTTCATATCTGAGCTGCCACCTTCAACCAAAGATGCACATGAACGCACTCATGTTCAGCAGAGACCTGAGTCTGGATAAAGAATGGGAATGTTGTTTCTCACACATTGCACACACACACACACACACACACACACACACACACACACACACCATATACAAGTATCTGTATGCACATACACCTACATGTCCTGACATTTTCTTGCTTTGCTTTTTAGTAAGAACACTTTTGTTTTTCTCTTGTTGGAGACAGGGTCTCTCTATATAACCCTGACTAGTCTGAAACTCAACATGTAGACCAGTCTGGCCCCCAACTCACAGATATCCATTTGTCTCTGACTTGTAAAGGCTGAGATCAGATATATGCACCACCATGCTAGACAATGTCCATTCTTATAAACCTCTTTGTGTGTAACAGTGGAAACAATTTTACATGGGTTGCAAATGGATTTTTTCAAACATGATTGCATTTAGTCTTAAGGCTTTATTGAAGAGACTCTACCATGGAAAGCCTGGGTGTGGCAGGCCATTCTCTTTTCTTATTGCCTTTTACTTGCTAAAAATAGTTAGATCACACTCTTAAAGCTAGCCATGAAGGTCCTTATTTGTCCTCCTTCTGAGGCTGATCACCAAGATCTAGCTATCAAAATATTGAAGTTCAGCAATTAACAGCCCCAGTTTGCATTTTGGCCAACCTAATTAGCCTGTCCAATCAAAATTAAGCACCTTATCCTAACACGGAGGTTTCTTCTTTTTCCTTTATAAGCTGTCATTTATCTATGGGCTACATCTATCTCCTCTCTGTCCAGAGGCACTCCTTTGTCCCTCCAGGGAAAATATCTCTTCTCCATCTCCATTGTTCCTTTTCCCCTTCTCCCTCAACCTCTATCTCCTGTCTGTCTCTTATCCCCTGTCCTTTGTCTCTCTGGGACATATGAATCTCCTTTGTGCCAAGAACTTGGCCTTGAGGTATCTTTTGCCTATCCAGGCCTTTCAGAGGTACTGTAACTTGAGAGCTCCCTCACTTACCTTTGACCCCCTTCTCTTCTGCTTTTGGCATTGAATTGGAAAGTATTCACAATTGAGTGTAATGCGTATCATGTGGAGCCTGCTTAGCACAGGCTTGGGCCTTCATGGGAGTCTCAGTCTAACCCAGGATGCTCCAGAGATGGATCCCCTGATTCTAGTTGAGGAGCTTGCAACAAGGTAGCTGCATAATAGACAGTTCTTGACACTTGGACTTTCTCACAATTGAGGAATTTGATATCTATATGAATATCAGAGTATGGATGCTGTTGGGTCCAGGAATATGTCTTGACTTTTCTTATTCCTTAAGAGGTTACCAGAGATCTTTAGTCTTCCTTCCATGTCCCAGTCTCTGAAGACAACCATGTGAAGGTCCCCCACACTTAGACTGCCTATTCACGTTTCTGGGTTACACAGACTCTGCAACACCTCACTCTTGGTGAACACAATGGTAAAGATGTAACATCTGGAATCCTAGGCTTCTCCCAAGATCTCTGCTGCCGTCTCTAAAGCCACTCTCCATTAACCACTGCATTTATTTCTAGATATCTTTGGTAATACTGGCTTGCACTCAACTAACATATCCTATGCTTAAAGTTATAGTATGGTAAACAAATCTACTCCTCAAAGAAACCATTCCTGCCCATGTAGGTCACATCAGTATTCCTTGAAGATAGTTTGAATTTTATTTGAACCAAATAAAGACCTTCAAAATTGTAGTCCTGCTAAGCATCAATTATGTGATCTCTGAATTGCCTGAGATTGTTTGGAGACTAGCTTTCAGATCCACGGTTTGTGTAAGTGTTTTGCTTCTCTGTTGTTTCATTTTCCACAGCAATCGGTGTTGATCATGACAGCCATGTGTTGGTTTTAATCATCCACATGACAAAATATTCGATATGAACAACTTGAAAGAGGAAAGTTTAATTTTGTGCAGGGTTTCTGAGAAGATGGCCCATTGTGGTGGGAGGATCATGGCACAGAAACTTGCATCATGGCTATAGAATGAAGAGCAATAGCAGGAAGAGGTTGGGCAAGATACAGGCTCCTAAGGACAGAGACCCACGGCCTGTTCAAACTTTAAATGTATCAGTGAGTGAATGGTTTTCATTATTCAATCAGGAGGTCAGAGTCCTCACAATTGAATCACATCTGGAAACATGCATACACACATACATTAGTTAAGTAATAGCGCCTTTGATCTAAACATGCCCAGATCACCCTTACAGATACTTCCAAACACATACTTTTCTACTATCTTAAGCATCTCTTTACCTGTGAAGCTGGCATTAAAGATCAGCCATCACACCTACCATGTTCATAGGAAACTTCACTTGGTGAGTGGGAGCTGGTGCCTAAAGCTGGCCCCGGCCCTGCAGGGTATTTGGGCTTAGATTCAACTGCTGAGTTTTATTTTCTTCTTTGCTAGTCACATTCAGTCATTTGCATTTTTTAATAATTTGGTTGAGAGTCTTTTCATTTATTTATTGCTATTTGTGTGTTTCAGTGACCTATATTTAAAATTATCCCTTCCCCCTTATTTATATTTCTTAAGATATATTGTCTCATCAGGCATAGGGACATTTTCCTACAAACACAGCACCTATGAGGTGAGGACAGACAGGTCAGGAGTTCAAGGACAACCTTGACTACACAATCCATTTGAGGATAGCCTGGGCTATGTGAAAATCTGGTTTAGAAGAAAACAGAACAAAGGAAGAACCTTACTATGTTACCCAGGCTGACTTCAAACTCCAAAATTCAAGTAATCCTCCTGCCTCACTCTAGAGAAGCTGGAACTACAAATGTGTGCCTCCAGATAGCAATTCCTGCCCTGGTTAGTTGTTATTGTCAATCTGATACAGCCTATAGTTACCCGGGAAGAGAGGACCCTAACTGGAGAATTATCTAGATCAGATCAGCAGGTGGATATGCCTTTGAGAAATTGTCTTGATTGATGACTGATGGGCAGCACCATCTCCAGACAGGAATTCTGGGCTCTATAAGAAAACCACCTGGGCAGAGAGAGAGCCAGTAGGCCCCCTTCATCCATGGCTTTTGTTCCAGGTAACTGTGTGAGTTCCAATCCTGATGTCTCTTGCTAGTGAAGTTGAAGTTTAAACCTGGAAGTTTAAGACAAATAAACCCCTTTCTCTCTAAGTTTCTTTGAGTCAGAGTGTTTTATTACAGCAACAATAAAGCAAACTAGGACAACTAGGAGTTATATAAATTATTCTTCAAATATTTTCTTTTATAACAAAATTATTCACTTTATATCTTGATTGCTGCCTCCACACCTACTGTCCCCCCACCATGGTACCTCCCCTCCTTCCCTTCTCCTCTTCTCCTCTGAGAGGATGGAGGCGCCCCCTGGGTATCCCTCCAACTTGGCACGCAAAGTTTCTGCAAGGCTAGGTTCATCTTCTCCCACTGAGGCCAGACAAGGCAGCCCAATTAGGGAAATGTATTCCACAGACAGGAAACAACTTTTGAGATAGCCCACACTTCAGTTGTTGGGGGACCCATATGAAGACAAAACTGCACATCTGCCACATATGTGAGGGTGACCTAGATCCAGCTCTTTGGTTGTGGTTCTGTTTCTGAGACCCTCCCAAGGGGTCTAGATTAGATGACTCTGTTGGTCTTCCTTAAACAGTGGTCTTTTTCTTGTTTTATGTATTTATAATTTGAGTGATACTAGGGAATTGATCCCAGGACTCCTGCATGCTACCCAAATACCCTATCTCTCATTTATGTTCTGGGCCCATTTTCTGTTCTTGCTTTTTCAGCATTTCTTTAATTAGTTTAAAGTAAGTGTGTGTGTGTGTGTGTGTGTGTGTGTGTGTGTGTGTGTGTGTGTGTGGTGGAGGACAGAGGAGGGTGCCAAATTCCCCAGAACTGGAATTATAGTGGCTGTTCCCATTGTGGATGGTGGGAACCAAACTTCGATCCTCTATAAGGATCTAAGCCATCTCTCCAGCCTGAAGTTCTTAATTTTAATACAATAATAATAATAATAATAATAATAATAATAATAATAAATTTTCAATGGCTAGCAATTTCATAATTTATTCAGGAAACCCTTCCCTATTCCAAGATCATAAATACATAATTCTGAACATTTCAAGCGTTGGTGTTTTATATGGACGTCTCTGTTCCACTAGGATTTTGTTCTGTGTGTGGCATTAGGTGTTGGCATTACTTACAGCCTTGAGCATCTCTCTTGGTTGAGGTCTCCAATACCAGAGCCTTGGATAACATTTTGGGTGCAGGTTATTGGCCAGAGAGTGCCAAAAACAAGAATGAAGGATATAGAATGAAAAAAAAAAAAAAAAAGCAAAAACCTACTAAAA
Source organism: Mus musculus (assembly GCF_000001635.26). Classification (NCBI taxonomy): domain Eukaryota; kingdom Metazoa; phylum Chordata; class Mammalia; order Rodentia; family Muridae; genus Mus; species Mus musculus. The sequence continues at coordinate 40,393,552 of NC_000073.6, read as the reverse complement.
CAATCACTTCCGTGGACCACAGTGCTCAGGTGCAGGACCTGGCATGATGTGAGCAAAGTACATCCCAGAGGGTTATGGAGCAGCACAGTGCCTCGCCAAGCATCGTTTCCCATCTGAGATCCATCCCTCGAAGTGCCAAGCTCACACTCAGGGCTGACCCTTGGGATGATCTCTGTGAAACTGGATCAAGCCATGACTTGCAGAGCCCACATCAAACCAGGAGAATGAGCTGCATAGAAATCTAATGTGGGCCAAGAGGAGGACAGCCAGGGCTCTTCCAAAGGCTCCTGTCCATAGGCCTAGAGGAACCTCTAACTCTTGCTCTGTGTTTTAGGCAGCAACCAAATTGGTAGCATTGCTGACACCATTGCCTTTTCTGATAGGGATCTCTTGGGAGGAGAGCAGAAAGAGGGGAGGAATCAGAGTCTTCACAACTGCTTCTTCCTGGCAGGGTGATCTCAAGCTCCTGTCCTTCTGAGAGCCAAGGGTCACAAATGTGCCTCTGCCCTTCAGGCGTGGAAAGCCACAATGTTTGCAAAGAGGTAGAGTGGTTCCTATGTTGCTGTCCCTGGGCACCAGGTCTGTGAAAGTGTGGAGCTGAGGCAGAGGGAGGAGGGTTTATACAGCCCCTGCCTTCTACACTTCCAGTGTAGTATGCAGCATGAAGGAACAGGAGGAACATGCATAGGAAGGACTGCTGAGCCTTTAAAGTGGATCTGGCCCCCTTTTGTCCCACATCCATAGGAGCCATCCTCAGCATCAGGCCCTTCACAGTGAATCCCTACTGAGGGACCTGAGGTCTGCATCACCTCCTGTCTTCTGTCCTCCACCTTGGTCCTAGCTGGGCTTTTTACTTTCCCAACTCTACTTGCAAAGGTTTCTAATGACTGACTGATGTCTCTTTTATAGTTATTCATCTGACTGAAAAAAACAGGCTTCTGGTGCATAAATATCATATTGACAAGAGAGAACAAGGAGAATGGGGAAATTCATGGTCTTTTAACCAAGCACAGGGATTTTTTTGTGGTTGCGTTTCCCCCTTTTCCTTCTGAAATCTGCAGAAGCTGTTACACTAATAGCTGTGATTTGCATAATTTCTGGAGTGCAGCAGAATAAAGAGCCAGGCTGCAGGCAGACAGTCTGCCTCTGCTGTGCAGGGCAGGGCCCTGTGTTAGGAGAAAGCAAATAAATATGCAGGGTCCTGATTGCTTATGCAGGATGAGGTGGAGTGAATGGGCTAGTCAGAGGTGGTTTCCCAGACAACGTGTTTAAATTAGGGCCGCAGGCTAGGGACAGAGACCTGGGGAGATGGCTCAGTAGGTAAGAGCACCTGCTATGAAAGCAAGGTGACTTGAGTTCAAATCCTCAGCACGCATAGAAAAGTAAGGTATGTCTATGCATGCCTGTTACCTTAGCCTTTGCCGGACGGAGACAGGAAGATGCCAGGAGCTCCTTGGCCAGCTAGCTTAGCCTAAAAGGCAGGTCCCATGGGAAACCTTGTTTCAAAAACTAACATGGAAACATCAGACATAGTGAGAACACACTTTTAACCCCAGTACTTGGAAAGCAGAGGCAGGTGGATCATGATGAGACCTGTCTCAAAAATGACTTTCTTACTTAATTAAATTTAAGAAGATGCAGAATAGGGTAATAGAGGCAGACTCCCTACATTCTCTGGACCCTGAAGGGTGGATATGTATGTGCATATACACTCACTCACCAGCGGGGTGAAAGAAGAGCAGGTCAGTCTGTGTGGTGTCTTCTGGTTGCTCTGACTCTTCCTAGCAGCTGCTCCTCAGGGTAGAGTCCCAGAGCCATCAACTAAGTGTCTGCGCTGAGTTGGGATTCATCCATTCAAAGCACTTTGGAGAAAGCAATCAGCCCAGTCTGTATAACGATTCATGCTGGACTCACACTGATCACAGTGTCCTAAGTAAGTGGGCTAAGTGTTTATAGTTGTCAGACCACCAAAGGGGATCTGTGAGTGTATAAAGAAAGCAGATAAGACCTAGAGGGATGGAGCAGACCTCTTAGAGGCTACTCAGTTCCTTCAGCTTAGGAATAAAGATGGACTCTCCTCAAGGCTCCTGGGGCAACCTGGGAGCTGGTGGTGTATGCTCACTGAACAGTCGCTGAGATTAAATTGCCTTTTCACTGGCTCCTTTGCTAGTTCCTTAATTCACAGTTCAGGATAGGGGGTCTGGGCTCAGAAAATAATGTATACCAGTATTTTCTGAAAGACAAGAGCCATTGTTGCTGGTGTTTTCCCATAATTCCAGATTTCATGACTTCCTCTCTAGAAAGTCTTATTGTTTGAACCACCTGCTGCCGCTTTTGAAGATGAAAGGCCTTTTGTTGGAGGCAGGCAATTGTTAACAGGCTTATCTGCACTGGTCTCCAAAAGCCACAACCACAGAAGCCCCTCAAAGAGACTGGACAGCCTATCCTGCTCCCCACCCCCTCAAGGACAATAGCCAGAGAGTCCTCGGGAGAAACTAGCCAGAACCACAGACACCCAGCTCTGGCAGGCTGGATGCTAGGATGAAAGGATATTCTCCCCTGCTGCCACCCTAAGCTTGCATGTCTATAATCCTCCCTGGGCTACAACTGTTATTAACGTTCAGATTTGGAGATAATGGTTTTAATTAAACTACTTTGCTGTTTACTACTGTTTCGGGAATTTGCTAATTAATCTTTATGTAATTGTTTTGCGAATGTTGTATGGCAAAAGTTCGTAAATTATAAGTGGGCTCTCTCACTGAGAACCTAATTTCTATACAGAGTCCCATGTTAATAAGCAGCAACAGAGGTGGGAAATTAACCATGGAAGGTCTGTTCTGGGTGGAGGCTGTCATCGTCCACCTGATGCATGGACTATGCTGGGGAGAGCCTCCAGTCTCTGCATTTTACCAACGAAGAAACTGCTGGTGGTGGCTGTGGTGGCACACAACTTTATTTCCAGCACTTGGAAGGCACCGGCAGGCAGATCTCAGTGAGTTCAAGGTCAGCCTGGTCTGCAGAGTTTCAGGCCAGCCAGGGCTACACAGAGAAACCATGTCTCAACAAACAAACAAACAAACAAACAAACAACACATATATCTTGTCTACAAGAAATGCAGGGATGGGGGATGGAGCAGACACTGAGGAAATGGCCAACCAATAACCAGCCCAGCTTGAGACCCATCCCATGGGCAAGCACCAGTCCCTGACACTGTTAATGGTACTCTCTTATACTTGCAGACAGAAGTCTAGCATGACTGTCCTCTGGGAGGCTCCACCCAGCAGCTGACTGAGAGATGCAGACACCCAGAGCCAAACAGTGGTTGAAGCTTGAGGAGTCTTATGGAAGAATAGGAGGACGGATTGTAGCCTCTAAGGGGATAGAATTTAGATTCTTAGGGACATGTCTATATTTGACTCAGGGTACTGGTCACAAGCCATGGAAGGGGCAAGTAAGAAAATTCAATGCTCATCTGTGGTACCAAGCAAGCCCTAGGAACAAGCTCACCCACCGTCTTGGCAGTGCTTGTTTTTGCTAGGAGATGGTGTTTGTCTGCTGACAGAGTGCCCTCAAGTGGCAGGTCATGTTTAGGTTAAAGGCAGGGACCCATAGCCAGGCTTCAGAGGTCAAAGACTTGGTGAACCTTTAGACTTAGCACTAGGGAGACAAGGCAAACGGACCTCTGAGTTCCAGGCCAGCCTTACCTAGACAGTGAGTTCCAGACCAGCCAAAGGCTACACACTGAAATGCTAGGAAAAGAAAGAGAGAGAGAGAGAGAGAGAGAGAGAGAGAGAGAGAGAGAGAGAGAGAGAGAAGGAAGGAAGGAAGGAAGGAAGGAAGGAAGGAAGGAAGGAAGGAAGGAAGGAAGACTATCTCCCCTATGTTTTAACTTTGTGACAGTGGACAAGTTACTCAGCCTCTGTGATTCTTATTACTCGATCACCATTAAGTAAGGCTTTATAAAAGCCTTATAATAATGTCATAATGCTTAAATGAAATAAATATGTGCAGATCTTGGTACCCTCTCTGACACACAGTGGCTGATTGCTATGTTTTATTCTTTAAATTTCAGTTTGACTTCAAAAAGATGTCTTTCAGAGATCGCCACACATCGTTATCACCTCTCAAGCCACGTCACCCGTTTTCTTGTTTGCTGCCTCTGGCACATACATACTGAGCTTCCAGAATAATCACCTAATGTCCAGTTAGCTCTGCTCCTCCCAGAAACAAGGCCCCTTTCCTATTTCACACTCTAGTTCAGGACCACTGGTGGGGAGCAGTGGGAGAGGGCACATCTAACCACAGGCCTGGGCTCTGTCTCACACTTTCCTGAGTTGCTTCAGAACACAAGAGGAGGTTTCCTAGTCGTGGGAGACACAGCCCAGAGCAGAGCTGAAAGACTCTTGACTATGTGGGAACCTAGATTTCATCAAGAAACAGGAAATATTCCAAAGAAGGGCAGCAAGGAAGGAGAAGAGAAATGTTGTTAAGATGCTTGGTTTCCTGAGAAATACAGCTGGCTGCTCAGGCTGCCTTGGCATTCTCTAAGGAAAAAAGACAAACCCTCACCGGTTCAATTTTGTCCATTTCCTTTCCCTTGGTGGCTCAAGTCTTGTGTGAGCTACCCATGCCTCCATTTGTGGGGATTGTGCTAGCTGTGTTAACTGAGCTCTGTACCCTGGACTGCACAGAGGAGGTTAAAGACTCCATGAGTTCCATCCATAGAGTTGAGCCTGTGCACATACCAAAGACTACTCCAAGACAGGTTTCTCTGTGCATAGAAGCAGCACAGGGTCAGAATATTCCAAGAGAGGTTTGTCCTATGAGTGTCAGGAGGTAGCAGTTGGCATCAGTGGTTGAAGGTTACCTTCTTAAAGGCTACTGAGGCCCAGGGAGCTGGGGCTGTTGAGTAGACCAGGGTGTACCAAGACTGCCCGCCATTCAGCGGTTATAGAATATGAGAGAGCCTCTCTGAACATCCGGGTCTATGACTGTGAAGAAGTTGTCTGGTTTTTCCTCATTTCCTCATTCCTAGTTCTGTAACTTTGTACTGAAGTGTGAAGATGGCACCCACCCAGAATAATGTATAGCACACTTTCATGCTAGACCCTGAAATATCCACACGCGCCCACAGGAAGAGACAGTGTGGCCCGTGGCTCTGAGGTGACACGTTGCTTGCCTTCGCTGCTAGAATGACTCAGCAGTTTTTCAAAGAGAACATTCTATAGCTAGGGCTGGTGCTTCAACATATCATTTCAGCACTCAAAAGGCAGGAACAAGAGGATTAAGATTTGGAAGCCAGGCTGAGAGCATAGTGACATCAAGGTCAACCTGGGCTACACAGAAGGAGTCTGTTTCAAAACCAACTAAAGTAAGTGCTGCATCTCAGTCACAGATCAGCTGCCTAACCCCACCCCACAATGATGCCGTGGAGGTGCGGCTCTGCGGTAGAGCATTTGCCTAGAATCCCCCAATAAGGGCTTCTGTCTGTGGCAGTCCATTTACTGGTACAACCAATGGGCTTGCTGTGCCCTTGTCCAGCTGTAAAGCTCCTGAAGTCAAGGGTCAAACTATCCTGTAGCCACTGACGTTCAACCCCCTATACTCTGACTCAAATCAAATGTCACCTACTTATATTAGAATATAAAAGAATAAATGAATGAACAGGTAAACCATTGGGTCCTTCCTTCCTTCCTTCCTTCCTTCCTTCCTTCCTTCCTTCCTTCCTTCCTTCCCTCCCTCCCTCCCTCCCTCCCTCCCTCCCTCCCTCCCTCCCTCCCTCTCTCTCTCTCTCTCTCTCTCTCTCTCTCTCTCTCTCTGCTTCTAGTACTGGTAATCAAACTCAGGGCCTTGTGCTTGCTAGACAACATTAGGAAGAAGATAATAACAAAGTGGAGAGATTTGTGAAAACGAAGCAGGTTTGAATACACCACTCTGCCGAGAGGGGAGGCAGCATTGCACAAAGCCAAAAATAGCTGTGTGCTGAGCTGGCACTTGACAGTGGTTTTTAAAATCCTCTCGTCAAGAGAAATTCCTGTCCTCTTCAAAGCCTGGGATTTGTACCCTTCCCAAATTTCCCATCTCACTAGAAGAGGATACAGAGCTCTATTCAATGGATACTTTGAGGCTTGAAACTGTAACCCTGTGTTCTGATCCTGGGATCAGTCACATAGCAGACCAACTCTGACTCCCTGGCTTTCAGAATTCTGATACAAGCAGGTGCCAGTAGCCAGTTAGAGGTAAAGAAGAGAGGGCTCCAGTGCCTCCTGCTTATCTGTGACTCTGACCAACTCTAAGCAAAACCCATATTGAAAATGGGTGAAACCGTGTATTTCTTACAGCAAGCACTCTCCCACTGAACAAAAACCCAGCAGCCTATCATTTTGACTCTGTATCTAAGAACCTAAAGGCTCACAGGACAGTAATCCTACAGCATCAGTGGGTGAGTGGGGCCTGCTATCATTATCTATAATGGTTTTCACAGTGGCTTTTGAAAAAAGTAATTGACTTTAATTATGCCCTAAACTGACCCTCGGATGGAACTAAAGAATGACTGAAGAGAGGAAAGTGATTGAGGATGGTCCTGCTGGGTCCAATTTCCAGTCAAATAAGTGAGCTGAGCATCCAGTGTAGGTAAGCCTGGGTCTCTCAGTACCAGCCCTGGGTCAGACCACTATGGCTTTGGAGAACCTGGGTTGTTTGTTATTCATGAGTCCCTCCTTTCTGTGAAGGAGGAGAAACAGACTCCGATTTGTGAAGCCTATGAGGGACTTCTAGGACCTCAGCATCAACAGATGTCACTCCCTATCAGTGACAGTGATTACTTGGGGGAGCCCAAATATCAGAGTCAATGGACAAAGAGGTTGGTCTGACCAAAGAGGTCAAATATCCTGGGGAAATTTGAGCAAATGTGTATTCATCCCAGATAGATAGGACACCAACAATATGCAAGACAAAAAAACTCCACCAAGTCTGGCCTAGTCAAACAGTGAGTACGCTGGGGTCCATTATAGGAGAGGTTGTTTTCAGGAGCAGGCATCATTGCTGGGTGTACCCCAGCTGGTAATGACTAAAGAAAGCAGAATCTCCAGAGGTCTCCTCTGCTCAACTTGGGTGGCTGGGATGGCTGGAGAGTGCTGCTTACTATCTATTAGTCTGACATCAACTATCTACCTATCATCCATCCATCTATCTATCTATCTATCTATCCATCCATCTATCTATCCATCCATCCATCCATCCATCCATCCATCCATCCATCCCTCTATCTATCTATCTATCTATCTATCTATCTATCTATCTATCTATCTATCTATCATCTATCATCTAACTATCTATCATCTAACTATCTATCTATCTACTATAATTTTAATTATAAAGATTAGATTTCATAATAGAATTTTCAGTTAAATTATATTGTTGGTTCTTCTCTTCTACTGTTCTCTTCTTCCCTGTCCCTCCCCCACCCCACCCCGGACATCCTTCTATCCCATAACCTCCTTTTCACTTTCATGTCACAATGTCCTATGCCCCTTGCTTTACTCATCTCCTCCTTTCATGATCTATGGTTTATTTTCTAACCACCTTGCCTGTACCCACACCCATGTACACAGTTTAAACACACACACACACACACACACACACACACACACACACTTAAAAGCTAAGATTTTCTGCATGTGAGAATGGACATACACTGTTTGTCTTTCTGAGTCTAAGTCACCTGACTTAATATAATAGTTTCCAGGTATATTTTTCTTCCAGAAAATTTCACAATTTCATAATTCTTGGCACATGAAAGCCGTTCCATTGTGCATGTGAACCACACTCCTTGCAAATGGGCCCTGTGAATTTTGTAACTTTCTGTCTATCCCAGGCCCGGTAAATTTTGTTCACGTTTAAGTCTATCCAGTCTTCTTTCTCCCTCAAGGAAGAAACATTCAATTTGGGGAAAATAAGCTAGCTGGCAAACATCTTTTCTCTTGTCAAATGGTAGAAATATGACCTGCATAGGAGAATCGAGAAGAGATTAAGATCCCCACTGACCACCCACCAAAGTGGCCCAGGGGGTAGTGGGGTGTGAACTTCTAGAAACAGAAGTATCTCATGGCTGCTGGCTAGCAGCAGAAGTCCTCATTGCAGAGAGATGAGATAAGAGCTGAAGGGGAGGGGGTGTAGACTACTGCATCTAGCCAGCTGTTCTCGGCACAATTTACGGACAAACATGTAGGGACCTTCAAGGCTGTTGCAGATTGTGGCTGTTTACTTTTTATTCATCAGTACATCCTGCATGCAGCTCAGGTTGTCTGGAAAGAACTCTATCATTCATGCCAAAACCTCAGGAACTTACTGCCAAACTTACCACACCCTGTCTTCATCCCCCAACTGCCATCCTTCGGCACTGAATCTCACAGGATCAGCAAAGCCCTGCAACCCCTGTTTCTTTCTCTAAGCCCAGCTTACCTCTGAACTAGAGAAAATTGGAGACTGGGTATCACAGACTGTTATTTTCTTGATTTTATTTCTGTCTTTCTAAATACTAAAGACATGACACTATTTTGTCCCAAGTTGGGTGGGCTGGGCTGCTGCTACATGAACTTCTTGTCTGAGAAAAGTGGAATTCATCCCAAATCTCCAATCATATTGCAAGTTTGAAATACATAAGTAGGTGCCAGTAGATGGTCCATGACTGGAAAGACAATGGTAGAGAGGCTGAAGTGGGGAGGTTATTGGGTTCAAGGCCATTTGAAAGACAGAGAGAGAGAGAGAGTAAGGAAAAAGGGGGAGAGAGAGGAAGACAAATAAGAGAGGTGGGGAGAGGATGAGTTACAGAATTTCAGAGACTCAGAGTCATGCTGTCTGGTTAAGTTCTCTATCAGCCACAGTTTACTATTACGGGAACTGTTTCTGTTCATAGGTGGATCAGTAAATGGGAAGGGTAATATCATTTTGCATCTGACAAAGGATTTCCCATGGGAAAGGGGTTCTTCATTCGATAATATCTCCGATGACACAAGGTTGAAAAGATTCACAGATGTGTCCCTGCCCAGAAAGGAGTCCACTGTGGCCTAAGATAACTAGCCCCCCAATTCTAGGAGATGGGAGTTTTGCAGATGTCTATATGGAATGTAGTGGGTTAATTAATTTATCCTAAAACATTGTACAAGTAATTTCAAATCTGCAGGGAAGCAGAGACTAATGCAGAAAACCTCCATGCAATCATCTCTCAGTTTCAACAATAATTGTCAAAGGGCCTATTTTATTTTACCCCTGTACCAATTTCCTTCCTGTACTCCACTCTGAGTGATTCTGAAACAATTCTCCGATTCCTATAATTTTCTTAGAACTTATTTACAGCTTGTATCTGCAAATGTTTTAAAAGACTTGTTTTGAGAATTAAAGCCAAAGTACCACTTTTGTACCTAAATATTTGAACAATAATTCATTAGTAACACTGAGTATTGGTCGGGACTTATAGTTCTCTCTGCAATCATACAGGTACTCTGGTGGTTAGCCTACATTAGCAACCTGAATTGATTTAGAACCAAGCCATACTTCTGGGTGTGTCTATGAGAGTGGTTTTTAGAAAGGTTTAACTGAGGAGAAAGATCCACTGTGGATGGCAATATGCCACAGGATGAGATCCTGGTCCAAATTAAAAGCAACCTGACCCCCAGCATCCTCCTTGCTCCTGACTGAGGGTGTAATGTGAGCAGCAGCTTCAAGCTCCTACCACTATAGTCTTCACTGCATGGACTTGAGCTCTCAAAATGTGAGCCAAAATAGACCCTTTCTTCCATAAATTGCCTCTTCATCAGGCATCTGGTCACAGCAAGAAGTACTAGAATAAGTGCTTAAGAAACATTTTCTTAGGGCTGGAGAGATGGCTCTGTGGTTATGATCAAGCCCTGCTCATGCAGAGGACCTGAGTTCAGCTCCCAACACCTATGCTAGGTGGTTAACAGGGACCCTGACTCTAGCTCCAGGGGAATCTGGCACCATCTTCTGGCCATTTTGGGTACTGTACAATATGAACATACCCACACATATACAAACAATTAAAAAGTAAAAGCTTTGGGGGAACAAAACACCCATAGAAGGAGTTACAGAGACAAAATTTGGAGCTGTGATGAAAGGATGGACCATCTAGTGACTGCCATATGCAGGGATCCATCCCATAATCAGCTTCCAAATGCTGACACCATTGCATACACTAGCAAGATTTCGCTGAAAGGACCCAGTTATAGCTCTCTCTTGTGAGACTAAGCCGGGGCCTAGCAAACACAGAAGTGGATGATCACAGTCAGCTATTGGATGGGTCACACGGCCCCTATTGGAGGAGCTAGAGAAATTACCCAAGGAGCTATAGGGAACTGCAACCCTATAGGTGGAACAACAATATGAACTAACCAGTACCCGGGAGCTCTTGTCTTTAGCTGCATATGTATCAAAAGATGGCCTAGTCGGCCATCACTGCAAAGAGAGGCCCATTGGACTTGCAAACTTTATATGCCCCAGTACAGGGGAACGCCAGGGCCAAAAAGGGGGAGTGGATGGGTAGGGGATTGGGGGGGTGGGCATGGGGGACCTTTGGGATAGCATTGAAAATGTAAATGAGGAAAATACCTAATTAAAAAAAAAGTAAAAGCTTTAAAAGTTCTAATTAACATAGGTTAATTTCCCAGAGTCTTATGTTTTATTATGAAATTTCAATTTTTAGCTGACAAATAATTGAGTACATTTATGGGATACAATTTGAGTTTTGGTCTGTGCAAATACCATAGAAAGATTCAGTTGAAATAATTAGCATCTGTCACTTCAACTTATTTTGGAGGGTAAAAACATTAAATTATATTTTAGTATTTCTTTAATTTACACTGTATTGCTACTAACTCGATCACCATATTGTGCAATATATTTTTAATGTTTCCTTCCCCTTTAACTTAAATTTCTCCTTTAATCAGTGCCTCTTCCTCCTGTAGCCTCCTGTAATTATGTTTCAATTCTGTTCCTATCATCAGATGAATGAATTAAAAGGAAAACAATATATATACAGATATACAAGTTCTCCTAACATAATAGTCTATAGCACTATAAAAGAAATTCTGTTATTTGTGGAACCTGAGGAAAACATTTCCAAGTATAAGAAGCCAGGCTCAGAAAAACAAATGTTTATTCGTTTTTCTTTTCTTCTCTGACAGGTTAGCCTGGAATTTTCTATGCAGCCAAAATCTCCTGAGTGCTGGGATTAAGGGTATGCGTCAATGTATGTGTATTTGGGATCAATCCCAGTGTGTTATAAATGCTAAGCAAGCACTTTACCAACTGACCTACATTTCTAGCCCCATTTGAAAATTCCTTAAATGTATCCTTACTTTAGTGGTCCTCAGCTGCATTGGCAATCCGAGTCTATGTAACTATTTTTCCATCACTGAGCTTTTGCCATATCACTGTTAGTAGCAGCAGTGACGTGTTTTTTAAATTTTGACTCTGCAATTGACTCTTTTATTTTTTCTGTGCCCATGATGAAGCCCATATCCTCTCACATGAGGTAGTCACTCTAGTACCAAGTGATACCCAAGCCATGAAATATTTGAAGAAGTTTCTCTGGGGGACTGGTGGGAGTAGGTGGGTGGGTGGAGGAACATCTTCATAGAACCAAGGGAAGAGAGGATGGGATAGGGGGTTTCTGGGATGGAGGAAAACCAAGAAAGGGAATAATATTTCAAATGTAAATATAGAAAATATCCAATAAAAATAAATGGATAATAAAAGTAAAGGTGTGTGTCTCCAAAGCCAAACACTGTTTTTTTTGTTTTGTTTTGTTTTGTTTTGTTTTGTTTTGTTTTGTTTTGTTGTTTTTTTAATTGATATACCCAACTAATGTAGCATTGGCACAGAGGAAGTCTGGAGATGGAGGAATGTCACTGGAGTGAAACCAGTGGCTTGGGTAGGAGGTGGTTAAGTTGGTTTCATCTTCTAGAACCCTTCATCAAATACTTAGCAGAGCTGTCTTGCAATCATTGGAATGCTAGAATCTTCTGGATTTGAATTCCTTCCTATTATGCACCCATCTGCTCTGCCTGCATCTTCCGGTATCTCCAGCACCCTCACTTCAGGCAGCGCAAAGCTGCTGCTTTATACATTTTTAGTTAAACACTGTCACTGTAGCCTGGGGAGATGATATAACCATTTTGGAATAATTTAGTAAGAAAGGATATTTATTTGAGAAGTGTGGATACACGAATATCTAAAAAAAGTGGAATGTTGTTTTAGGTGTAATTTTCACTGATCATGAATACATTGGCAAGCCAGACATGGTGCTGCCTGCTTATAATCCTGGAGACGAGGGGATCCTGAATTTGAGGAACCAGGGCAGCAAAGTAAGATCCTGCCCGACAAACCCAAGAGCTTGGATGTAGCTAATGGTTGAGCTTGGCATGAGAAAGGCTCCAGGCTTGAGCCCTTGGCCCACCACTAAAAACTAACGAGATCTGTTCATTTAACCATAACTTTTCTTTTTAAAAGATTTATTTTTATTATTTTAAATCATGTGTAGGCATGTGTTCATGAGTGCATGTGACCATGGAAGCCAGACCCTTCTGATCCCTTGGAACGGAGTCAAAGATCATTCTGAGACTCTGTGTGGGTGTTGGGAACCAAAGTGCTCTTAACTGCTGAGCCTTCCCTCCAGTCCCTCAACCTTAACTTTCTGATAGAAGTATTTGGTAGAAATTATTATATAAAGTATTAGTATTGTCTATTGATTACTTCCTATAAAGTAAATTCCAGGCATTTCATGAGAGAAGACAGTCTCTCATTGTTTCATTCCATTCCCTCTCCTCTCCTCCATAAATGTCTTACAATTATAATTTCATTTCTAGCTGTGCTGTTACTTACTTGTGTAATCACAAATAATATATAGCGCTCATTCTTGTCTTCCTGGTAATTGAGAAGAGCATGAGTCTCTAGCTTTTAAATTCTGTACACTACCGGAAATGAACGATTCATCAGAATCACATAATTGAGGGAGGGAAATAAAGCTATTATTATAAATTGTGAACAGGGTTTAGGAAAATCAGAGCATGCCGCAATATCCACTCCACACTCAAGGAGAGCATGGGTGTGTGCAGCTGCTTGGGGCTTGGGGGAGCAGCTTGGTGAAGATAAACCCCTGACTTCCCTCTCCTTTTGTTAGTCTCTTGCTAATGCCCTTGTGCTTCAGAACAAGTGTGCTAGAGGGGGAGGAGGCCCAGCTGTGTGAGGTTGAAGGGAAGACAGAAAGCACTGGAAGGGCAGTGAAGCACCCGGAACTCCTCTCCCTCTCCCTCTCCATCGACTAGTATGACAACCCAAATTTATTTTTCACTTGCGGGAGTTTTGAAATGCTTCTCTTGATATTTGGTATTATAAAATTTCATGGTGGTAACTCTCATGCCTGGTATCTTCTATTCACATCACTAGGACTCGGTGAACACTTTCAATCTGAGCACTTAAGGCAGGATACAGTGGTAGAAAACTTAACTTTTTATTACTCCTATGGATGCATCCTGCCTTCTAGAACCTTTATTAAATGGCCTGACCCCCCAGAGAAGCCCATTCTCAACATTTTTGCTATATTTTTTTAATATTTATTTTGAAGGTATCTGTCTCTCTGTCTGTCTCTGTCTCTGTCTGTCTGTCTCTCTGTCTGTCTCTCTCTGTCTCTGTCTTTCTGTCTCTATCTCTCTGTCTCTCTGTCTCTCTCTCTCTCCCTGTGTGTGTGTGTGTGTGTGTGTGTGTATGTGTACCCACAAAGGTCAGCAGATGGCATGGATGCCCTGGGGCTGAAGTTCCAGGTCCTTGTGAGCCACCTCACATGGGTTCTGTGAATCTAACTCAGGTCCTCTGTGAAGGATTCTGTAAAGGCCTGGGCATGACAAACATGGCACTGTCCTGTCTTGCCCTCCTCCCTTCCCTTTCCTTTGATAAACTGTTAGATTACATTCCTAAATCTAGCCCCCAAGGCCTATTGCCTTATCTGGCCACTTCCTTATGCCCAACTAAAACTCCAAGTTCCAACTATCAAAATGCAGAAGTCTAGTCATCAAAATTCATTATTTGGCTACACTGGATAGTATGTCCAATCAGAACTCATCCTAACATGGTCTCTCCCCCACTTTTTTTTCCCCTAAAAGTCACTCCTACAGTGACAAAGACACCTGTTGCTGTCTTTGTCTGCTAGCTCTCTACTACGCCATCCCTCCACGGTGTTGAGAATTTGGTGTATTGGTTCTGAGTCAACTCTGAAGCTCCCTTACGCTCTGGAAGAGCAAGATCGGCTACTAACTGCTGATCTCTCTGTGTCTGTGTCTATGTCTATGTCTGTGTCTGTGTCTGTGTCTGTGTCTGTGTCTGTGTCTGTGTCTGTGTCTGTGTCTGTGTCTGTGTCTGTGTCTGTCTGTGTCTGTCAGTGTCTGTGTCTGTGTCTGTGTCTGTCTCTGTCTCTGTCTCTGTCTCTGTCTCTCTCAATCTGTCTCTCTCAATCTGTCTCTCTCTCTCTCTTTCTCTCTGTTTCCAGAGCCTTTAGATTCAACTGTACGTGTCTGTGTTTATCTGTGTGTGTCAGAAGAGGACATCCGATTCTCCTGGAGCTGGAGTCCCAGGCCAGTGTGAGTTCCAGGATAAGGTTGCTCAGGTCCTCCCGGGAGATCAGTCCCTGCTCAGAACTAGGGCTCACCACTTCAGCTCCCCTCCCCCCAGTGCTTCTAAAGTTTTCTTTTAGTTTTTCTAGTTTTGTTTTTTAGTCTATATTTTATTACATTTGTTGACTTCCCAAATATCTTAAATTCCATTTTTGTCTGGCTAGCATATTTTCAGAGTCCAATGGATTTTGTTTGTTTTGAGACAATCTCACAGTATAAATCATACTACCTTTAAACTAGCAATCCTCCAGTGTCAGCCTCCCCACCCAGCGCTGAAATTACAGGCAAGTGCCACTAGGCTAAGCTTTAGTGATTTATTCTCATTTTTACATTATCTGTTTTACATAGTGGGCATGCATGGTGGGAAAGGGCTGAATAGATTAGATGCCTTGAATTTGTGTGATGGCTTGACTTTCTGAAACCATGGCCTGAAATTTACCTCTAGCATTTAAAGTTCTTCTCATGGTAATTTCCATTACATCTGGGAAGAAGTAACCATCACAATACTAAATGCTGTAGGGACACATTGAGTTAACCCCTCAAGTCTATGGCTCCTTGCAGGCTCCCAGGGCACCTAGTCACTCCTGAGCTGTGGGTCTAGCACAAACTGTATGCGTGCCCACCTCTGACTTTGTGGTGAGTAGAAAGGAGTAATTCCAAGTCCCTAACAGAACCCTACCCAAGCTCAGTATTTACCAGCCCTATGCCATCACCTGTCCTCCACCTCTTTATACAGCACACAGGCTGCTGCAGATCAAAGGGCCACACTGAACAAAGGCAATCCAGAAGTATGGTCCAAGAAAATGTTCCATCCTGTTAGCATGTACCACCAGAGGGAATGGAGTGTACTCAGCTCTTTTAGATTACATTGTTATGCAAACTGGGTAGCAGATTTGGCATTCAGCTTTGGAGAGGCCACAATAAAGAGTGAAGCACATTAGAAACACCTACTTACTGCCCAGAATGCTTTTGAAAACACACATTTGGAAAGGAAGGACATTTGGAAAGACAACATTATCGGTATTGTGCTGTATGGCCGCTGGGTGGATGTGTTCTGTTGCCAGAGATGGAAAATTACTGTAAAATATCTAAGTACTTGGTGGCTTTTAGTGCAATATACTTAAAACATTTCACCAAGTCTTGTTCTTATCCTTTATAATTCAATCCAATCACATTTGAATGTCTACCTGGAGAGAGACTCACTCCACCAGGTTATAGAATTGGTATAACTGTAACCACAAGCAGAAGTTACATTGTTCTCTTCCAATTTATTCTTTAAAGGCTATGATGGCAGCACACACTCAGAAGTTTATGAAGGCAGAACTCTTGGGAGGGGAACAATACTACAAGCATGGAGCCTTCTAATCCTTTAGAGTAATGTATATCAGTCCAAGTTCAGAGGGCAAAAGGTTCATTTCTGTCAGCTATGTGACAATGAAGGTCAAATAGGAAATTGAAAAAGCTTATAGTTCAAAGTGTGTTCGTTTTCCAAAAGAAAATGTAACTCTAGGTGTTCACTTTAAGTCAATGATCAAGCCAGGCCTGAAAGCTTAGTAAAACAGAAAGTGGAGAACCCACAAAATGTGCGTGTATACACACACAGATTCATACATACATAAAAACCTATTCAACATATAGGTAAATGCACATATACAAAGATACATGAGCATTATGCATGTGCACACACATACAAAGACATAATGCATACACATACAAATACACATCCACTCAGGCGCGCAAATACATAAATGCTCAGAAACATAAACACAGACACAAAAATATGCAAATACATACACATAGGCATGCTCACATACAGAATGCATACAGACTTGTGCACATATAGATGTATGAACAAACATTTATGTAAACACATGTGCACATGCACACATGTACACACAAACAGAAATACACATTGGCAGGCAAAACGAACCCACATAGATACATAAAGATACAAATGCAAATTCATATGTTCACACACAGATGCACGAACACACATGCTAAGCATATGCACACTTATGGTATGTTCTAAAACACATATATAAATATATATACCACACAAATGTGGAATATAAAGGTACACAAACAGGTAAGCTCACAAATACAAATTAATACATGTAGACAGACAAAAACAAGCACATATAAATGCACACACATGTAAAAGCATAGAAACATCCATACATAGATGGCCACAAAAAAAATCATGTAAGTTCAAGCACACACCTCCATGCAACAACATACATAAAAACAACCATGCACACAGGTGCACACACACACACACACACACACACGGATACATAGGTAGACACATAGATAAATAAATTCTCACTCCTGAACATCCACCCACTCACAAATACACATAAAAGTGCACTCATTATACACAAAGTCACATATAAACATACACATGCACATACCTACATGGAAACTAGGACAGACATGATCATATGCAAGCAAATATTCATACACAAGAATGCATACCAGCACAATGCAACTAATAGACACAAAAGTATACTTGTGCATACATACTCACACGCAAGCCATGAAAACATGTGCATGCTTGCACACACACACACACACGCACACACACAGACATGCAAGCACAGACACATAAGCATTCATGCATCCAGAGAGACACATGCTCACATAAATATACAAAGGTAAGAATTCTCCTGTACATTCACATATACATGCATACCTGAACAGTCACATAGAAACAATTTACCTGTCAATGCATATACATGTTCATAGACACAAACACATTTGTACACTCATGTGCATATAAATATGGAAATACTAATGTTCACATACTTGCAATAACACAGACACACACACACACATGTACAAAGGCACACTCAACACATATATGCATATACACACATACATTCAAGACATGTGCAGGAATGTAAAAAGCACCTCCATGCACAGAAATACAGGAGTTTGTTTGCACTCATACACAAACAGTAGTACACACATGCAATTAAGTCATATATGGCCAAAAACATCCAAACACAAACAGGAATATTTGCACATTTGCACACATATGAATATATACAAGGCTCAAACCCATACAAATAGACACACAGACTTGCAAAATAAATACACAAACCCATGCACACAGAGATCCACATAAATTCACAAACCCATGCACACAGAGATCCACATAAATTCACAAAAGCTTATGCAAACATAAACACATGAAAATATAATAACACATGCATATATACATACACATGC
The DNA here is from genome assembly GCF_000001635.26 of Mus musculus. NCBI lineage: Eukaryota > Metazoa > Chordata > Mammalia > Rodentia > Muridae > Mus > Mus musculus. The sequence continues at coordinate 40,375,636 of NC_000073.6, read as the reverse complement.
ATAGCCAGAAATGTATATATATGCACATAAACAAATGCACTGATGCACTTAGTCACACACTTTAAAAAATATAAAGACACAAAGAAACACCAACACATCTATCTACCAATATCTATCACACAATGCATGGCAAATACACATATGCATTCATGTACACACACAGAAGCACATGCACACATATCTACATATCAGTGAATATATACACATGTGTACATATGCATGTTACACAAATCTATTTACAGTCCCCCCACAGGTATACATCAACACAATTTAAGGACTGGGCATGCACTTGCACACACAAGCAGATGTTTACATGTGTTCACATCAAAATTTAACAGGAATAAACCAATACACAGCCACATGCATTTACACAGGCAAGTAGAACATATCCATACAAATACATGAGCACACATGCATTCACAGTCATAGAAAAATTATACCTACTAATGCAAGCCCTCACAAAAATGGCACATATACATACATACATACATACATACATACATACACACTGAGGAGACTGAAATATAAGCATATGCAAACCTACAAATACATGTCCATGCACACCTTTACACAAACATGTACCTGTACACATTTATGCTCATGTGTGCAAAAATGCATACACACTGAAAAGCACACAAACAAGTTACACAGAAAAATACACACATGCATAAACACACACTCAAAATATAAAATCACATACGATAATACTCATATGCACAGATGAATGCAAAATGCATGTGTGGATACACAGAGATAAATGCAGTACTGTGTTCATACATGCACAAACAAAATCATATACCCATATGCACAAACACAGGCTGTCTGTGTGAACAGTACATATATCTTGACACACAAACCTTGACATGATTACAAATGTGTACACATGCACAAGTTCACATATTTACATATAAACACACACATATTATCAAATCATGTCATTTGCCTGCATTATATATATATGTATATTTAATGAATATGTATGTGTATGTACAAATGTGCTCATGAAAGCATGTAGAAATATGCCAGAAAACTCACATATGTGCCAACATATGCACATATAGACAAAGCATATGCTTGTCAAGAAGTAAACATGTATACATATAAGATATACACATACATATTTGCATACAAATTATTAATAGATAAACTGTTTAACTCATAAAAATGTAAGCCCAAATGCACAAATCTATCCAATGTATACACAGAGAAATTCATACATGTTTTCACATAAGCCACACATGAATACACACATCCACACAAATACACATCCACCCATATGCACACCCACTTGCATACATACAGTGACATGTCCGTACATGTTGGGAAAATGTGCACACATGCACAAATACATACATGATTGCTCCCATATGAACACACATATACAAACTCATATGTATTTGCACACACATGCATGTAGACACCTCATGCAAACACAACCGGAACATGTAAACACAATGCATACTTGCTTCAATGCATTCATATACAGAGTACACATTTAGGGATTCACACATATGCACTCTTACATGCACTCAGGTATGTACCTGAAGAAAAAACATGCATGGACACATATTCATACACATAGGAACATAGAACTTATGTACTCACATGAATACACATGCATACATTGCCATACATACTCATGAAATCATTCACAAACTTATGTGTATATGTGTGCACACATGCATTCAGGAACATACAGATGTGCACCCACTTAAGTGCAGGCACACGCACATATGCATAACTACTAGTGCTCACAAGGTGTGCTAATATACCTTATGCATACATAGACTCATACATGTGCAAAAATTCATGCATACATGTGTGCATGTTAAATCATATACCTTAGAAGGCAAGCATAGGTGAAGGTTTTTTCAGTTGCTAGGGTAAAATAATAGACTAAGAAAATAGGTTTGCTAGATAATTAATATTCTCATTGTAATCTAAAATTATTAGTATTTTTCAAACTCAGAAATTCTTTTTAAATTTATTTTTATTATTTTTAATTATGTTCATGTGTTGTGTAGGTATATGCACATTACCTCAAGTATCTGCAGAGGCTAGAAGTGTTGGATCTCCTTGGAGCTAGAGTTATAGGTGATTGTGACTTTTATGGTGTGGGTGCAAAGAATTGAAGTTGTGCATACTTAACTGCTGAGCCATTTCTCCAGCACACCCGCACCATGTTTTAATGCCAGGCCTCCCCATGGATGGAAACAAGTAACTCAAAATTGAGATTTTTTTTCTTCTTCACAGCTGCAGCAGGGTGCTCACCTGTGATCCCACTACTCAGGAGGCTTGAAGTTTGAAGCCAGCATGGAACCCTGTCCCAGGAAACAAAGGAAAAAGAAAAGGCAAAAATAACAAACAACAACCACAAAACAAAAACAAAACAACTAACACCCAGAATCGTGTGTATTTTGCTGATGGAGCTTTGGTAAAAATATCTGTAATACATTTTTTTAATTAAACTTAAAAAAATATTGGATTTCCCCACTTCCAGACATGAGTCACTTCCCTGTTTGATTTTAGTTTCAGTTTCCATACAATGGGGGCAATATTAATAACTATATATTTGCATTGTCAGCATGAGAGTGTAACGCATACCTTTCCAAACTATAGAGTGCTGTGTGCACCCTGAGGTGGCCCTCCCAGATCTTTGTTCTTCACCACAGTTTGCATGTCTGCCCTGGTTTCTAGTCTGTGTGATGTAAATGAGGCACTCCTCATTTTCTTAGTATCTTGACTACAGGGGAAAATTACAGTCATTAATGCACACTATTAAATTATGTCAAACACTAAACTCAAAGTTTCTGCTGAATACCAACTAGGCTTTGGTTGAAAGGAAAAGCCGGTGTAGATTCAGGGTTGTAATTGGAATGCTCTGTCTAGTCTCCTTTGAACTCCTTGGATGGTACAATACATTGTAAATTTGTGAGAGGGTGAGAATAAAAACAAGAGTGTAGCAGTCCGTCCCATTGTGGGTTTGAATCAGGAAGAGTATTATACCAGTGAAGAACAGAAAGAAATGTTCTCACTGCATGAAGCCCAAAGGACAAGGCTGCTGTGAGAACACTCAGTTGAGTCTGAGTCAACCTTACAGCTTCTAAACTCAAGCCCCCCTCCCAAAGCAGCAGCTTCCCTGCCTGCTTTCTCAAGTGTGTGTAGGGAGACCCAGGATAACCGGGTGCTAATAACCTCAGGACCTGCCCTGTGGACACGGCAATTCTCACCCATCATTTTCTGTTTTCTGCTATCCTCCCATCCTGTCTCATCACCATGGTTGCCTCCCTCTTTCTTTTCGCTTCTTTCTCTGGTCCAGTAGTTGAGCTTCACTCCAACTCCTCCCTCTCCACATCCATCATCTGCTCATCAAAGGCTGTGAAAGACACCAATGATATTCCCAGAAAATGATGGTCATGTGACTGACACACTTGTGTTTCTTTCCTTTCAGATGTGTGGAGGTGCAGTGTGTGCCTCTGATACTTGAAGCATGATTAAGAATCAAACCCTTTCGTCTCAGCTCCAAACTTTGTCTCTGTAACTCCTTCCATGGGTGTTTTGTTCCCAATTCTAAGAAGGGGCAAAGTGTCCACACTTTGGTCTTCGTTCTTCTTGAGTTTCATGTGTTTAGCAAATTGTATCTTATATCTTGGGTATTCTAAGTTTCTGGGCTAATATCCACTTATCAGTGAGTACATATTGTGCGAGTTCTTTTGTGATTGGGTTACCTCACTCAGGATGATGGACCATCTAGAGACTGCCATATCTGGGGATCCATCCCATAATCAGCTTCCAAACGCTGACACTATTGCATACACTAGCAAGATTTTGCTGAAAGGACCCAGATATAGCTGTCTCTTGTGAGACTATGTCAGGGCCTAGCAAACACAGAAGTGGATGCTCACAGTCAGCTATCGGATGGATCACAGGGCCCCCAATGGAGGAGCTGAAGGGATCTGCAATCCTATAGGTGGAACAACAATATGAACTAACTAGTACCCCCCCCCCCCGCCAGAGCTCATGTCTCTAACTGCATAAGAATTAGAAGATGTCCTAGTCGGCCATCAGTGGAAAGAGAGGCCCATTGGTCATGCAAACTTTATATGCCTCAGTACAGGAGAATGCCAGGGCCAAGAAGTGGGAGTGGGTGGGTGGGGGAGTGGGTGGGGGAGCAGGTGAGGGACTTTTGGGATAGCATTGGAAATGTAAATGAAGTAAATACCTAATTAAAAAAAATCAATAATTAAAAAAAATCAAACCCTTTGCACACTGTGTTCCACTTTGGTTGGGTTCATCAGCAAGCCTCCTGCTGTGCCCAATCTTCCATTACACTTTGACTCTTCATCTTCATTTGTGCTCATGAAGCCCCTCCCGGCAGATATGCGCTTGTTACCTGCACTTGAAAGCTGAGGACTTGGTCTATAGTAGGTAACTTCTTGTCTTCATGACTTATACACGGGCCGCCCTTATTTACAAGAATCCATAGCCTCTCATGTTTTGCTTTGGGGGAGAAAAAATCAAAAACCTTCCAAGAGAATTCTGAAAAAAAAAAATTGCTAGACTAGACTGAGCCCTTCTCTGCTGGAGGCATTTGGAAGGTGGTAAAGGCATAGCATATACCCTTTAACCTATATTATACCTGTCTTAGTTAGGGTTTCCATTGTTGTGAACAGACACCATGACCAAGGCAAGTCTTGTAAAGGACAACATTTAATTGGAGCTGGCTTACAGGTTTAGAGGTTCAGTCCATTATCATCAAGGTGGGAGCAGGGCAGCATCCAGGCTGGCATGGTGCAGGAGGAGCTGAGAGTTCTACATCTTCATCTGAAGGCTGCTAGCAGAAAACTGACTTTCAGGCAGCTAGGATGAGGGTCTCAAAGCCCACACTCACAGGGACACACCTACTCCAACAAGGCCACACCTCCTAATAGTGCCACTCCCTAGTCCAAGTACATACAAATCATCACAATACCCATGATGATATATTTAGTCTTGCACTCCAGGTTTTGGAGTGACAATAGCAGCAGAAATTTCCCAGGGACCCTCCTTTTCTCCATGCTCTTCCTGCAACCAACCCTATCTCCTTTAGAAAGTAAGCTACTTGCTGGAGTCTGCAGCTAGCTCTGGTAGAGGATGAGGGCACCAGCTCTCCGACAATAATCCAAGATTGCTGGACCCACACACCATCTATGTGGTGCCTCTTCTTTTCTGGCAGAGTTACTGATGGATACTAAATAGGACCATCCATCCAGGCAGTTGAGCTGCTCTGCCTGACAGCTCTGAGGCTCAGCAAGGCAGCTCCCCCACTGTGGTAAAGAGCTGATCAATGTTCCATTATTCTTTCACTTATTGGGAGCTCTCCTCCTCACCCTTCTACCCACTCCTGCTTGTGTTCCTCTAGTCTCAGAGCAAAGGCTCAGACAGGCAGAGCTGCACCACTGAGATAGATATTCTCTGGTACATCTCCCCAACTAAGGGGACTGTTTTCAGTTGAGAATTTGAAAGGGCAGAGGCTTGCCTACATCATGTTGTCCTGTAACAAGAGAGGGAGGTCAAAGCCTTGGGTGCCGATTTTCAGGAGCAGTCCCATTATCTTCCTGACCATTACAAACTCCCCTCTTCCTTTAGAATGTAGGTCCTGTTCAGTTCAAAACAGTGGTTAGAGAAATTGTATCAAGAAATCAGTGGATACATTTATTTTAAAAATACAACTGAAGTGAAAGCATCGAATCCTAACTGAAATATCATAGCTTCAGAATGCTCATTCTGAATGTATACAAATTCGTTGAGATCTACAACCAAGACAGGGTGAGTATTAATTGGATACCTCAATCTATCTGTGTGGTGCTTTTAATTTGTCAGTTCATTACTATAAGATTATATTTTTTAATGATGAGGTTTTGTTGTTTTTGGGTTTTTTTTTTTTGGTTTTTTTTTTGTTTTTTTTTTTAAGGAATCCATGGGGTGAGAAAGCTCTGATGTTTGAATTCCAGTATGTGGTGTTCCTATCCTCTCATGTCAGGCTTCTCAGACTGATGCTGTTGATATCAGGGGCTCTATAATTCTTGATTGGGGGTGATTCCTGTGCAGAGTAGCATATTCAAGAGAATTCTTAGAACCCACTCACTAGATACCCTCTACAGCGAGACCAACAGAAATGTCTGCCAAAATTTTCCCAGGGGGTCAGCTTCCCCAGTTTGTTATCTGACTAGATGATGAGCCTTGCGTCTGGAGGCGCCACATTGTATTAGCACTCCACTGCGGTAGCATCTTCATCAGTAAACACCACTAACATTCCTGACGATCAAGGACCTCACTTAACAAGTGTTATGGAAGCCAAGGTGCTTGGCATGTTTCCTGAAAGTTGCATAAACTAATTAAGATTCCTCACATCTGTAGTTGGCCGAGGTTTCTATGCCCATTGCAGTGATGAGAAAAGCCAATGGTCAGAGAGCTTCTACAATTTTCCTGCAGGAGATCCAGAAACCCACTGCATGCCTCGTTAGCATAACAGGGATCTCTCATTCACCATGCACACTGGCTATATACTTCTCTTTTGTCCCATTATCTGCGTCTCCTCCAGATCTTGGTGAAGGACACCTGAAAGCTTAACGCTCCCATAAATCTTTATAAAGAACAAGAATCAAGTTAGTCTGCTTGGTTCAATGAATTCATGAATTCAAATTAATTTATGCTTTTTTTCCTTCCTTTTTTTTTCTACATCCATCTTTCTGAGCGTTGAGAAACCCTTGACTTTCCTAAGTCTGGGATTCTTTTTTTACGAACGAGTTAATATGTGTGAGAAGTTAAGAGTCATTCATGGGTATGGGTAGCCCAGTGAGAGCCACTTGTTCCTGTTCCTACAGGAGTCTTCAGGTCTCATAGTCATTGTCATCTTGTATTTCTTATGAACTCAGAGGAAATCTCTTTCTTTGTTCTCCATGCAAAAGAGTTTGAGAAGCTGCTGGGCTTCCTTAAAAGAGATTAATAAATGGGTACCTGAACCAGTCAGGAAAGGAAGGGAGTGTGGAAACTTCTGTCCTGAGAGTCAACTGCTTGTCTTGGACAGAACCTTGCTTCAGCTGCACAGACCCTGAATTACAGTTGTAGTTATACAGTGAGATAGATCCATCAAGACTGAACAAGCCATGTCTCTTGGGACCTTGCTTTCCTTGTCAGTACAGCAGGTTGGATGATGTCAGAGGTCTTAAATTATCATGCTTCAAAGCTGGCCACAGTCTTAACCAGTTTTTCCATGTATATATGACATGGAAGCATCTCTTTTAGCTCTGTGCATTCCTGACTAGCTGATGCCAGGGTCTGGGAGCTGGCTAGCATTCTTGCTCACTCTGTCAGCAGCGAACTTCTCTGTGGCTAAAGACCAGATAGTAGATGTAGTCTTGCTTTTATTCCTGTATAGTTTCCATCCTAAAGTGACAAATTCCTCAGACAAGCTGTAATTCCCATGTGCCTTTCTGTCAGGCATGCTTTACTTAGGTGGTAACCAGGGTGTGCAATTAGGATCCATAAACAGCTAAATGAAGCTGCATGAAACGTCCATGAAACTACCGACTGGCTAAGCATGCTCCAATTTTTTTCTTTCTTTCTTTCTCTTTTCTTTTCTTTTTAAATAATATATCTCTTCTTGGCCAGGAATCTGCAGATTGATCCTGCTTAGAGAAAGGGCTGAAATGCAGGTCAATTCCTCCTTTTAAGAACCTTCTGACTTTAATTAGTTGTCTTCACAAAGTCCTAGATTAGAACTTAGCGACATGTGATAAGAAATTAATGAAGTGCAGAGTTTAGGGAAGTAAGCCAAGACAAGGTATCATGGGAGGAGGAGGCAGGAAGTAGAAGGCTCTAGAAAGCAGACTGAAGAGTGTTAGAGTTCTTGATGTGATAAGGGAAGATTGCCTGCCTCCTCTCTTTCTAACTTTGTATAGATGGTTTTAGGGCACCTTGCCAGTTGTGCTAGAAGCAGCTCCCATCACCACCTTACTGCCAAGTACTAACAGGAAGGGAGTGGGCTATGCAGTCTGTCCCACAAGTGCTCTCAGCCTTGGCCTGCCATGCTCACTGGCTTACCTCTTTGGTGATAACTGGGTGTCTTCCATCCCCACAAGGTGGTGACTTGAGTCCATTACAAGAAGAAGTCATGACTGAGCAAAGTTGGACATAGGACACCACACAATATCCCAGGCACATCAAACTGTGCCTCTTCTCTACTCTCTGTGGCATAATGTGCCTCTCATACTGGGTCAAAAAAAAATGACCAAGCCATGAGTAATCACTACAGGTTTCTGCCATCTCACTTTGGTTTGAACCTTACCCAGTCTGTGCTTTTTTGTTTTATTCATGCCCATCCTTTCAGAGAGAGTTAGATGGTGAATTGGGAAGAAGTGGAGGTCTTAAAAAAAATCAAACATTCATTAGTGAGTACTGCCTAACTTTGTGGAGCATATTGGAGACATACATTAACCAAAAGGCATACAAGCAAGTTAGAGGAATCTTTCCTCGAAGGAATTGACATTCAAAGACCTATAATTGCTGTGAGAATTAACAAGTATCAGTCCAGGCAAGGGTCATAGAAAGGTTCTAAGACAGAAGTGAATGACAAGGACTTGCTAGGGGAGAGGTAAGTGTATTAAAGACACTGGAGGATAATGCCTGATCAAGGCTGGAGTTGAAAGAGCAAGAGGGAGGGCCTGGAAGGAGGATCCAGGCTTTTTGTTAGAAGCTAGAATCTTAACTAAGCTGCAAGAAGCACATTGAACATATTCAGAGATGGTTAGCTCCCCTTTAAATTATGTCACTGTAGTGTCTAAGTGGATAAAATACCATCTTTTATGATTCAACTCTTGAACTTCTAATGGGATGTCCTTGTCAGATGATTGCTTCAGCCTCTATCTTGTTAGCCTGAATGGCCACTCTCCTGGATATTCTCACAGTGGACCATGGACCAGCTGCTGGATGCTCTGTGCGTATGGATGCTTCATCGTAATCCATGTACCAGGTTGAGCTTCTCTGTGCCACTGAAAGGAAAAGGATCCAGACAACTCTGCTTGATGGATGCATGCACCTGGCTGTGGATGTGAGGTTGCATTGGCTGAGTTGGAGAATCTGGCAAAGGTACCAGCTGAGCACTGCTGTCAGTGGACTGATGTCTGCCTCTGTATCATTAGTCATGTTTCAAGGGCCCTGTTTCAGCACAGTATCATGGGTTAGACAGACTTAAGAAAAGTCTTGAGGTATTGATTAATGTCACTCCTGGTAAATAACTCACAGTGGCAGAGGGTCTCGCTATCTGAGAAGTCCTTTTCATGTGCTTACTTGAAGCAAAGAAACAGGCCCATTCTGAAGTGTGTGATGTCCACTAGGGTGACACCTGGGCACTCTGCATGTCTTTATGTACCTGTAAGATTCAGTGACAAGGATGGGGATACCCTAGGGAAAGTATGGAGACTCAACACTCATGCGATTCCTGGTCTTTCTTATAAAGACACCACCGACAGCTTTCTCAATCATATCCCTCTTTTCATTGCATTCCCAAACATGTGCAAAAACTTTCTTCTGGCTGAAAGTCTGTCTCTGTAATGGGTTGGCTAATTAATGTATGTCTCATGAGTTAAACTTATGGTATCTCTATTCCATTAGACAAGTAAAGTGTCCAATAAATAGTTGTTAGAAATAAACCACCTACTTTAATTACAAGTGGAAGTGCTACATTCCACAAATGGAGACACTGAGCACTTGGTCTTTCCATGCTCCAATTTCTACCATCTTACATGATAGATGAACATTGAGAAATAACTTTTCTTACTTTTGTCTTGATTGCTTTATGAGTGCTAACTCATCCAAAAGGCCTAAGTGAGTTCCATTGCTAACACTCTGTTAACATCTGACAGACAGAACTGGAATCTCTAGTATCTCTAAGGAAATTCAGAGTGACAGGTTAAGAGCTAAAGAGACTGCTCAATGGTCAAGAGAACTTATGCTTTGCAGAAAACCTGGGTTTGTTCCAAACACCTGTATCAGGTGACCACAACTGCCAAAACTCCAGTTCCTGTGGGTTCAACAGTTTCTAGGAGAGCCGTACGCACATGATGCACATACACTTACAGAGGCACACACACATAAATTTTTAAAATTTAAATAGAGTGATGAGAGGTTATTCAATTGGAAGATGGGGTCAGTCCCTAAGATGGTTGTAGGAAGACAGTCAAGTGAAGAGCTGGGAAACTCATCTTTCATTTCAAGTTGGCTAATCAGACCAGGAGCTCGGCTCTCAAGATGTAGACCTGTGTCTGCTAGATTTTTCATCTGTGACAAAATACTTGGCATGGACATCTAAAGAGACAAAGATTTAGTTTGGCTCTCTGTTCCAGAGAGTCCAGTATGTTTCCCTCTGTGTAGGTAGTGGTAACCTCTACAGAGGAAGCTAGCTAGCCTCCTGGCTAACATGGACAGGGAAGAAGATGTGACAGAGACAAGATAACTTCAAGGACCTTCCTTTAGTGACCTACTTCTTCAGCTGGAACCTACCTATTGTTTTCAGTATCTTTCAAAAGTAGTGCCAGGGTATCTGCTTTTCAGTCTATGAGTCTGTGATAGGACACTTCATATCCAAACCATAGCAGGAGACAATAGTACAAACAGAGCAATGAGGGTTTGCCACTCACATGGGCCCAGAAGTGAGATGCTCTCCACAACATATTCATTATGTAATACTTTCTGCCTTCTAAGTGGCACATTCCCAAGGCCATGTTGACCTTTCTTTGTCATATATTCTAAAGAAAAGCTAAGTGACAAGTAGAAGAACCCAGCAAATGTGACAACTCTGAAATTCCTCCTCTGCTTTCCCGAGTAAAGTCTGAAGCCATGAGCAATCTCCCCTGAGCCAACTAAGGTACCACTCAACTCGTGGGCCACAACTTCTACATCATGAAGAAATAGAGCATTACATGTGTGACTAAAGTTGGTATCTACCCCATTGCAGTAAGAGCTGAACCAAGTTATAAAAGTGAGCTCACTCACTTCATGGCTTTTTGTCTCTCTTCTCTGTAAGCGAGAAGTTAAGTTTCAGGTTTATGTGTGGAGAACTTAGTGTATCTTTACATACCCTGACATTACCAACCCACCCATGAGCATACCAGCCTTATCATGTCATCCTCTGCACCATCCTGAGGTATGTGCAGGTAAAGACACACAGAGTATGAAGGTGTTCTTTGCACTTAATGGACCTGCAGGATCCTGGGGCAGGGTAATTTGCAATTAGTTTCCAGCCTCAGGTCTCCAGCTTAGAATCAAACACCCTGTTGGTGCAACAGGAGACTCAGAGCTCATATGTTTTTAGCTCCTGTTAGATTTGAATGATAATGTCTCCCAAGGGCTCAGGTATCTGAACACTTGTCACTAATTGGAAGTGCTGTCTGGAGACATTTAAGAGATGTGGTCTTGCTGGAGAAATTATGTCACTGGAGGCAAGCATTTGAGTCTAAAATCTTCCATCAGTTCAAGTTCACTCTCTCAGTTTCAAGCTTCTGGTTAAGGATGTGAGCTCCCAGATTCTTGTTCCTGCCACTGTGCCTGCTTGCTACCCTTGTTTCTTCTTTAAGTCTCCTTGGCCATGGTGCTTTATCACAGCAACAGGAAAGTATCTAATACACATATGTAGACATCAGGCCCGTTGGTCACATGAGCATAGGCTGCATTGTCCTTCTTCAGTTTGTCCCACCTTCTTCCTCCTTAATGTTCCTCTTATTCGTCTCAAGTAATCTCATTTGATTTTCATGTTATACACACACACACACACATACACACACACACACACACCACATACAAAAGAAAACATGCAGTGTTTATTAGTTTGGTTTATTTTGTATAGTATAATGATTTTCAGTCCTTATCATTTTTGCAAATAATGATTCTATTCTTCTTTATAGTTGAATAAAATGCATATATACAGATGATCCCAACAACTCATATACAATGCATATAACCAACACCAAAGAACTATCCTTCCCTATTAGAGGCAGTTGTCCTCTTTGATAAAGCATGTAGTTTCTACAGGTAGACACAAGGAAATGTGAGGGAGAAAGGTGACGCTCATGTAGCCAGATACATCACTCAAATAAACCCTGATGATAAATAGGTTGATATATACCTCACCCAGGTCATGCTTACATCCCCATGCCTTGACAGTTATGAACAGGACTGCAGTAAACATGAGTGTGGTCATAGACTCCATTAAGTATAGCATGATCAGGTGGCAGTTCTTTTTGAGGAACTTTCAAATTGATTTCCAAAGTGGGAGCCCTAGTTTGTTCTTTATTCTAAGGGATATGACAGAGCCTGCAGTGGTCACTGTCTCCCCAGGACTGTGTTGCCTTAATTCCTCTGCTTTTCTCTCATGCCTTCATCCTCAAAAGTCTTCATGTATTGTGAATCCTAAGAGTGGAGGGACGCTTAGCCACAACAGGTCTCTTATTTCCCATTCTTTTATTAAGTTCTCCCCTGACAGTCTTTCTTAATGTTGTTCTCAGGAAACAGCGACTGCCTAGAGTCCTCTCTTACTTGCACTGCTGAGGTCTAAGGCTCATGTCTGTGTTGCTCTCCTGGGATGGGGGTGGGGGGTTTAAGCTAGACTAAGGGAAGGAATGTCTCTTTCTCCAGTCCCACCCATGCAGGAAGTAGGGCTATCTCATTCATGGTTTCCCTCCTGTGGATTCACTGCCCCCTCCCCCACCCGCTCCTTTGGAAGCCTAGATCCTTTATTACCCTCCTGCAGACTTCAGTGTATTGTCTGTCTGCCTCCCACTGGGCCCCTAGTGACAGCTGCCCTGGCTATGGTCACTAAGGCATGAGTTGAATTCAAAATGTAAGAACTGACTTTTTCTCTCTTTCACCTTTGTGCAACAACAATCCTATCCTAAGTCTACAGGAAACTTGGATGGTTTGAATCAAGAGATTTGTGGAAAGAAGAGAAATAGGAAAACGTTGCAGAAAGAGTAAAGGGGTCATCAGACAGAAAAATGGAAGTTTATAGTATTTTTAAATGATTAAGACTACTATTCAATTCCTTATTGTTATTTTGTTATTGTTTATATTGGCAATTGGATTAAGAAGACAGTGTTCTGGAAGCTGATGTCAGCCTGGACCATACAGAAAGTTTTAGGCTAGAATAGATAGATAGATAGATAGATAGATAGATAGATAGATAGATAGATAGATAGATAGATCATACATACATACATACATACATACATATGTTGGTAGTACATACATATATGCATGCATGCATATATACATAAATACCTATATACATACATACATACATACATACATACATACATAATACATACATGGATAAACAGATATTGTAAGACTAATAGATATGATAATAAATTTTAAAGGTGTCAGAATTAGTGGTCTAATCTAAATCCTAAATTTTATATATGAGAAAAAACAAAGTCTAGGAAAGGACAATTTGGCTCAGTTATTCATTCAGTGGTTGTTCTCCCAAACATGCCTGAGCACAGTTGCTGTAACTGTATATTTAACTTTGCAACATCCCTACCTTTGCAGGGTTCTTGGGGCTATAGACTATAATCCTCATAGACTAAGCATGTAGTCACCGATAACCTTTGATTACTAGTTTAACTGCATGCTGAGGTGACCAGGGGTAAAACCAGTCATGAGCTATGTCCTAAACACTATCTCTGTGGCTTAAGGTTCCAGAGAAACATCAAAACAGAGAAGTAGCTGCTGGGCATGGTGGCTCACGCCTTTAATCCCAGCACTCAGGAGGCAGAGGCAGGTGGATTTCTGAGTTCAAGGCCAGCCTGGTCTACAAAGTGAGTTCCAGGACAGCCAGGGGTATACAAAGAAACCCTGTCTCGGAAAAAAACAAACAAACAGAGAAGTGGATTTCAGACAAATGCAAACATGTCCAAAAGGTGAGGAGGCATTTTCAGGATTGGATTTGAAACTGGTGGTGGAAGCAAATCTAAAGGAGGCCAGGATCAGGACCTGCAGGTGGTTTTGGCTTCTGGAGAGTTCTGTCTTATGGGCAGGGTTGACAAGGTAGTATAGAGTATGGAGTGGGAGCAGTTGGAAGAGTGGTACCCCACTGGAGTTCAGGGAGAGGGGACCAGATGATAGTCTGAAGGATGCTTTGCCCACTTTCATTGTCTGTGTGAAAAGCACAAGAAGATGAAGATAAGGCAGAGTTCCTGCGGCTAGGCTCTGGTGAGAGTGAAAGAAGAGACCACAAAAAGATGTGACTTAGGGAAAAATCTTGAGAGATTTTTAGATGGGGCCTTGGCAGTATAGAAGGAGTGATATACCAGGTTTCTGAGATATTGATAACCACTGAATGTCAGGATGGAACCAGGGGAGAGAACAATGGGACATCTTCCAGACCTGAAGTTCTCTGATTTTCTAGAGTATTGCATATTCAGCCAGCAATTGCTATGGTTTAAATGTATAATATTCACCAAGTCTCTGTGCTGGTTAGGTTTTGTAAATTATAGACATGCTACATTTATCTCTCTGTTTCATGTTTATGTGTCTCTTATGAAGGACACAATCTCTGGTTTAGGGACATGCAGAGAAGCCAGAGAACTTTGTATTTCGGTTTGGTTACTGTAATAAACTCCATGATCAAAAGCAACTTGGTGGGAAAATTATGTACCATATCTTATAGATTAGAATCCTTATTCAGGGAAGGAAGGGCAAACCTGGGGGCAGAGACTGAAGCAGAGACCATGGCGGATCACTGCCTACTGCTTTGCTTGCATAAGTAAGGTAACTGGCATACGGCAGCTTCCCTTGCTCAGCTACCTTAGTTATACAGCCAGTGTCTACTCACAGTGAACTGGGCCCTCCTACAGTAATCACCTATTGAGAATATATCCCACAAGACATGCCCACAAGCCAATCTAATGGAAGCAACACTTAACAGTTCCCTCTTCCAAGTATGTAAAGTTGACAACGAAAATTAGTTCTCACAAGTCTGTCCTTCATTAGATTGATAGACAAACACATAGTTGGCCTTAACCTTGACCCCCAAATCTTATGTTAATATTACAATCTAAAACTTAGTACAACTTTAAAAGTTCTACAGTATTTAAAAATTCCAATGCTTTAAAAATACAAACTCTCCTTAATAATCCAAAAATCTCTTAACTGTATGCTCCCTATATAATCCAAAATCAGTTACATACTTTCTTATTTCAAAAAAAGAATAACCTGAGCATAAGCGATCATTCTTAAGCAAAACCAAAGGCCAACAGTATAACTCAATGTCTCTCTGGTGCCTGGAACTAAATCATGATCTTCTGGCTCCAAAGAGCTTGGGCAGCTCTACTTCTCTGGTTCTACCATCAGCAGTACATAGCTTGTATCATGAGCTCACCTATATTGCATATCTGCCATTGTTGATGGTGGACCTCCCACCGTCTTTGTATCTCCAATATCCTGAGGTCTCCATTGCAACCGAGGCTTCATTTCATAGTGGCCTTCCCTGGTCTCTCACAGTGCTAAGTCCAATACACTTCTCTCCATGATTCTGTCAGCCTTAATGTCTCCATTGTAACCTAGGCTTCATTTTTACCAATATCTTCTCTGGCCATCTCTTACAACCCTACCACATACTGCCAGACTTTAGCTTCTCTATATAAACCCATCATGCCTTTAAAACCAATACCATCTGGAAGACGCTTACACACTACCAAGTCATGCTGCCATGCCACAGTTAAAATATAACTGTGCTCCCCTCTCGACCACTGTGCGCTGACCCTGAGAAAATATTTCCAAAAGTTTTAAGGGCAATGGTGATATTCACAGATGACTTTTCAGTCCCAGCTATCTAGCATTGATTGTCCCAGTAAGCAGGGATTTCACTTCCACAGATTCTTCATTGAAAATAATCACACAAACAGACTCCATAGAGTCTTTGTTTCCCTGTGAAACCCCACAAGCCAACCTTCAATGTCTGCATTTCTTGCAGAAATTTTATCTTCCCAGCTCCCACAGAACAGCTTCCAAAATCCTACAATCCTCCCAACAAGAGAATATAGTCAGGCACATCCCAAGAATACCCTATTCTCAGTATTGACTGCTGTCCTGGCTTACTTTCTGTTTCTTGTGACCATGACCAAGAGCAACTTGGAGAGGAAATACTTTATTTCATCTTACAGATTACAGCCTGTCCTTGAGAAACTCATAGCAAGCACTCAAGCCAGGAATCTGGAGGCAGGAACTAAAGCAGAAGTCATGGAGAAACACTACTTACTGGCTTGTGTCTAGGCTCAAGTTCAGCTACCTGTCTTATATAGTCCAGGTCAGCCTGCCTAAGGATGGTGCTGCCCACTGTGGGCTGCTACCTCCTCTATCAATCAGGAATCAAGAAAATTCCCCCACAGAATTGCGCAAAGCCCAACTTGATGGGGCCAATTCTTCAAATATAGTTACATCTTTCTAAATGTGTCAAGCTGATCCCCCAAACTAGTCATCACATGTAGTTTGACATCCTTACCTGCTGTCAGTATAAATGTGTATGTGTAGGCTACATTTTTAACCAATCAACATGGAGTCAAGGCAAGAATCTTAGCTTTCTGGGATCCCCATGGCTCTTGGTGTCTAAGGAGCACTCCCTGGTTATCTCAGTAAAGACTGGTTGACTAAGTAGAATTCCCTAGTTCAGATTCCAGGTTAGGAGGTAAGCATGACATTTTAATGACCACTACAAACCAGCTCCCTTATGTGAAGGTGCTCACACAGCAGTCTCATGGGACTCGCTGATACATCAAGTTGTTTCATAGATCTATGCAAAAACCAAATGAGAAGAAAATTCCCCACACTGGAAAAACTTGTAACAAAACCTTTGACACTTCAGACTCAATCCATAGGTCTAAGTAGGTAGAGTATAAAGGCTGGTCAGAGATTACTTTTATAAGCTGTCAGTATAAATGTATAGACTACATTTTTAACCAATCAACATGGAGTCAAGGCAAGAATCTTAGCTTTCTGGGATCCCCATGGCTCTTGGTGTCTAAGGAACTCTCCCTGGTGCTTATCTTCAAACATGAACCCTACTGACTGTACCATCATCTCTCAGATTGTAGATGCTTTCCTCAAAAGAACCTCAATTCTGAGAAACTAAATCTGAAGTCACCTTTTCAAGGAATCTCCTCATCAAATTCACCTGAATGTGCCACTTAGCAGACTTCTGTGTAATTCTAGACAAGGAAATTATTTCAAAAGTGTGTTTCTGTATTCGGCTGTGTCACAAATATTCTTATCACAGGGTTCTGGGATGGCAAGTGCTACTGCATGCTAAAGACTGTGTCTGTTAAAGTTTCAGTAGATATCTTGGCACACACCCGGCACCAGTTCTTTTGGGAACTGACATATCTCCATCCTGCTGCTAAGACTGTGGAAGAGGAAGATAATGAGATTTTCTTCCCCCCTTTAAACCATGTCACAAAAGGTAAATAGAAACTTAGGTCTCCGAAGAAATTTCTCCACTAACAAACTTCTGAAAACATTTTCAACAAAAGCCACTGGGTTACATCTTGAACATCTTTACAAAGGAGAAATATCAGGAGATGAAAAGGCTTGAAGGAGGGGTCAGAGGTTGCTGGTGGCACATCCAAGGCAGCATTGTCTTCTCAAATTCTTCAGATGTAAGTTCTAGGCTATGTGAAGCTAAGGAGGCAGTCCCCACTGCTCTAGTTCAAAGTACGTGCAGAAAAGATACAAGTTCATTTTCCTGGCCTGCACATGAGGGGTAACTTTGTAAACCTTCCCTAGGGAAGGGAAGGGTAAACCAGCCCTTCTGATCATGCTCCAGCAAGCTCTGTGATTAGCAGCTAAGATGGCCCTATATTATGCTAAATTCATAAGCAGTTAAAAGTACTTCTCTAATGTACATCATCCCCTTGTATGGAGCTCCCATCTTAGGCCATCAGGTCTGAATTTCCTTGGCATCATTAAAGTTTTCAGGTGAAGATTCGGATGCTCTATAGGCTCCTGTATAGCTCAGGGGTATGAGCTGTTCACCATATTCAGTAATCCCTAAATGTACTTTCAACCTAAAATGACCTCTTTGGTGCATCCAATCTAATGTGGCCTCTTTGGTGCAGGATATTTGAATAGTTAAGTGGTGCATCTGTGTCTGTAGCTATATCTCTAGCCATACCCATTAAAAGCCACAAATCTGAGTGTGTATCTCATTGATTGAAGTTACTGAGTATGTGCAAGTCCCTGGACTTCATGCTCAGTGATAACAACAACAACAACAACAACCACCCCCCCCCCCCCACACACACACAGAGCTTTCTCAATTATTGCTATTTTAAATGAGTACTTAACTGTCCCAAGGTAGTAGTGAGGCCAGTGCAGGACCTGGCATTGTGCTCTGAGTCTCACCCTCCATTGACTGTTTGCATCAGCTCTGTACTGCCAGTCAGCCCAAATACAGGCAAGAGACCAGCACTCTGCTGTGGCAAGCACTGCTTGCAAAGCTGTTTCTTGAGACAGGGGCTGCAGTGACTCACTGTCTCTGCTCTATCTCTCAGATAATAGAATGCCATTGAGTTCTTAGATGGAAGAGGAATATTAAGCTGACAACTACAAGCATTTGTTATAGGACAGAGATTTGTCTCTCTTCCACACCCCACTTTCCTTTGTCTACCTGTCAAGTGACAAGAGTCTCAGATTTCCTTCTGTCCTTCCAAGCTTCATTCCTCAGCTTTTCTTTAGCCTCAAAATCTGGCCAAAGCCTTTGGAACAGATCTTTCTCTGTTCTACCTCCCTCCTAATTTCTTGTTTTTAGCTTCACTCTCCTGTAGTGATAATTGAGGTATATACCAAAGCAAACTTCTTTGAAAACAACAACAACAACAACAGCAACAACAACAACAACAACAACA
Organism: Mus musculus; assembly: GCF_000001635.26. Lineage (NCBI taxonomy): Eukaryota > Metazoa > Chordata > Mammalia > Rodentia > Muridae > Mus > Mus musculus. Next base: position 40,356,701 of record NC_000073.6, on the reverse strand, counting down.
ACAACAACAACAACAACAAACATCATCCGCTGGAGCATGCCTAGCTTCCTTAGGGTCAGACACATCTGTATACCTTGCAGTCTTCATCCTCTGCCCAAGCTCTTTCTCCTTCTGTGTTAATTTTCTTTAACAAAATACTGGGCAGAACTGGCTCACAGTTCAAAGGACACAGTCCATCATGGTTTGGAAGAGGCCTGGTCCATAGCAGTGAGACCATATAGTGTGTCTTGCTAACATCTCAGAGGATCAGAAAATGAGGAGAATGGAAGCCAAGTTAGGCTCCACCCTTAAATGCTTTTGCTCCATGGAACTTACCCCTGCCAACCTTCTCAAACAGTGTCACTCTATCTGGGGCCCAGTGGTTTAAATGCATGAGTTTTGGGGAAATTTTTTCTATTTTATTTTATTTTATTTTTTCACTTATTTACTTTGCATGCCTCTCACTGCCCCACTCGGTCGGTCACTCTCTACCACAATCCCTTCCCCCTCTCCCCTTCTGAGTGAGTAGGGGCTCTCCTGGCTATACCCCCATCCCCTCGCACATCATATGTCAGCAAGGCTAGGCTCATACTCTCACACTGAGGCCAGACAAGCCCTAGCTGAGGCAGCCCGGCTAGAAGAACATATCCTGCATGCAGGCAACAGCTTTTGTCATAGCCCCCGCTCCAGTTGTTCGGGACCCACATGAAGACCAAGCTGCACATCTGCTACGTATGTAAGGGGACGCCTAGGTCCAGCCCATATATGAGAGCCCCAAGAGTCCAGGTTAGTTGTCTCTGTTGGTCTTCCTATGGAGTTTTGATCCCCTTCATGATCTTTCCTCTTATTCTTCCATAAAAGTCCCCAAGCCCCATCCACTGTTTGGCTGTGGGTGTGTGCATCTGTCTGAGTCAGCTGCTAGGTGGACCCTCTTAGAGGACAGCCATGCTAGACTTCTGTCTGCAAGCATAACAGAGTATTATTAATAGTGTTAGGGATTGATGCTTGCTCATGGGATGGGTCTTAAGTTGAGCTAGTTATTGTTTGGCTGTTCCCTCAGTCTCTGCTCCATTCCCGGTCCTAGCTTTTCTTATAGACAGGATAAATTTGGGGTGGAAAGTTTTGTGAGTCGGTTAGTGTCCCTATCACTCCATTGGGTTCCTGCCTGGCTACAAGAGGTGGATGGGAACATTTTTAACTGAAACCATAACACCATCTATGCTGTGCCCATATGCCAGTGAATTTGGCCATCTCTGAGCAAGAAGATGTGTGAGCCCGGCTCCAGCTACATCCAATATGAGTAATTAAACAGTAGCTTTATTAACTCTGACAACAGATATGCACACAACCCTGTCACAAACATTATAATTTTCCAACTCTCAAAAAGATATGTGCAAGCTGTTGTAAAGGCTGCACTAATTACAGAAGGGGGTTCTGTTCTTTTTTTTTTTTTGCCTCCAACTGGCATTTACTGCAGACTTGTATGGTCCAAAATGCTCTCACTTATCATAAATTCAACTTGCTTCTAAGCTGATGCTTTGCATATTGAAGGGGCCATTTAATAAGGATTTTAGAGAGTGCGTTCCATGGAACACTAGTTCAGCCAGGGGCTAAAGACTGTTCACTGTTCTCTCTTTATAATAACAAGCTCCTAGCTTGTCTTCTCCACCCCCAGGGATTCTAAAAGACTTTAATGTAATGTATGTTATGATCTCGATATCTCTCTCTCTCTCTCTCTCTCTTCCCTCCCTCCCTCCCTCCCTCCCTCTCTATCTCTCTGTGTCTCTGTCTTTCCTTCCCTCCATCCTCACCTTTCTCTATACTAAGGTTTTGAACCCAAAGACCTATGTATGCTAGGCAAATATTATATCCCTTAGAGAGCTCTCTCTCTCTCTCTCTCTCTCTCTCTCTCTCTCTCTCTGAATATATATTTTTTGACTTTTTTAAAAGACAAGTTCTCACTAAATTGCCAAGGCTTTCTTTGTATCTATTCAGTGTCCCAGGCAGGCCCTTGGGATTTTCCTGGCTCAGTACCCACAGTAGTTGGAATCACAGGTCTTAACACCAGGCCTTGCTGTATTGTATTTCTTAAAAGGAGAATGAGGACGTTAATTGGAGTGTGTGACCTATCTGAAGCTCATTGTTTCTAACTGTTTAAGCTTATATGCTTGTTTGTTTTTCAGAGAAGTCTTGGCATACAAGTATACCATGTTTTCCCTTGGTAGCATGGTAGGGACCATTACAACAACCAACTTGCCAATAAAGACAGAAACATCTGCTGATGTTCAAAGGAATGTGAAGACAAGCTGAAGGTCACCAAGTATTAAGACATACAACTTGAGTTTGTTCCACCTATTTTTGTGAAAGTCACATGTTGTGTGACAGACTTTTCTTAGGGAGAGTAAATAGTAAACATACCTATTTACTGCAGAAGAGAAACCCACAACTAGACACATCGAAGACTATACTGAAATCTAACTTAGCGAGCCAACAAGTTTTCATTAGGATTACTACAGGAATATGGGAGAAGGGTTACTTACACAAAGCAAGGGTGACTCAAAGTCAACTGTGTCACCCCAAATCCTACTCAAAAATGGGTGACAGTTGATGAATGTTGTAATCCTGCGTACTTGGCAGGCACTTCCACTGCTCTATACATTATATTGCTGGGGAGGGTAGTCAGAAATCTTCAGAGTTTCGATTTGCCCAAACGTATGACTTTTGTTTACCCCTTGAGAGTCATGAGTTCCCTCTTCCCTTCTGAAATAGAGTTTCAATAGGAAGGAAACTGTCATATAATCATATTCCTGGGTGTCTGTGTTCTGTTTACACAATGGGACTGAGGAGATGTAGGTTCCCAGATGACAGAGAGCCTTTCAGTAAGAACAGTCACTCAACTAAGAAGGGACCAGATAGAAGGTGCCAGTTTCCCCAAAAGCCTCTTGGACTTCTGGATGCTCTGTAGCCCACCATCAACAAGTTCACTCTGCCATGTATTTACTTACTCAAATCCAATAAACACAAGAAGCTCCTGTCTAGGACAAAATAGCAGCAATAACTACAGCTAACATGTGCTAGATAGAGTGAGAGCCAGGTCATTTTCCTGATACTTTCCCTGTTATTATTAAATTCTTGAAAATTCAATCCAAGAGAAATGGTGAGAATGAACTAATTTATTCCAAGAACCCAGTATACAATGTTCCTCTGGGAGGAGAATCATGGAGAATTCTCTTTTTTCTGGAGCTGTACTGAATGAGCATATGAGTGATGGATGGGAAGTTTGAGCATTGCATGTCCCGGACTGGAAGACGACATGAACAGTGCATGAAATGAGAGGAAGAGAGAAAAAGAAGAAGGAAGAGAGGGAGGGGAGAAGAGAGAAGGGGTAGATGCTCGATTGTTCTCATTAATATTTCAAGTCCTTGTCATAATAAGGCTACAATGAAGCAGATATGCCAAGAGAGGAGAGCCAGCAACATGGGGAAGGCTACATAAATGTGGCATCATTAGCAGAAATGGGAATGACTAAAACCATCAGACTTTCATTGCAGATTGTTTCTCTGCTGGGTACAGTGTTATCCCCTCCATGGTTTTTGGAACTTCAGGAACAATTCCTCACACAGCTTGGAGACAGCATCTGTGGGGCTGAGATAGTACTCAGCAAGGTGACCTGACTTGGAAAACAGGGTGTTCTCACAAACTATGCCATAAAAGAAGACATAACACAAACTGAAGGAACGAGTGGCAAGGACCAGTGGAGAGGACTGAGTTGTGGTTCAGCAACAGAGAATGTGCCCCAATGAGAGACCAGAGGTATGGCTCAATGGTAGAACTCAAGCCAGTGGTACAATGAATAAAGCATCGGACTATCGATCAAAGAAAACAGAATAAAAAGTATATTTTTAGAAACCCAGAACATTTTCTAATTTCCATCTCTGTTCCTAAGTGATTAAATGCTTCTTTTTTGTTTGGGCATCATTTTTGAGTCATGGGAGACTTTGAGTGGTAGGAAAGGATGCTTCTTCCTGTCATTTACGAGGTGCCAAAGCCATGGAAAGCACAACATGGAAGCCAAGTATCAAAGCAGCAGGACAATTATCAGGGCATTAATACTCAAAGTGAGTAACAAAGTGCCAGCCAGCACTAAGGCCACAGAGGGTAGGTTCCCACCAAGCTACCAGGCTTAAACAAAGCTGAAAATTAGTGGAACGTTTACCTCAGTGCTGAGTCATGGTGGAGTGCTGCCAGCAGCAGGAGATCACCGAGCTCAGTCAAGAGTTCATAATGCTAAGAAAAGAGATGATAAAAAAAAATAGCATGCGCAGAGGCAAGTGTCCAGTCACATAGACATAGCTTTAGGAAAATCCAGTGGGCTCCACAAGAGAGGCAATTTCCTGCCAGTGATGGAGGTTGCAACAATAGATGTCCTGTGGGTCAGGTTCCAAAATTAGAAAGCAAAACAAATCAGAAAGTAGGACCATCCCTCATTAGCAAAATGCACATTACACAGTGCATTCTCTTAGAATAGGCTACACACAAAGTTAACACATCACACACCAGAAACATCATACACAAATAGTACATGTACCACACACGCCACACACATAGCTTGCTCAAATATCATGCACCCTACATAGCAAACACACACACACACCACATGTACTACACTCCCACACAATACACAAATTAGATCTCACTAAAAGCAGCTTTCAGACATCACACCACACATAAATAACACAGCATAGACACACACATACTGCATAAACCACATACATAGCACACATATACAATACACATATAGAAACTGCACACATGACACACATCCCTTACACATACACACATGACAGACAAACACATACCACATACAGAATGCACATACAACACAATACTGCTCTTTCCACACTGTGCATTTACACACACACACACACACACACACACACACACATGCACAAAAGACACACAGACCTCTGAAATCTAATTTTGAAAATTCCATGCACATTTCATGAAGAACTTTAATATCTATTATCTCAGCTGGTTTTTACAGCAATCCTATTAAACAAATACAGATAAGTTTATTATTTTCTATTAACAGATAAGAACACTCAAAGTCAAAGGAAGTGAAGTGACCTGGAAGATATTCCCCACTAGGCCCTTCAGAGGAACCTATTAGGCCACGCTGGATTGCAAATAATACCGACAAAACTCATATTGGCTTAAATAAACAAAGGGGAAAATTGGCTTTTATAACTGAGGTTCAAAGGTAAGTCTTTTTTTTTTTTTCTTTTTTGTACTAAAGTAGCAGCTTGCTCAAGGCTGGCAGAGGTACCGTCAAAAGTCAGTCTCTGGGTCTTTCCCCTGACTTTTCGGTTTGTTCTCATCTTTCAGGTAGCTTTTCCCATAGTAGTAACAAGACGGCTACCAGCAGCTCTGAAATTCTCTCAACCTGTTCTACCTCAGCAGAAGCCACATGTCTTTCAACGCAGAAAAATAATTTATTTCAGAGGAAAAAAATATCTAGAACTGACAAATGACAGGTGATTTTCTTTTCCTAGTGTACTCAGGGTCATTGTTGCTAATAACGTATTTGAATTCCCTTGTGCTTCCCTTCATACATTCTATATTTGTACAGACATCATTAGTTGATCTCAGCAAACTGACCCAATGGTTTTAAAAGCTTCCTCCCTATGCTATCAACGCAGGACTGTATGAAGCCACAAATTGAAACCTTAAGCTTTCTACAAACAGGAATGCACATACAAGAGATACTCACCATCTTTGATTTCTATTTGCTTGTAATTGTTTGGGCTGTGGACAATTCACCAGTCACCTGTGATTCCTCTACGAGGTTCTCTGGCTGCCAACAGTAAGTAAAACCCTAAAGGACTAAACAGTGGCAGAAGTGAAGCACCAAAATACTTCTCTGCATCTTTACTCTTCTCCCTGACCCTCGGGCTCTCCAGTGAACCAAGATATCAATTCTGGAGTCTAAAAACTCTCCGGTGAGTAGGCCTGCCCTGCCATATTTACTCAAAACAGGCTCCCATGGATGCTCTCTGTAAGGGTATCACCTCTAAGTTAGAGCTCATGCATTTACTTCTAGATTCTAAACAACACAATTGACTTTAGGAAGACAGAGCTAGCTGACTTTAATTTAGATGTTAAAGCCCACCCCCAGAGTATCAGTATTGCACTGATTAATAATTCAGTATTAAGAACACTAGGAGAGGGGCTGGAGGGATGTCTCAGTGGATAAGAGTGTTTGTTGTGCAGGAACCTAATTCAGTCCTCAACTGATGGGTATGGTCATTCACATATCTGTAACCCTATCACTGTGGTGAGTGGCGACAGGTGGATCCTTGGGCCTTTGCTCTTCAGACAGTTCAGGCAGTGTAGTGAAACTCCATAGGGGTTCTGTGAGGGACCCTTATCTCAAGGGAAGAAGGCAGAGCGTCATCAAACAGAGTACCCATGTTCCCCTCTGACCTTTAGAACTTTGCCCCTGACAGACTCTCCCCGACTCCTGCCCCTTCCTCCCTCTCCACTCTCCTTTACTCACTCAGGGGATTTTCCTCAACTGACAGCTCCCATCTCCAACCCTGCCTTATTCTAAAGCAAGAGCTGGTGCTTGAGATGGTGTTCAGCTCAAGTGGCAACAGGGAAGAACCAGCAATGACTGTCAGGTAGCTATAATTCACTTCTTTGCTCTTAGGATGACAATCAGTTTCTGTGGAAAGGCTTGAAACCACTGAACAAACAGAATTCGTAGCATACAGAGCCATGATGTGTGCAAACTTCTCTGGAAAGAGAAGAGATGGTGGCCTCCTGCAGTGCTTGACTATTGAAGCCTAACCCATTAGGAAGTTTGTGTCAGCGAGTTTTCATGTCAACTTGATACAGACTAGAGTTATCTGAGAGGAGGGAACCTCAGTTGGGGAAATGTCTTCATAAGATTGGGCTGTAGGGCATTTTCTTAATTAGTGATTGACTGGGGAGAGCTCAGCTCCTTGTGGGTGGAGACACTGGTGAGCAAACCATAAAGAACAAGCCAGTAAGCAGCACCTCTTTGTGGCATCTGCATCAGCTCCTCCCTCTAGGTTCCTGCCCTGTGTGATTTCTTGCTCAGAATTCTTCCCTCTCTGAGTTCCATTAAGTCATCATGTTGCAGCACAGCACCAGACACCCTTCCAAGAGGAAAACGATGGACTTAAGAAAGCGGGAAATCGGCAAAAGCCTGCTTCTAGAGTTAGGTCGGGGATCCATGAAGTTGGTATCTGTTCTCATATGACTAAGATTTGAAGAGATCGATCAGTAGAAACATGGCAGTAGAGTCAGGGGTCAGTATGTGACACGGAGGAACAACACAAGAAAGCAGGAAACACTATGGTGGCTTTCTATTCTGGGAGCACAGGTCATTTGCAGCTGAGCCTTCGAATGTGGGATTCCAGGCAGAAAGGGTTGTACCGTATATGCAGAGTAACCTTTTTCTGAGATGGAAGACATCTTATTTTTATAGGTAAAGGAAGTTGCAGAGGGATTGGAAGGAGGCCAGCGACCTGAACATGAAGGAGACTCGCAAGCAGGTCACTAGTGAAGGCCCTGGTAATGGACCTTTTTTCCTTCAGCGTTTTGTTAGCTGTCAGCTGATGACTAACAGTGGATGCCACTGTATGCCTGCTCAATGCTCTGACAAGGAGAACCAAGCTCCTTGGAGTGGCAGTCTGGCAACAGTCAACCTGTGGAACACAGCATCACTCTTAGCAAGCACACAGACTTTTTTTTTTTTTTTTTTTTTTGCTTTTAAATCCTCTCCCTAGTATGTCTTCAACATAGGTGCCCTGAATTTCTTTATTCTCATAGCATTTAAATCCAAAACTATATCGAATGCAAGGTATACAAGGACAGAGATTTTGTCTGCCTTTAACAGTTTTCTGAACTTACACAAGGAGGTCTTTATTGAGAATTCAATCAGTAATTGTTAGATAAACATACAGATGGATAGATGGATGAATAAATGGTCATTTTTATGGTGATTCACTTCCAGGTCTCTGTGGGAGGCTGTGCCCTCAACCTGAAGCAGCAAACACAGCAAACTCCATAGCTAATGAGTGTCCAGCTTTTAGTGCCCCAGAACCAGTGGCAAGAAGCAATGTGTTCAGCATAGATGCCTCTCAAGCGTACACACAGACAATTCAGATCAAACCCATCTCCTCCAAGGACCCAGGGCAATGCCGCTTGATGAGCAAATCTATTTCCATTGAGAGAAGCACTAACTCCCAAATCGCTGTGCTGTACAGATGCCTCATTTTGGAAATAAGGGAAGAACTCTGCAAATCGATAAAAACCTAATGTGTACTTGGCTATCCGTGGGTTCCTGTCTTCCTTCCCCAGGAGTGGTGCATTTCCAAATTCATCTGAGCACTTTCGGCTGTGCACTCCACTTGGCAGATAGCACACAGTCAGAAAGCTCAAACTCTTGACATGAGATAAAAGTGGTTCTGATCTGAATTCCTCCCTGCAGTGACATTTCTCAATGTCATCAATCAATCCAGCCCGAGAGAGTGGGCAGGGAAAGCTTTGGGCAGAGATCTCCAATGATCCTCGATGAGAAATGTGTCTGGGGCCCAACATTTTCTTTGTTTGCTTGGTTTATTATATATATATATATATATATATATATATATATATATATACACATACATACATATATATATATATATCAATGCAGTGTATTTTATAGTTTTTTTAAAAAATAAAATAAATGTAAAGGTGGTTGTTGTGAAAGGCTGTGAACACAGTGTGTCCCTTTTGTGACTGGGAGACCACAAGAACCCCTTTGTCCTCTCTATTCCTTGCCCTGTGTGGCAGGATCCTGCATAAGCACTCCATGTGAGATGATATGTACTGACCCTAACATAAGAAATAAAGATTTAGTTCACCTACCCTTTTCCTCCTCTCCGTATGTTATTTTTAGTTCCCTGGCTGATTATATTATTTGGAAATCTTATGACCCCTTTCAAACCTGCATAAAAGTACCAGGAGCACCCATTTTCTTAGCACTTAGATTCTGCAATTAACATTCTGTTGCACTTGCTTTATCTCACGTCTGCCCATTCATCTGTGTCTCCAGCCAGCCACCGATCCATCTTACTTTTGGCTAGGTTTCAAAGTGAGCTGCGGACACTGGGATACTTCATCTCCAACATCCCAGCATGCAGCATCAATTCCAAGTTCAGTATTCGCTTAGAGTACTTTCTTTTTCTCACTTTCTCCATGTGAAGGAAATTTATAGAAGATTAAATGAACAAATCCTAATGCTCCATAAGATTTAGTAAATTCATATTCCTGTGAATCACAGAAGTTACAGTGGCCCTGCATGCTTCGTGCACTTTCCAATCCTATCCCATTAGCAAAGACATGTTCACAGATTCCTATAGTAGATTAGTTTTTGTGCTCTATAACCCTTACAAAAGGAGCCCATACCACAAGCACTGATTTAGAAAAGGTTCTTTTTTTTTCTCCTATGTAGCACATATTATTATTTTAAGATCGTTTAGGACATTCATTACATCTCTCAGTAGCCTTTCCTAAATCTACTCTTCTAATTGGTAGACTCCAGGTCTCTCTTCAGATTTAGTTATCACCAATAAAGTTTCTATCAACAAGACTGTACAAGTATGGCTTTAGGCAGATCTGTCTGTTTCTCCAGGGTAAATACATGGAAGTGGAATTGTTGTGTACAATTTAGGTTTAAGCAAGAAACACCAGAACTAGGGAAGAGAGATGGCTTGGTGGGTGAGCGCATTGCTATGCAAGTACCGTGATCTGAGTTCAAATTCCCAGAACCCACCTAGAAGCTGAGCATAACTGTGAATACCTGGAACCTCAACACTGGGAAGCAGAGACCAGGAGGTCCTAGGAGTCTAGTGGTCAGCCATGCTTAGCCAAATCAGCAAGCTGAAGGTTCGGTGAGAGACTTGTCTCAAAGGAATAAATAGGTGGAGAGGCACAGAGAAAGACAATTTATGGCCTTCTCTATTCTAGCATCTGCATGTGTTTGTACATATACACATGCATACATCACACACACACACACACATTCTTGAGCATGCCTAAAAACATGCAAAAACCCGAATAAATAAATAAATACTAGACTTATTTTTCTACTTTGTTTCACTAATAGTGTTTGAAAATTTTAGCTGTGTATTTTCCCCAATATTTACCCGTTTGCAAAGATATGTAGGTGTGTGGCATTATAGACTTGTGTGTCTTTGGCACTAATGACCAAGAGTTTGCATGGGTATTGACATTTGTATATGTGGTGCATGTGCATGTCTGCATGTGTATACCTGCATATGTGGGTTTATGCATGTATGTGCATGTGTGTGTACCTCTCTGTGTGAGCAGGTGCATGTACAGAAGTGTCTGATCAAAATGTTTTGTTGGCATTAAGGATTGAATCTAATGTGTCACTACAGCTGGGCAAACACGTTACTGTTGAGTTACAAGGCCATACCTCCTAATCCTTCCCAAACACTTCAACCAACTGGGAACCAAACATTCAAACATATGAGCCTATGGGAACTATTCTCCTTTAAACCACTACACAGAATGTCTGCATGCTACCACAGGTTTGTTGCAGTACTGCGGATCGAACCCAGGGCATCTTATGTGCTAAGTGAGCACTTTATCAACTGAGCTATTCAGAATCAGGATATATTTTTAAAGAACAATTAAAAACTGCAACAGGGGACCAGAAAGATGGCACAGCAGTTAAAAGCATGTACTGTTTTTACAGAACATCCAATTTAGGTTCTCAGCATTCATATCTAGCAGCTCACAACAGTTAGTCCAGCTACAGGGGATCGGACTCATTCTTCTGGCCTCTTCAAGCAGATACCAAGATTCATATGCACACAGATGTACACACATACACATATAACACACATACACATATAACTAAAAGCAGAAGAAATCTTTTTGTTTAAAAGACTGAGGGGGCTAGCAAGGTGGCTCAGCAGGGTTAAGGTACTTGTTATGTAAGGCTGACCACCGCGGTGAATTTCCAGAGACATGTATGGTTTTAATACCTCACTGTGTCAATTTAACTGTTAATTGAACACCAACCTAGAAATAGAGTCTTAAGGGATTGTCAAAATCACATTGGACTATGGGCATGTGAATGATTGTCTTAAGTTAATTGATTTGGGAAGATTTTTGCCCACTGTGGGCAGCATCATTCCCTGGCAATCCTGAACTATGTGAGAGTGGAGAAACTGAGCTGAGCACAAGCAAATGATTCAGACCTCCATCTGCTCTTGGTAGTAGCTATGATGCAACTATCTGTTTTAAATTCTTGTCTTGTCTTCTCTGCAATAACAGACTGTAACCTGGAATTTGGAGCTGAAATAAAAAATTTCTCTCTTAGGATTTTTTTTTTTTTTTTTTTGGTCAGGGTATTTTTATCCCAGCAACAGAACTATGTAATCACAGTAGTGGTGAGTAAAAGAATGAACTCATTCCACACAGTTGCCCTCTGACCTCTGCAGGTGTGCCCCGGCACATACACACCCCCATCATAAACTGTACACACACACACACACACACACACACAAATAACAGTAAATAATGGTTAAAATACCAGCAAGAGTTTGTAATAATATCTCTCCCATCTACTTACTTTGCTTTTCTGGTCTTTTGTTATATTTGCCTGTTTGTTGCTGCCTCTCTTCCAGATCTCTCTGTACTTCTACTTCAGTGTAAAGCAGCCACTTGACACCCACTAGGGTTTTCTTCCTTGCTGTCTTCCTTGGTATCTGCTAAGGCCAGTACCTTCAGTTTCCCATCCTCTGGGTTACTTTTAAAAAAGTACTGGAAGCCATAGAAAAATACTTTTGCGTATTTTTCCTTCCTTCTTTTCTTCTTTCCTTTCTTTCTTCACTTCATTTCCATATTCTTACTACCTTGGTTTTGTAGGGCATTTTTTCTTCATAACTTTGCCTTCTTCCCCCAGTGCTGAGGATGGAATCAAGGACTCAAGTGCTCTCCTACTGAGCTAAATCCTCAACCCCTTTCGTCTTCTTAAACATTATAATTCACTTGATTGCTTGTTGCTGCTAGTGGAAACTTGTCCACTGGGCATGATGTGGGCATAGCCCTCTTGAACTCTCAGCAACTATAATCACTGAGAGGGCCCACAAATATTCCATCATAGTAAGAGGGGCTCAAAGGGGCCTTGCACACCCCCATGTCTTGAAATTATATAAGCAATTGACAGATGCTGGAAGAGAGAGGCTTTCCTCTGTGGTTTATCTGCTCCAAAGTAAGCCTAATAAACTCTTTGTGTTGCTAGGGTGGGAATGGAATATTTATTAGGTCTGTCTCTAGGATAAACTGATAATTGTTAACATCTCCCTTAAGAAATATTAGAAGACCCAGAAATGAACCCACACCTATGGTCACTTGATCTTTGACAAAGAACCTAAAACCATCCAGTGGGAAAAAGGCAGCATTTTCAACAAATGGTGTTGGTTCAACTGGCTGTCAGCATGTAGAAGAATGCAAATAGATCCATTCTTATCTCCTTGTACAAAGCTCAAGTCCAAGTGGATGAAGGACCTCCACATAAAACCAGATACACTGAAACCAATAGAAGAGAAAGTGGGGAAGAGCCTCAAATACATGACACAGGGGAAATTTTCCTGAACAGAACACAAATAGCTTACTCTCTAAGATCAAGAGTTGACAAATGGGACCTCATAAAAGTACACATCTTCTGTAAGGCAAAGGACACTGTCAATAGGACAAAACAGCAACCAACAGGTTGGGAAAAGATCTTTACCAATCCTGCATCTGATAGAGGGGTAATGTCCAATATATACAAAGAACTCAACAAATTAGACTCCAGACAATCAAATAACACTATTAAAAATGGAGTACAGAGCTAAACAAAGAATTCTCAACTGAGAAAACTCGAATGACAGGGAAGCACCTAAAGAAGTGTTTAACATCCTTAATTATCAGGGAAATGAAAATCAAAACAACCCTGAGAGTCTACCTTACACAAGTCAGAGTGGATAAGATCAAAAACTCAGGTGACAGCAGATGCTGACAAGGATGTGAAGAAAGGAAAATATTCCTCCATTTTTGGTGAGATTGCAAACTGATACAACCATTCTGGAAATCAATCTGGAGGTTCCTCAGAAAAATGGAAATAGTTCTACCTGAAGACCCAGCTATACCACTCCTGGGCATATACCCAAAAGATGGTTCACCATATCACAAGGACACGTGCTCCATTATGTTCATAGCAGCCTTATTTGTAGGAGCCAGAAGGTGGAAATATCCCAGTTGTTTCTTTTTTTTTTTAATTTTTTTTATTAGGTATTTTCCTTGTTTACATTTTCAATGCTATCCCAAAGGTCCCCCATACCCACCCCCCCAATCCCCTACCCACCCACTCCCCCTTTTTGGCCCTGGCGTTCCCCTGTACTGGGGCATATAAAGTTTGCAAGTCCAGTGGGCCTCTCTTTGCAGTGATGGCCAACTAGACCATCTTTTGATACATATGCAGCTAAAGACAAGAGCTACCGGGTACTGGTTAGTTCATATTGTTGTTCCACCTATAGGGTTGCAGTTCCCTTTAGCTCCTTGGGTAATTTCTCTAGCTCCTCCATTGGGGGCCGTGTGACCCATCCAAGAGCTGACTGTGATCATCCACTTCTGTGTTTGCTAGGCCCCGGCATAGTCTCACAAGAGATTGCTATATCTGGGTCCTTTCAGCAAAATCTTGCTAGTGTATGCAATGGTGTCAGCATTTGGAAGCTGATTATGGGATGGATCCCTGCATATGGCAATCACTAGATGGTCCATCCTTTCGTCACAGCTCCAAATTTTGTCTCTGTAACTCCTTCTATGGGTGTTTTGTTCCCATTTCTATGAAAGGGTAAAGTGTCCACACTTTGGTCTTCGTTCTTCTTGAATTTCATGCGTTTGGCAAGTTGTATCTTATATCTTGGGTATCCTAAGTTTCTGGGCTAATATCCACTTATCAGTGAGTACATATTGTGTGAGCTCCTTTGTGATTGGGTTACTTCACTCAGGATGATACCCTCCAGGTCCATCCATTTGCCTAGGAATTTCATAAATTCATTTTTTTAATAGCTGAGTAGTATTCCATTGTGTAAATGTACTACATTTTCTGTATCCATTCCTCTGTTGAGGGGCATCTGGGTTCTTTCCAGCTTCTGGCTGTTATAAACAAGGCTGCTATGACCATAGTGGAGCATGTGTTCTTCTTACCGGTTGGGACATCATCTGGATATATGCCCAGGAGAGGTATTGCGGGATCCTCCAGTAGTACTATGTCCAATTTTCTGAGGACTCGCCAGACTGATTTCCAGAGTGGTTGTACAAGCTTGCAATCCCACCAACAATGGAGGAGTGTTCCCCTTTCTCCACATCCTCGCCAGCATCTGCTGTCACCTGAGTTTTTGATCTTTGCCATTCTGACTGGAGTGAAGTGGAATCTCAGTGTTGTTTTGATTTGCATTTCCCTGATGATTAAGGATGTTGAAGATTTTTTCAGGTGCTTCTCTGCCATTCAGTATTCCTCAGGTGAGAATTCTTTGTTCATCTCTGAGCCCCATTTTTTAATGGGGTTATTTGATTTTCTGGAGTCCACCTTCTTGAGTTCTTTATGTATATTAGATATTAGTCCCCTATCCAATTTGGGATAGGTAAAGATCCTTTCCCAATCTGTTGGTGGCCTTTTTGTCTTATTGACGGTGTCTTTTGCTTTGCAGAAGCTTTGCAATTTTATGAGGTCCCATTTATTGATTCTTGATCTTACAGCACAAGCCATTGCTGTTCTATTCAGGAATTTTTCCCCTGTACCCATATCTTCGAGGCTTTTCCCTACTTTCTCCTCTATAAGTTTCAGTGTCTCTGGATTTATGTGGAGTTCCTTAATCCACTTAGATTTGACCTTAGTACAAGGAGATAGAAATGGATAAATTCGAATTCTTCTACATGATAACCGCCAGTTGTGCCAGCACCATTTGTTGAAAAGCTGTCTTTTTTTCCACTGGATGGTTTTAGCTCCCTTGTCAAAGATTAAGTGACCATAGGTGTGTGGGTTCATCTCTGGGTCTTCAATTCTGTTCCATTGGTCTACTTGTCTGTCACTATACCAGTACCATGCAGTTTTGATCACAATTGCTCTGTAGTACAGTTTTAGGTCGGGCATGGTGATTCCACCAGAGGTTCTTTTATCCTTGAGAAGAGTTTTTGCTATCCTCGGTTTTTTGTTATTCCAGATGAATCTGCCGATTGCCCTTTCTAATTCGTTGAAGAATTGAGTTGGAATTTTGATGGGGATTGCATTGAATCTGTAGATTGCTTTTGGCAAGATAGCCATTTTTACAATGTTGATCCTGCCAATCCATGAGCATGGGAGATCTTTCCATCTTCTGAGATCTTCTTTAATTTCTTTCTTTAGAGACTTGAAGTTCTTATCATACAGATTTTTCACTTCCTTAGTTAGAGTCACGCCAAGGTATTTTATATTATTTGTAACTATTGAGAAGGGTGTTGTTTCCCTAATTTCTTTCTCAGCCTGTTTATCCTTTGTGTACAGAAAGGCCATTGACTTGTTTGAGTTAATTTTATATCCAGCTACTTCATTGAAGCTGTTTATCAGGCTTAGGAGTTCTCCGGTGGAATTTTTAGGGTCACTTATATATACTATCATATCATCTGCAAAAAGTGATATTTTGACTTCTTCCTTTCCAATTTGTATCCCCTTGATCTCCTTTTGTTGTCTAATTGCTCTGGCTAGGACTTCAAGTACAATGTTGAATAGGTAGGGCAAGAGTGGACAGCCTTGTCTAGTCCCTGATTTTAGTGGGATTGCTTCCAGCTTCTCACCATTTACTTTGATGTTGGATATTGGTTTGCTGTAGATTGCTTTTATCATGTTTAGGTATGGGCCTTGAATTCCTGATCTTTCCAAGACTTTTATCATGAATGGGTGTTGGATTTTGTCAAATGCTTTCTCAGCATCTAATGAGATGATCATGTGGTTTTTGTCTTTGAGTTTGTTTATGTACTGGATTACATTGATGGATTTCCGTATATTAAACCATCTCTGCATCCCTGGGATGAAACCTACTTGGTCAGGGTGGATGATTGTTTTGATGTGTTCTTGGATTCGGTTAGCAAGAACTTTATTGAGGATTTTTGCATCGATATTCATAAGGGAAATTGGGCTGAAGTTCTCTATCTTTTTTGGGTCTTTTTGTGGTTTAGGTATCAGAGTAATTGTGGCTTCATAGAATGAGTTGGGTAGAGTACCTTCCGTTTCTATTTTGCGGAATAGTTTGTGAAGAACTGGAATTAGGTCTTCTTTGAAGGTCTGATAGAACTCTGCACTAATCCCATCTGGTCCTGGGCTTTTTTTGGCTGGGAGACTATTAATAACTGCTTCTATTTCTTTAGGGGATATGGGACTGTTTAGATGGTCAACTTGATCCTGATTCAACTTTGGTACCTGGTATCTGTCCAGAAATTTGTCCATTTCGTCCAGGTTTTCCAGTTTTGTTGAGTATAGCCTTTTGTAGAAGGATCTGATGGTGTTTTGGATTTCTTCAGTATCTGTTGTTATGTCTCCCTTTTCATTTCTGATTTTGTTAATTAGGATTTTGTCCCTGTGCCCTCTAGTGAGTCTAGCTAAGGGTTTATCTATCTTGTTGATTTTCTCAAAGAACCAACTCCTCGTTTGGTTAATTCTTTGAATAGTTCTTCTTGTTTCCACTTGGTTGATTTCACCCCTGAGTTTGATTATTTCCTGCCTTCTACTCCTCTTGGGTGAATTTGCTTCCTTTTGTTCTAGACCTTTTAGGTGTGTTGCCAAGCTGCTAATGTGTGCTCTCTCTAGTTTCTTTTTGGAGGCACTCAGAGCTATGAGTTTTCCTCTTAGGAATGCTTTCATTGTGTCCCATAAGTTTGGGTATGTTGTGGCTTCATTTTCATTAAACTCCAAAAAGTCCTTAATTTCTTTCTTTATTCCTTCCTTGACCAAGGTATCATTGAGAAGAGTGTTGTTCAGTTTCCACGTGAATGTTGGCTTTCTATTATTTATTTTGTTATTGAAGATCAGCCTTAGTCCATGGTGATCTGATAGGATGCATGGGACAATTTCAATATTTTTGTATATGTTGAGGCTTGTTTTGTGACCAATTATGTGGTCAATTTTAGAGAAGGTACCATGAGGTGCTGAGAAGAAGGTATATCCTTTTGTTTTAGGATAAAATGTTCTGTAGATATCTGTTAAGTCCATTTGTTTCATCACTTCTGTTAGTTTCACTGTGTCCCTGTTTAGTTTCTGTTTCCATGATCTGTCCATTGGTGAAAGTGGTGTGTTGAAGTCTCCCACTATTATTGTGTGAGGTGCAATGTGTGCTTTGAGCTTTACTAAAGTTTCTTTAATGAATGTGGCTGCCCTTGTATTTGGAGCATAGATATTCAGAATTGAGAATTCCTCTTGGAGGATTTTACCTTTGATGAGTATGAAGTGCCCCTCCTTGTCTTTTTTTATAACTTTGGGTTGGAAGTCAATCTTATCAGATATTAGGACGGCTACTCCAGCTTGTTTCTTCATTCCATTTGCTTGGAAAATTGTTTTCCAGCCTTTCATTCTGAGGTAGTGTCTATCTTTTTCTCTGAGATGAGTTTCCTGTAAGCAGCAAAATGTTGGGTCTTGTTTGTGTAGCCAGTGTGTTTTCTGTCTTTTTATTGGGGAGTTGAGAACATTGATATTAAGAGATATTAAGGAAAAGTAATTGTTGCTTCCTGTTATTTTTGTTGTTAAAGTTGGCATTCTGTTCTTGTGGCTGTCTTCTTTTAGTTTTGTTGAGGGATTATCTTCTTGTTTTTTCTAGGGCGTGGTTCCCGTCCTTGTATTGGTTTTTTTCTGTTATTATCCTTTGAAGGGCTGGATTCGTGGAGAGATAATGGGTGAATTTATTTTTGTCGTGGAATACTTTGGTTTCTCCATCTATGTTAATTGAGAGCTTGGCTGGGTATAGTAGCCTGGGCTGGAATTTGTGTTCTCTTAGTGTCTATATAACATTTGTCCAGGCTCTTCTGGCTTTCATAGTCTCTGGTGAAAAATCTGGTGTAATTCTGATAGGCTTGCCTTTATATGTTACTTGACCTTTTTCCCTTACTGATTTTAGTATTCTATCTTTATTTAGTGCATTTGATGTTCTGATTATTATGTGTCGGGAGGAATTTCTTTTCTGGTCCAGTCTATTTGGAGTTCTGTAGGCTTCTTGTATGTTCATGGGCATCTCTTTCTTTAGATTTGGGAAGTTTTCTTCAATAATTTTGTTAAAGATGTTTGCTGGTCCTTTGAGTTGAAAATCTTCATTCTCATCCACTCCTATTATCCGTAGGTTTGGTCTTCTCATTGTGTCCTGGATTTCCTGGATGTTTTGAGTTAGGATCTTTTTGCATTTTCCATTTTCTTTGATTGTTGTGCCGATGTTCTCTATGGAATCTTTTGCACCTGAGATTCTCTCTTCCATATCTTGTATTCTGTTGCTGATGCGGGCATCTATGGTTCCAGATTTCTTTCCTAGGGTTTCTATCTCCAGCGTTGCCTCACTTTGGGTTTTCTTTATTGTGTCTACTTCCCTTTTTAGGTCTAGTATGGTTTTGTTCATTTCCATCACCTGTTTGGATGTGTTTTCCTGTTTTTCTATAAGGACTTCTACCTGTTTGGTTGTGTTTTCCTGTTTTTCTTTAAGGACTTGTAACTCTTTAGCAGTGTTCTCCTGTATTTCTTTAAGTGAGTTATTAAATTCCTTCTTTATGTCCTCTACCATCATCATGAGATATGCTTTTAAATCCAGGTCTACCTTTTCAGGTGTGTTAGGGTGCCCTGGACTGGGCGAAGTGGGTGTTCTGGGTTCTGATGATGGTGAGTGGTCCTGGTTTCTGTTAGTAGGATTCTTACGTTTACCTTTCGCCATCTGGCAATTTCTGGAGTTAGTTGTTATAGTTGTCTTTGTTTAGAGATTGTTCCTCTGTTGATTTTGTTACCCTCTATCAGCAGACGTGGGAGACTAGCTCTCTCCTCTGAGTTTCAGTGGTCAGAGCAGTCTCTGTAGGCAAGCTCTCCTCATTCACGGAAGGTGCACAGTTATCTGGTGTTTGGACCTCCTCCTGGCTGAAGATGAAGGCCCAAAACAGGATCTTTCCCAGAAGCTGTGTTGCTTTGGCCAGGAAGGTGGCCGGTTGTCTGAAGCGGAAGATGGCGCTGCCTCAGAAGCTCTCTGGCTCTCATCAGTCCCAGAAACGGCTGCTGTCTGTATTCCACACCCTCACCCGTGCAGCCTGCCCTCCGCGGAGTCCCGGAGCCAAGGAGGCTCCTGCCAGGGGCCTGAGGCAGAAACCTCTCGGGCTGGGCAGACCCCTGTGCTCTCCCCAGGAAGGTGGCTGGTTGTCTGGAGCCGAAGATGGTGCCGCCTGAGAAGCTCTGTGGCTCTCGCTTGTTCCAGAAATGGCTGGCCTCTGTATTCCACACCGTCACCTGTGCAGCCTGCCCTCCGCGGAGTCCCGGAGCCAAGTTGGCTCCCGCCAGAGCCTGAGGCAGGAACCTCTCAGGCCGGGCGGACCCCTGTGCTCTCACCAGGAAGGTGGCCGGTTGTCTCCCCAGTTGTTTCTAAACTGAAGAATGGATACAGAGAATGTTGTTCACTTACACAATGAAATACTACTCAGCTATTTAAAACCAGGACATTTTGAATTTTGCAGGCAAATGGATTGAACTTGAGAATATCATCTTGAGTGAGGTATCTCAAACTCAAAAGGATATGCATGATATGTGCTCACTGATAAGTGAATAGTAGCCAAAAAGTTCAGAAGACCCATGTTACAATTTATAGAGCGTAGGGAGCTTAACAAGAAGGAAGGCCCAAATGTGAATAACCTGATAGTTACTAATGAGAAATCACTTTCTCCTTGCTGTATTTCAGAGACAGCTTGTGTTTAAGTCAGATCTGTTTAAGTCCTTCTAGAAGGTTCTAGAGGACCCTCATTATATTCCATTAGACTGTCTTCAAGCAGTGACTCTTGTGGATCCTTTTAGTAAGTGCCTACCCTGCCCTATCACCCTCTCACCTCTGTCAAATCCCCTCTTCTCCACAGGTCACTTTGTCACATTCATGTCTTTTTGTTTTGTTTTATGAGTTCATCCAGAGACATTTTGTGAACTTGGGTTTGAGTTTGTCCATTGCAGCTTGATAGGTCCACCTATGGTTTTACAACTGAAAACAATTACGTCCCTTCCCCCAGAATTCACCAGTACCTGACAGTTCCACATCAAAAGGTAGGGCTCTATAAATCCCTTACTTACATAGTTGACTAATTATGAGAAACATGGATGTTTTTCTATCTCAAGTAGTTATTTCAACAAGAGCCCATGTTTCCTAATTCTCCCTCTTTCTCTCTGTGCCCTTCAGCCAGTCTTGTTTGATTGTAAAGCCACCCTCTCAGCAATGACATCACCTCAGTCACCACTTACATCTAAGATAAGAGACAAAGACCACCTGGCTGAGCATGCTCATTCTGCCCATGGGTTTTTGTGTACCTTTTTTTTTTTTTTTTCAAAAAGAGTTTGCCTTAATTTGTTCATGTGTTTCTTTATGGGACAGGACTGTTAACCTTTTCTCACAAAATAACAGGTCCAAATCGTGTGCAAGCCAAGAGCAGATCTCTATAGTTGCTGTGAGTTTAAGTTTGTAATGACAATGTCATGCCAAGAAAATGGAATTTCTCAGCCCTTCGTGCTTTCTCTGGGCCCTTACATTCTCTCCACCTCCTATTCTTTGATGTCCCCCAAGCTTTAG
The DNA here is from genome assembly GCF_000001635.26 of Mus musculus. Classification (NCBI taxonomy): domain Eukaryota; kingdom Metazoa; phylum Chordata; class Mammalia; order Rodentia; family Muridae; genus Mus; species Mus musculus. Next base: position 40,335,813 of record NC_000073.6, on the reverse strand, counting down.
ATCTGGTGCTATAGAAGTTTAGTGCTGAGCACTTAATAATCTCTTATTTTCCTGCAAGAGAAGCTTCTGCAGTTAAAGCTGAGAGGAACATCTGTCTGTAGGTATATACTAAATATTTACAAAGCAGTTTGGAGCCACTTCAATTCAGCTACATAACAGTAGTGAGTTCTTGGTGGGTCTTTTGAATCTAAAACACAGGTCCTTGGCTCTTCTAAGCGCTCTCTCTCTCTCTCTCTCTCTCTCTCTCTCTCTCTCTCTCTCTCTCTCGTGTATGTGTGTGCGTGTGTGTGTTAGGAACTAAACCTTGTGCCTCGTGCATACTTGTCTTAGAAATAATCTGGCAATAAATGTCCAAAGTATCTAGAACCAGTGTAGGTTCAGCCGAAAATGATTGAAAACACCCAAACTCTACAAAGCCATGGTGTCTCAAGCTAGAAGTTTAGAGTAGAAAATTATTAACAGCCAAGTTTACCTGCAAGCCCTTGTATCTAGTCATCTTCAGCACAAACCATGGCTTTTGTTGAGAAAGTACAACAGAGGAGAATACAAGACCTAGATAATATGTATAAAAAAGAGAAGAGAGGCAACGTGCACCTTGGGCTTAAGCTCTTTCTTTACGCTTAATCTTCATGTCTGTCTATCTAAGGTGACACTGGACTTTGTAAATTCATAACATAAACTGCGTAGCTTTGGCTACTCAAGAGTCTCTGGCACTCTTATTATGACCACTGATTCTCACACCAGGAAAGTGCCCTACCATTGAGCTACACCACAACCCCTTTTTATCCTTTTGACTTTTATTCTAGATGACTGTGCCAACGTGACCTGCCATATTCCTACTCCTTCTTATCATTTGTGTTTGGTTTACCGAGAGAAGTCCTTTTATTTCCCAGTTATAACTCTCTCCAGGAGTCATGTCTTCTCTGCTTTTAGACTTGATTATCTTGATTGCCTCTCTTCTCTGGCGATATGTGTTCTCTCTGTGTGTTTTAGTATTTCCTCTCATGCTGTTAATTCTTTCTAAGTGTTTGTTGATCTGACCAGAGTCTGTATAGGGTAGTGAAGATAGTGTATGCCACTTTTAGGAGGTGTTCCATCTCTCACTTTGTCTCTTTCTCGGTATAATTACCACGTGAAATGACTTCGGAACCCCATAACCCATGGACTAAAGAACCTCACCCCACCATGTACTTTCACTTACAAAGCATTGAAAAAAAGGCTTTGATAGGCAGAATGTTATTTTAACTGGTGTTCTCCTTTTGTGGTTGTAAGTATTTGGGGACAGAGATAGGAGGTACAGCCCCACACTGTCAAGCTATAGAGATAGCTTGAGGGGTTCCCTTAGATTTCCAAGGACATTTACCCAAGCCAAACCAGGAACAGTGGCATCAATGCAGAACAAGATTTCAGAATTGGCTGGCATGAGTCAGAATTCAGGTTTAATAAAGGTGTTTTAACAGAAGCTTAAGCAGGAGGATTAAGACAAATAGGGGCTCTCAGATGGAAAAGAAGGCACATTTGAGAACGCAGACATTTCTTATCATAGGTGGCTCTCACTCTATTCTGCATTTGTATTTTTACTACAATCCTATATCCCACTGGAAGTGGGGTTCAAAGTTGTTGTACTCAAAGGGTGGGTCACATATGTAAAGAAGATCACCTTGTGGTCCTGAGAGGTACTGGCAGGGACAACAGCTGATTAGGCAAATGTTTAAACCACAAGGACACAGACAGATACTATATAGATTTAGTATAAACCAATTGAAGGGGAAGGGATGAGGCCCTGCCCAAAGACATATGCCTTTGGGCCTGAAGCCTGGTTAATGGTTACATTACCAGAAAATATCTCTATATGAAAGGACTGTTAACTCAGTCTGCAGCATTTATAGCAGATGTTAATTATGCTAGAGTTATTGCTTCTCAGGGGGAAAAGGCTTACTCAGACTTCAGTGTGAGAGTCTGTTCCCTCTTCCTGTGCCCACAAAGTTCCCTGTTTTTCTATTCTGCCTCAGGATGAGTGGACAGGATGTTGACTACAAGTTCTGTTTCTGGCCACTCTTAGGGACTTGGAATTTAGATCCTAGTAAAATGTCCCCCTACCTTTCACAGCTTTCTCTCTCTCTGTCTCTCTGTCTCTCTGTCTCTCTGTCTCTCTCTGTCTCTCTCTCTCTCTCTCTCTCTCTCCTTCTTTCTTTCATCCCTTCATCCTTCCTTTCTTCCCCCTCCCCCTCTTCTTCATCCTCCTCCTCCTTTTTTTGCAGGGTTTCACTATGTAGCCCCAGCTACCCTGGATCTTTCTGTATAGAGCAGGCTAACCTCGAGGTATGTAGACTTGTGAAGGACTGGCTGACTCCATCAGTAGTAACCCATAAACTGTCTTGGGCAAAAAAGTTTTTGTCTTTCAAATTTTAATAAGAATTTTATGTGCAATTTGCCTCTTCTCCCCCCTCTTCCTCTCCCCTTCTCTTCTCCTTCCCTCTTTATCATCTCTCCCGCCCCTCCCTTCTCCATCCTCTCTTCCTTTCTCCTTTCCATACATACTTCAGTATCACTACCCATTCTTCTCCTTTCCTCCTCCCTTCCACCCTCCCTTTTCCACCTTTCCTCTTCCCCTCCCTTTCTCCTTCCCTCTTCCTCTCTTCCTTTCCTCCTTTCCCTTTCTTCTATCCCCTTCTTCCTCTTTCACTTCCCTTCCCCCTTCCCCTACTTCACTCTTCTCATCTCCCCTTCCCTCTCTTTTCTTGCTTTTCATTCCCTTTTGAACAGATAGCATTTGCTTCTAGCGGCCCAAGGTGAATACCCAGTCATATTTTCCTGCCTAGAAATTGGAACTACTGGAGTATGGTCAGGATAGTTCATTAAATTAAAAAAAAAAAAAAGCAAAGCAAAACAAAACAAAACAAACAAAACCCATGCTAGAATCTATAATGTTATCACTATTGGATTTCCAGGCATCACTAATAACATAGCCAATGTTCACATTTTATATAAACAAATATGTATCAAAAGGTCTTTTAGAATCACCCTTTTCCTGGAGTGTAGCTCAGGGGTAGAGCACTTTTGTCTAGCACATGTCACGACTGGGGTTTTGTCCGCAGCACTGCCAAAATAAATGATTGACTTTCCCCTGGGGCTGCGATGGTTATTAGCATGCCTTTCTCCTCTGCAGGGAGAAACAGCTGTTCATGGAGCTGCTTCTACTCTGCTCTGGCTACCAGGAAATGCTGTGTTAAAATTAGCGCATAATTATAGAAATGAACCCAACTCCTCAACTCTGACTCTACTTCTAAATACATCTCCCCTTTCAGCTCACAGTGAAGAGCATTTGTGTACATATGTCATGCAGATACAAATACATTTTTAGTTAATATATTTTTTTAAAAAGTAAGTTAACTAAAAGTTAGAGATGAATAACATGGCCTTGCACACTTGATCTTCTTCTGTGCTAGACAAAGACATATTTAGGGTATGGACCCAGGTCCACTCTGTCTACAGCCACAATTCAAGCAACACATGAGCTAGTTGGCACCCCGGACACCATTTCCTAGACATTAAGCAGATTCCTGGTGGGCTAGTGAGATGGCTTTTGCTGCCAAGCCTGAGTCCAATCTGTGAGAACCACATGGTAAAAGGAGACAATCAACCCTTGAAATTGCCCTCATGGGCCTCCATATGTACACCCACACACATACCCAAATATTTAAACAAAGTGAAATTTCAAAAATAAAAGTAAATCAAAAGAAGCCCTCTGCTAGAATGTCAACACCAGTGAAGAGGAGCCAGGCTTAGAAACATCACATGAGGAAGAAAGTGGGCTTTTTGGCAGCTGGAGAGGGACGTTCTGGTACACCCTGCTGATCTTGAACATTGCCTGTTACACAGAACGCCCATTGACCTTACTGCTCAGGGGCCCACAGCTGAGAACCACAAAGAAAAGAATGTTTTTCATAAACAAGGTGAGAGTCAAATATTCAGTTTCCTTAACAGAAAGTTGAGTAGGGATATGTATATATATATATACATAATTTTAGCTAACTTGGTTCTTGCTGTTTGTTTCATTTTGCCTTTTATATTTATGTTTACCAAAGCATATTTTTGGTGAGAAACGTGGTGTAGAAAATATGCCACACTGAAAGTACCAATTGACATGATCTCATAGGAGAGAGGGAGATCAGTTCTGAGCTTCCAAGGGATGAACTGGCAGGAGAGAAAAGGTGGCCTTCAAGGCATGGGGGAAAGAAGTAGGCTAATCACATGTTGTTAGAACTTGGGGACATTGTCCTGACTACTGTACCACATTCTAATTTACAGGTACAGTTCCCCTGAGGCAGGAAAAGTGTGAGCCTGAGGCTGACTTGGTTTACCTAGCATGTTCTAGACTAGCCTGAAATACATAATGAGATCCTCAAAACAAACAAATAAATAAATGGCAAAGAATGTCTCAGAGCTAAAGGCTTCCCATTGTGCTCCCAATGGGACTGCAACACAGGAGGGCTCCTAAGTTTATGTGAAAAGGCACTGAAAGTCTCCTTCAGACCAAAGCTTCTTCCAGCCATGAGAACTTGTGCTTCCTGGATATGGAGATAGATAGGATAGACAGTTTGGGATGACAGCTTCAGTTTTTTAATCTCTCTCTCATACACACATCTATCTCTATCTCTATCTATGTCTATATCTATATCTATCTATCTATCTACATATACTGGATATTTGTTCTATGTAAGATAATCTATGTATAGTCTGCTGGGTTATATGGTAAGACCAAAGAGAGGGAGAGTATTTGAGGAAGAAATAAGGAAAAAAGGGAGAGAGAGAGAGAGAGAGAGAGAGAGAGTAAAAGAAAGAAAGAAAGAAAGAAAGAAAGAAAGAAAGAAAGAAAGAAAGAGAGAGAGAGAGAGAGAGAGAAAGAAGAAAGAGGAGAGGGGTGGGGAAAGGGAGATGCACTTTGGGACTAGTGACATTGCTCAGCTGTTAGGACAACTTGCTGCTCTAACAGTGGACCCAACTGAGCTCAGTTCTCAGCTCCCATGTTGCAAAGCTAACTGCCTGTAATTCCAAAATCTGGGGACCTGACGCTGCTGGCCTCCAGGAACATCTGCACTCACATACACATAGCTACATAGAGACACAAACACACATGTAATAAAACTAAATTCTTTTTTTAAAAAACATGCTTTGACTTTATACAGTGCTGTGTTTTGGAATAGATTCTTGAATTATTTTTGTTCATTTAAACTCTTTATACTTATGTGAAAGGGTACCCACATTCCCCTTTCTCACTAAGAACTATGCTCCTTGCCCTATATGACCATGGTAATTACACTTAAGATGTTACCAATAGCCTTTGTGTTGGCCAAGTTTACCGAAGTCACTTATATCTTTCTTATCCTCTCTGCAAATTGTTGATATAACTAATTCCCTCTCCCTGAGATTTCTCAGGGAGCCTTTGATGTACTACCTCTTCCCATACCATTGACCTCAGAGATGTTCTTACCAGGTTTCTAGGCGTGAATTCTGTTATGACTTGAATATGATGTGATCCTTAAGAGGCCTATGTTTTGAAGGTCTCTGAAACAGTGAGTTCAGTCTTTGGTGGACCCATCATCTAATAGTGGTATTGAAAGGCAGTAGAAGGTGGGTGGAGGAAGTAAGGTTATAAAGGCTGAGCCTATGGAGGAAATCTTGTTCTGGACCTCTTCCTGGTGCTTTCAGCTTCTTGGCTGCTCTTTCTTCAGCCGCATGCTTCAGCCATGATGCTCAGATTTACTGGAGGCCAATTAGCAATGGGGTCAGCTCACCATGGACATCACTGAGACAAAATAAGTCCTTCCTCCTTTCAGGTTATATAAAGAATGTGACATAGTGACCCAGGTATCTTACCTCACCATTGCCATCTTTGTCTAGATACTTGCAGAGTATTTTAAAATAGCATCTCTGTAGTTTCTAGGTTGTCTCTCTACTTTCACACCACACATACCCCAAGCTTCCACTTCTGTCTTCTACTGCATCTTATAGAATGCCACATTCTATTTACTCAAGCTAGAATTTGCATGCTATCCTTGTTTATGTTTTTCTGCCCTTTCTATCCAAATGCCTACTAGTATGAAAGTCCTGTCATGTTATCATGCTGCCTAGGTTCTCTGACTATTCAGATTTCAAACATATCCTCGAAGGCACCTATATTTCTCTAACCTAATTGTAACTTACCTAAGGCTCTGCCCCATCTATCCCCCTACTGTCTCTAGTTTACTCTCCTCAGAAGTCAAGGTGACTTTACTTGTTGTTGACTTCTTAACTATCTTTTACAGTTGGAGCCAAAGTCTTCACAGGTCCACAACCCACCTGCCCCTCTCTTGTGTCACAATTTTTATGACGATTATTTATTATTATTTTTAATCTGCGTGTATGTGCCACATATGTGGGTAAATCACAGGGGTCAGAAGAGGGCTTTGGATTCCTTGAATCTGGAATTACAGGAAATTGTGAGCTGCTTGATGTGGGTGCTGGGAATTGAACTCAGGTCCTTTGCAAGAACAGCGAGTGCTCTTCATCACTGAGCCATCTGTCCAGATCCCTCATGCCACTCTTGGCTGAGCCTATTAGAATGTGGTTGAACCATAAAGGAAAGTCAGAATCAATGTAAGATCTTTTAGCACAGGGTAGGCACTTTTATGAGTCCTGCTCTACCTGCCAACCCAACACACATTAGTGGGCTGGATGGAGCTGCACTTGGCACCTTTATCCGATATTCCTGAAAGTCTGCCTTTTTGCTGCATCTTCTAAATGCAGTAGCACAGATAGGAGTGAGAATCAAAGCTCTCCAGAACACCCCAGAGCAGAGAGCTGCAGCACCCCATTCCTGGCTTCAGAGACACTGATAGAAATTGAAGGGGAATAACATGCTTTCAAAGGGTGTCCAGGTGTGTTATATTGTTTATGGAAGTATTTATGAGTTTGGGGAGTTGCAACTAAGACTGCTGGGAAAATTAGACATATTGTTACTTAAAATGAAAATTCATTCTTAAGATCAGGAAAGGTGAGTCACAGAGTGCTCATGTCTTTCTTGCATGGAGGTGTCACCTGGGTTTAGGTTTCTCACCTGTTGAGTCTTATCGGTGCCATAGCCTCTTCTGTTCTAGAGTTAAACCTGTACTGAGGGCTCACCTGAGCTTAAGCCTTACCAAGTGTAAGGTCTCACTTATTGAGACTTAACTGCTTCACTTGTTGAGACTTAACTGAGCTTAATCCTTACCTGGTGTGAGGTTTCACCTGTGGGAGTTCTCTGCTGTGCTGAGATGGTCCCAGAGCCAAATCTCTCACCGTGAGTTGTTACTACCTGTGTAAGATACTGCCTTCTGAATCTAGGCTTCTCATGGCTGGTGGAGATAATGCCTTCTCCATTTCTCCCACAGTTGTATGAGTGACAGACCCCAGCACTGTAATTGATTTGGGAACTTTGAGTAGTACTGATATTTGGGGGGGCTTGGGTTTCAGAGTTTGCTACAATACTTCAGGATTTCTTAAGTTTCAACTGATGGTTCTTCCCACCCGATTTTAAAATACTGCTATTATGTAACAAGAAAAAGTACAGTATCTCTTAAACTATGGAAGTATCTCCTTCTTAGTGTATATTCTGCTAGTCTTTGCTAATGTATCAACATGACTATGTGCCCCTTGGTATTTGTTCATAAATTTGACATTATTGAATGGTCCAATTTGGATTTGAGCATTTTCCACAGGTTCTTGTGGAAAGCTTGGTCCCTAGCTTATGGCGCTGCTTAAGAAGGAAACTGAGGTGAGCATACCTGAAGCACCTCCATCACTGCAGATGGACCCTTTGGGGGGGCTCTGTCTAGTTCTGGCTCCTTCTTATCTTTATGTCTGCATCCTGGTTGCTAAGAAATGAACAGCTCTTCAACTCTGCCCATCAGCATGGTCTCCTGCCTCACCACAGGACCAAAATAATGCAGTCAGCTGACGATGGGCAGTAACCACTGGTAGCATGAGCCAAAGGAAACGCTCTTCTTTGAAACTGTTCATATATTTGTCAATGCAAACTAAGCATGACTAAGACATGCATGTACAGTTTCCTTAGTGACAAGAGGAAAAAAAGTTATATGTGGTCATAAAACACAAGGTGATTATTCCATGGCAAATGTTGCCTTTGAAAGAATTATGACCTCAATTGTTCTGTATTTTAATTGGCGATCTGTTTCACTTGGTACATTTTTTTTCTTTTAATATAATTTAAGGAAAATGTAAAATTTGTGTTATCATTTCTGATAATTTCTCATGAAAAAAATATTCTAAGTAAAAGGTTCAAATGTCTTTCTTTCTTTCTTTCTTTCTATTTTAAATTGCGGGGTTTTGTGTGGGTTTGTGTGTGTGTGTGTGTGTGTGTGAGTGCAGAGCCCAGAGAGGATAAAAGAGGGCACCAGATGGCAGGAAGCTGGAATTATAGGCCACCTTGGAGCAACTGGACTGAGGTCTCCTTGGTTGTTAGTTATGTTCGCAGCAATATGAACTGTTAACCGCTGAGCCAGCTCTTCCCCACCCAACCCACACCTTTTGTTATTTTAAAAATGTGTGTGTTTAAAGTGCTATGAGATTCTTCATCATCCTGTCAGGGGTATGGGGTCCACTTTACACACTGTCATGGCATGCAGAATATTTGGATTTTACTCATTTTAAGATTTAAAAGCAGAATCTTTTCTGAAGAATGGACTCATCATTATATATATATATATATAAAATGTCATATATATGTATATGTACATATATAACGATGATATAAACATTTTGTCCCTGAACCCTCATTTGGACTCTGGGCTCACCAACTTGACTTGTTTACTATGGAGATTTTTATAAAAGGTGGAGCTTGGAAGTAGAGAAATGGCTTGGTAGGTAAGAGTGTTTGTTGCTTTAGAAGTTTGGATCTGAGACAAAAGGATGGACAATCTAGAGACTGCTATATCCAGGCATCCATCCCATAATCAGCTTCCAAACGCTGACAATATTGCATACACTAGTAAGATTTTGCTGAAAGGACCCAGATATTGCTGTCTCTTGTGAGACTATGCCAGGGCCTAGCAAACACAGAAGTGGATGCTCACAGTCAGCTATTGGATGGGTCACAGGGCCCCCAATGGAGGAGCTAGAGAAAGTACCCAAGGAGCTAAAGGGATCTGCAACTCTATAGGTGGAACAACAATATGAACTAACCAGTACCTCCCAGAGCTCATGTCTCTAGCTGCATATGGATCAGAAGATGGCCTAGTTGGCCATCAGTGGAAAGAGAGGCCCCTTGGTCTTGCAAACTTTATATGCCTCAGTATAGGGGAACGCCAGGGCCAAGAAGTAGGAGTGGGTGGGTAGGGGAGTGGGGGGGGGGAGGGTATGGGGGACTTGAAATGTAAATGAAGAAAATACCTAATAAAAAAATAATTACAAAAAAGAAGAAGTGGATCTATTTTCAGTTCCCAGGAGCCACCACTGACTGTAACTCCAGAGGAACCTGATTTCCTCTCTGGCTTCTTAAGATGCAGGTACTGCATGCAAATGATACACTTATATACATGAAGGCCAACACTCATATACATAAAAAAAACTTCAAAAAATTAAAAAAGTAGGGCATTCAGGGTTTCGCTCAGAACACTCCTGGGTAAATAGGTAAGGCTTAGTCACTCAGTTCCAGGCTGGCTACTAGGTAAAAAGCAACTCTGTGTCTCCTATTGGGTCTCATTTTTGAGCAGCGGTCTGGGTTGCAGAGAGTACAACTTATTTTCCTCTTCACTGTTCTTAATCCACCCCCCCCCACCACCACCACCAACATACAAACACACACTGTGATGACTTTCGTTGGCTATTCCTCCTGCATAGAGGTCTAGGAGAAGCCACAGCAGACTATCCATCATCTCAAGATGGCTTCTCACAGATTTCTCTAGTGGGTATCCAATACTTGCCACCAGATTCATAACAAAAGGGTTCCCATTAACTGTTCCCAGGCCCACCCAGCCCTGAACAGATTTTTATCTGAAAAATCATGAGGAAAAACTAACCTGCTGGCCTGAAAGCAGACATCAGTGCCATCCAACAGGGCTGATGCTCTCCCCTGGCTTCTAGTACAACGAGGGACTAACACTATAAGGAGACTCCCCATCCTCTCAGTGACATAGTACACAATCAGAAGATGCGCAATTGAAGAAAATGATGCTTCCTCTTAGCAAGCCTCTTGCCCTCCCCAAGCAGCTACATGGTTGCCAGGGGCTGAGCTATCTTTGGCAGCTCCCCAGGGCAGAAGAGGAGCCAGGCGCCTCTAAGTTTACTGTTTGAATTATTCATGTGATATTAATAGCAACAGAGATAATGATAGGAAGGTAGTAATCATGACACCATGACAGGGACCATCCCAAGAGAAGGAGGAAGAGTAAGGCAAGGCCACTGAGGGATGTGCTGAGTCATGCCTCTTGCACTCATCTCTTCTCCACAGAAGGGTTCAAGGGCAGGACAGTGAAGTCTACCTCTGGATAACCCCTCCCCCAGAGCTCAAGCTCTGTGGCCTCTGAGAATTTTCTGCCACAGCATAGTGACAACAGAGTATTCAGAAAAACTAATTCCAATCAAAGATCCTCTTCTGTTCAGGAGATGACCTTGCCTAAACCTTCACCATATGTCAGGTAGACAAGGACTGAGAATGGGAGGAAAGCTTGGTCTTCGGTGAGGATTTAATGAGCCAATGAGTTGAGCTGAGGGTCTGCAAAGCAGTCACTGCCCAGCAATAGCAGAGAGATGAATCTGGCTCTGTACCAGTGAAGCTCCTTGCTGCTGGTCTGCACCACAAGAAGATGAACATTTGAGGTCTAACTAGCTTAGAATGAGTCTAGCCTTCACCAAGGCTAGTTTCACCAAAAATACCAAATATTTTGTACTCTTATTGAATGATGGTTCTAATAAGACTATTCTGTAAGTGTCTCTTTCTAAGCGCACGGGCCTTTCTGTTTATTTTTCAAATTATTGTTTTCTGATTTGTCATGAACTTCTGTCTTTTGTTTCAACCTGATAGGCAAGGAGTCAACATCAGATACTTCTGGGAAGACCTTCTAATTTCTGAAAAGTTGACCAAGGTATGGAAGAAGGGTTTTGCCTGCTATGGTGCCCACACTAACTCCAATTGCATTTCTCAGAGGTCCAGATCCAGTCTCCATCTCACATGCTAAAGGAGATGTGGTCACACAGCCCTCATGGGGTTGGAACAAGCACAAATATAGTAGCTCAAAGATTGATCCTAACAGCATGTGGTGTTCCAGATGGCCTCCATGTGATACAGATGTACCCAGAAATGTCCTGTTTGGGAATCTACTTCATTCCAAATTTGCTTGATTATAATTTTCCAAGGCAGGTGTCCTAGTTTGCTTTCTATTGCAGTAAAAAAGTACCATGGAGAGGGAAGGCTTTTCTTTCAACTTACAGTTTACTGAAGGAATGTCAGGGCAGGAGCTCAAGATAGAAACCTGAAGGCAGGAACTGAAGCAGAGACCATTGACAAGCACTGCTTACTGCCTTGCTTTCTATGGTTGGCTAGCTTTTTTGTTTTTCTATATAATTCAAGACCATATACCTAGGGCCAAAACTGCCAACAGTAGGCTGATCCCTCTCATGCCAACTATTAGTCAAGAAAATGCCTCCCATAATTGTTTACAGACCGATCTAATTCACACATCTTTTTATTTGAGGTTCCCTCTTCCAAGATGACCCTAGCTTGTATCAAGTGGACAAAAATACTAACTAGCACATAGGTTATGAAATACGCTGTGTAGGAGTGTGTGACAGTGTTAACTGTTGAGAGAATCTTGACTCATCTAGGAGGGAATATTCCTAGCATGCCTGTAAGGGATTAAGATCAAACCTTTGAGAATATCTGTGAGGTACTGCCTTGATGACTAGAATTATGTTGGAAGACCATCTTAATTGTGTGGGAAGAACCATTCCCTGGGTGGAGATCCTAGGATGTATAAAATGGAGTAGGGGAACTGAGCACCAGTTTGTCCACATGCATTCCTTGCTCTCTTCTAGATGCTGAAGACATAAACTCCTGCTACCTTGCTTCCTCTCCAATGATAGACCACACTTTGAGGTCATTAAGTTTCTTTGTGAAAGTATTTTATCACATCAACTGTCTCCTACATCCATTGCTGTGCTAGCCTGCCTAAGAGCTCTCAGGTGATTCTCCTGTCTCTGTTTCTTTTTTTTTTTTTTTAAAGATTTATTTATTTTATTAATGTAAGTACACTGTAGCTGTCCTCAGACACTCCAGAAGAGGGAGTCAGATCTTGTTACAGATGGTTGTGAGCCACCATGTGGTTGCTGGGATTTGAACTCCTGACCTTCGGAAGAGCAGTCGGGTGCTCTTACCCACTGAGCCATCTCACCAGCCCCCTGTCTCTGTTTCTTATCTCACTACAGGAGGGCTGACATTACAGATAGACTCCATCACATGCAGAGCTTCACTTGGGTTGAGGAGATCTGAACTCAGGCTGTCAGGCTTTTGGCAAACATTTTCACCCTCTGTGCCATCTCCTAGCCCTGGGCTATAAAATATTTTTGATAGGACATTTTAACAACTCTCTAAGGACATTTTGAGCCAAGGGCTTAAGCATTTTATCTCTACCTCCAGTATTCACAAACCAAAGACTGGAGACAGGTGAGCAGGAATCTTTAAAAAATTTTGTTCAGATTTTGAACCAGAGCATTTGAAAATCTCTGACATAGCTAGGAAAGAAATCACTAGAATATCATTGGTCTTCAAAGAAAATAGTATTATGGGAGTTTTTCACGTTGTGTTGGGTTTTCCTAAAGGAGATCAGAAAGCTGGGCACTGGTTAAATGAAATGATCCAAGGGAACTGAAATGTCCCCCATGGGCTCATACTTGGTCCCCATTTGAGGGTGCTGTTTTGGGAAGGGTCCCAACCTTTTTAAGGTGGGGCCTAACAGATTGAAGTGGACCACTAGGAATGAAACTAGAAAAGTGATACACAATTTACAAAAGTGAATTGTAAAGGACAGTTAACGGAGATGCATAGAAAGATTTCCACATTATAACTACAGCTGGGGTGGGTAATATGAGCTCACATCATCGTGAGAGTGTGTTTTCAGCTCTCAGTACAGATGGTCAATGTCAGCTGACCTTTTGTAGACTTGATAAGTACTAAATGACAAGGTTCCATGACTACAAAGAGTATACTAATGGGGGACCTCCTTCCAACCAAATTTTAAAGCTTTGTTTTAGATTGCTTCTCCTCTTGCAGTGATAAACATCATAAGTAAAGCAACTTATGGGGGAAAAGGTTGAGTTCAACTTATAGTTTCAGGTCACAATCCTTCACTGAGGGAAGGAACTCAAGACAAAAACCTGTGCCAGAGACTATGAGGGATGCTGCTTACTGGCTGGCTCTTAGGCTCATGCTCAGCTACTTCCTTATATAATCCAGGTCCACCTGCATAGGGATGGTATTGCCTACAGTGGGCTGAGCCCTCCTACGTCAAGTGGCAATCAAGACAATGTTCCTAGACATGTGCAGAGGATAGTCTGATGCAGGCAATTTTTCAAATAGGATCCCCTCTTTCCATGTGTGTCAAGATGACAACCAAGATAGATCATCACGAGCTTCCTGCAGTAACCATCAGGGACCAGAATAGAAACCATATGCTGGACTTTCCTCACTCTTTCTTCCCTCTGATTCTATCATCAAAGGTGTTGTCTTCCTGTTTTTTCTTTCTTCCCATGAATGTTTACTTGACATTTTCTAGAAAGAAGGCATTATCAGAAATCATATGAGCAGCTGATGAGTTGTGCATAACTCATCTAGAGCAACAAAGGGAATTTGGGTTTACTTCCAATTTAGAATCAGTCAAGGAATTTGAATCCCTGAGTGGCCATGTATGTGAGAGTGTAAACTAGTCTTCAGCTAATCTTTTTTTTTTAAGATTTTTTTAATTATTACACATAAGTACACAGTAGCTTACTTCAGGCGCACCAGAAAAGGGAGTCAGATCCCATTACAGATGATTGTGAGCCACCATGTGGTTCCTGGGATTTGAACTCAGGACCTTCAGAAGAGCAGTCAGTGCTCTTACCTGCTGAACCATTTCACCAGCCCTAGTTAATTCTTTTGAAACAGAAGAATTATACTTCTTTACAAATACTCCACAGGCTGTTTCCAAGACACTATGAGTTGAGGGGTTTCATGAGCCCACTCCAGCTTGTGTTTCAGGGCATTATACCCTCCACTTCTTCCTTTTATTGTATTGTCTTTCCCAGACAGTCCTCTGCTCTGTAAATCCACAGATCCTTCAACAGTGACTCACTTGAATTGATTCTCTGATTCATCAGCCTTGTGTCTAAGAGATTCCTATGGTAACAGTGAACAGGCCACTTTACAAAGAAGCATGGAGTACAGAGTAATTAAGTGTGTTCAGACAGATTGCAGGAACAGCCAGGAGACTTCTGGAATTAATCTGGGAGCCACCTACTCTTCCTTTCCCTCTCTTACAACTTGTATTTACAACTTTTCTTAGGCTACAAATGGCCTGGGCTTTCGCCAAGCTTGGAACCAGGTCCCCAGTAAAGGATCAGTTAGCTCTTCCCTTTGGTTATCCCTTTGAAGTAGCCTGCTCATGGGTTTCTTCATAGCCAGTTTCTTGGCCACTGACTTAATGCGGGTTTGGCCTTACTTCTGTTATCAGCCCTACATAGATAGATTTGTATAGAGATATATGTATAAATATATCTCTGCAGCTTTTCCAAGAATAAAGGCATTGGAATGGGAGTAAGTCATCCACCCAGACAAGGCACTGTGTTCTACCTTCCTCCACTGGGATCTTCATCCTCTGACTTCCTCTTCTCCATTGGACACTCCATTCTCCATCAGCAACTCTCACTTTCTCAAGGGTGGCTGTGACATTTCTAGGAGGACCCTTGTAAATTGAGGACTTCCTGTAGTCACGGAAGTAAAGCTGTCTTGGTAGCTTTAGCCTTGTATTTATCCTCTGGAGTCTTATCATCTTAAAACAATCTCTGGTGCACAATGAATGGTAGTTATAATCAATGGATGCAATGAGCTCTTACGATTACATGCAGGCAACATATGTGGGAACAGACCACAAGTGCAATGACATTGCCAGTTGAGCAGAGAACAAAGCAAGCATGCAATTTAACTTGCATGCATAAGCGTATAACTTCATGGAGGGAGTGGAATATTAAGAAGGCTGCTTCCAGGTTTAGTATTGGTTATTGATGTCTGCCCTGGGGGGAGTCTAGAAATTACCTGTACCTGAGTCAATTGTCCTTACACAAAGACCTATTGTAGCCTTTGATAATAATTTCTGACATTTCTTTAGTTTGAGAGATGAACTTGGTAGAGCCATCAGAAATAAGAAGCCGGGAGGTAGAGGCAGGTGGATTTCTGAGTTCGAGGCCAGCCTGGTCTACAAAGTAAGATCCAGGACAGCCAGGATAATACACAGAAACCCTATCTCGAAAAACCAAAAAAAAAAAAAAAAAAAGAAGAAGAAAAAGAAAAAAGAAATAAGAAATAAGAAGCCATCTAGTTCCTTGACTAACAGTTGACATAACTGCTTTGGCATTAACAACTCACCCAATTATAATGAGTACAACATCTCAGCCCCACATTGCAAATGCCATCTTACATGCTCTGGAAACTCATGAAAATACATGCATGAATCGTTCTCCTGTGCTTTCCATAGAAGCTTGAGATTCTCAAACCTAGTGTTCCAGAGCTCTGAGTTTGTGCCAGCTGCTGGTGTGTAGAAACCATACCTTTCTGATGCTTGCTCTAAGTCCTGAGATGATGCAGCTAGAAAATCTCAGTGAAAACTGAAACCCCACTGAAGAGTCCTGAGAAGAGGTTTCCCTTTCAGACATGGGAAGCCAGTATATGGCCCAGAGACCAGATGGATTACTGTTGCCTAAGGCAAAGAAGGAAATCACAAGTTAGCTGCTCATCCCTGTACATCTCACCAACTGAAGGCAGCTTGACAGATGGGGGCATCCTATAATATCTATCACTCTGGGTCTCTGATGGGATATTAGGATGTTGAGGCAGGCAGGTTGATTTTCTTTTTCAGAGGTCAGTGTAATTACACTTGCTCTTTGAAAGACGGGCCAAAATGCTGGGCCTTGGTGTCTAGGAGGATAGTCTGTGGAGCAGGAAAGATGGTTCTGAGCCCATGCAATGGGATAACACAGCACTATGGCTGAACTCAGCAAGAATTTTCATGCCATGATGCTTCTCAGGCAGCCATCTCAGCAGGAAACAGACAATGGTTCCCTTGAGCAGTCAACTAAGATCTGAGTGACAGAATTCTATTCTGCTGACTCTCAGCTCATCAGAAGACAGATATAGTGGGCACAAATGCTTAGTGAGTCAGAGGCTATCAGTGTCCCATCCTGCCTCCAGGAATACAGAACTAGTACACACAACTCCAGGAACATACAACTGTAGAACTCTAACTCTGAGAGACTTTGCTTTCACATTATTCAGTAAGTTAGTAGAAGCCCTGAATCTACAGGGGAGCAAGTTGACAAATGAATAACCATACCATCATAGCTTGACTATGATTGGCCTGAAGAGTGTCCACCAATTCTCAATATTCTCCTGTGGGTCTCATCCAGATTACTGTGGCTATATCCCACTGATGACTCAACTGTCATTGGCTTCCTCCCTTCTTGTTTGTTTCCAGAACCCCAAAAGTAGTTCTAGTTACAACATTCCTCATAAAGCTCTTATATCTTTTCCTTACTTCTGAGGGCATCCATTTTAGTCACCTGTTTATAGTTTCAAATTTGGATTCAGGATCAAATGCCAGCATCTTAGTAAACCAAGCAAAAGTTTAAACAACAACAACAACAACAACAACAACAACAAAAGGATAGACCTTCCTAAACAGCTGGCTTTATGCAATAAACACTTTTATTTCACCCTCTTGCCTGTCTGCTTCTTCACTCCTGATGTCTGTGGAACAGGAAGCAACAAAACCTAGACAATTTCGTCCATGAAAAGGTCACATCTATCAATGGTGTAAAGTAGAGGCTGGAGCTATCAATGCATGAGGAGAAAGGCCCAAGAATCCTAAGGCATGGGGTAGAGTTGGGATTCTACAGACACTAATATGAGCCACATCAGGATAGAAATGAAACACTGGGGCTCGGAAGTAGCCATTTATGTGTCGGTTGCTTGAGGCCTGGCTGTCAGCATGATGGCATACACAGTGGATGAAAAGACAAAAACATTTGGTGTGGATGCTGTGTATAAGTGGTGGGACAGGAGATGTGTTGTGACTGTCTTCTTAGCCACGCAACTACCATACTGTGGAGTTGAGCTGTGCTCCCCTTACAATAGGATTGTCCCAGCTGTTAACATTCCACTATGGAGGGGTGAAGAGGGTTAGAAGGTCCTTACCTAATTATCCATCCTCTTTCTTCTACCTGTTGTAAGCAATTCTGCCTTGGTTTCTCATGGTCTCAGGGAGGCTGGGGAATATGGTGGAGGGGAAGGCTCCATCTATGTGGCTAGGGGGAAACACCCTTGCTGGGTCAAGCTTTGCCGGTAAGGTCTGCTGGTGGAGGAACACCCACAACTCTTTAAGTAAAGCCTTGCCTATGCTCTGTAAAGAAGCCCAATAAAGTTATTGGTTCCCCAGAGTAAACTTAGGCAGAATTGTACCTCCATTTACTGTTAGGACATTAGGACAAGAGATAGACTTATTTATGTTTCTCTCTGGGGAGGAAGCTGAGCAACAAGATAGTTCAAGGCAGTGTAGTTTAGAGGAGAGCTTGGACTTTCTAGAATATAGACCATGAAGCACAATCTTACTCTGCTGACACTGTATTGAGGAGTGCAGTCTCAGGACAGTGATTTAGGGAGAGCACTTCTCCTTGGTCTCTGCATCAGTTCCTGCTTCCAGGTTCCCTGCTCTGATTTCCCTTAGTGATGGAGTATAATGGAGAAGTGTAAGACACAATAAACCTTTTCTTCTCTGTGATTCTTTTTGTCATGATGATTCTTTAGTTAGAAACCTAAGAAAACAATGTAGATGAAATGCCAGAAAAAGTCCAAAAGCACAATTATAAACATGTTCAAAGAGTCCAACAAATTCAAAAACACCCACACAAACTTAAAGACAGTTTGAATGAACCAATGGAAGCCCAAGGAAGCACAAACAACTGAGTAAAATAAGAGGCTAAAACAGGATATGAAATCTGGACTCACTAAAGAGAAATAGTGAAAAAATTTCAATCTGAAATGAAGCCGGATGTGAAAATTTCAGTGATTCAAGCAAAAGCTTAGCAGAAAGCAACATCAAGAGAATGGAATGTGGAGAAGATAAAATAATAGGACCCAAGGGCAAGGTAGAAGGATTTGCTCATCCAAAGAAAATGATAAACAAACATTTACAAGTGAAAAGGAAATGAAAATATGATACATACAGAGGAATTTTAGCTAGTTGTCAAAATAAAAAATCATGAAATTTAATCTAAAGAAAATGATAAATAAAAAGGCTGCATAAACAAAATATGTAGTATCTTTGGAATATATATATATATATATATATATATATATATTCCCAAATCTATGAATAACAGGAATTGAGCAAGGAGAATTCTAAGTCAAAGTGCTAGAGGCAGCTTGTTGCTGGCATAAAAGTGCAGACAGAAATCAAGGTAATAGACTAGAGGATTCAGATACAAGTCCACAAAACTTAGCCATCTGATTTTGGCAGATATCTGCATT
Source organism: Mus musculus (assembly GCF_000001635.26). Lineage (NCBI taxonomy): Eukaryota > Metazoa > Chordata > Mammalia > Rodentia > Muridae > Mus > Mus musculus. The sequence continues at coordinate 40,317,002 of NC_000073.6, read as the reverse complement.
ATACATTGTCGAAAATACAGCGTCTTCAATGATGGGTTTGGGGAAAGTGGCTGTCTACGTGTAGATGAATGAGACCAGATCCTTATTCTTACCTTTACAAAAGTCAATTCTAAATGAGATCAGGGGCCTTAGGATCTGAAACTGCTAGAAAAGGGAGGATTGCTCTACAAGATGCAGGTATGCACAGGGACCTTTGAACAGAATTCTGCGTGCTTAGAAAATGAGTCCAACAACTGACTTATGGGCCCTCATCAAACTAAAAAAAACTCCTAGGTAGCAAAGAAAACTGTCAATCCAGTGAAAAAGAAACATAGAGTTGGAAAATATCTTTGCCTAGTTATTCATCCAAAAGGGGATTAATATCTAGAATACCCAAAAAACTTTTTAAAAAAATGAACAACTTAACCAGAAATGGGTCATAGATCTTCACATAGAATGAGAGATAGAGAGAACATGGAGGGAAGCAAGCTAATAATCACCTTTAAAACTAGTCAACTTTTAAAGAGTGGCTCACTCTTTAAAGAGGGCGGTGACTCACACTTTCAATTTCAGATGGATCTCTGTTGAGTTTGAAGCTAGCCTGGTTTATGTTGTGAGTTCCAGGCCAGAGAGGGGTTACATAGCAACATCCTGTCAGAAACAAATAAGGTAAAAATAAAAATAAAAAACGAGACAACATAATTCTATCAGGGAATATAGGTTTAAAGTACTTTGAGATTCCATCTCATCCCGGTCAGAATGGCTGTCATCAAAACCCAAATGACAACAAATGCTGATGAGAACCAGAGGGAAAGAATGCTTGTTCGTTCTCAGTGGGGCTGTAAATTTGTGCAGTCATTATGGAGATCAGTGTGCAGCTTCCTCAAAAAGCTAGAAATACAACTATTTTGAGACCATTCAGGGCATGCTCCCTAGAAGTACCACATCCTACTAGAGAAATTCTTGCTCATCCATGTTTATTCCTGCTTTATCCAACAAAGCTAGGAGTCAGTCCAGATATCCACCAACAGATAAAGGTATAATGAAAATGTAATGCATACAGAGGAATCTTATTTAGATATAAAAATAAAATTATGAAACTTACAGGTACAAGATGAAACTGGAAAGGGTTATATTGAGTGAGGTGACCCTCAGGGAGACAGGCAAATTCTAGTGTTCTCACTCATTTGTGGATCTTAGCTTCTGACCTTTAAAACTACGTGTTTAACTTGCAATATCTGTAGAAGCCAGGAGACCAAAGCAGGGTGAAAGGGGTGGAGAGGATATCAGAAAATGGGGGATATGAAAACAGAGAGGGCATTTACTGGGAGTGGACAGAGATAGACACAGATAGGAAGGTGGCAGGGACAAGAGGGGAAGGGAGTGGAACTGATAGACCACTTGTTAAGTCCAATAATTACTATGAGAATTAGAAGTGTGATAGCCTGTATAGATGATTAATGCCATACCTAATATTCAGGAATTATTTAACTAAAATCCTGATGACAAGTGGGGATACCTGCTTATGTGTCAGCCAGGAAAGCGCTAGAGGCTCCCTGAAAAAACAAACAAACAAAAAACCAGAGGCTCTTGCTATTCATCTTGGTTGAAATTGTCAAAGAGTAAGTTTAATAAAAGATTAGAAGAGAATTCTAATTAATGTTGAAGTTATCACGTATCCATGATGATACGGAACCAAGTGAATATTTACTCACACATTGGAAGTCCTTTGCCAGTATCCAGTAAAGCCCATTGCATACCCATCCATTATTTTCTGAGATGTCAGCCTGATGGAAATACATACTTATATATACCACAGCTTTGGATGAAGATTTTGTAAGCAGCATAATTCATATTAGCTGGATTTATAAACTAGGCAAATGTCCATCCAACAGAGAAGAGATTTGTATCTATCCATTGTAGATCACAATGCAGGTGAATATATATGCCAAGTCCAGACAAATCTCACCAACATTACACTTATCTAATAAAGCCAGGCTCAGGAGGATTCATGATTAAACTCCCCCAAAGAATGCGAGCAGCAAACATAACCAGTGTGATGAAAGTCAGGATAGCTCACAGCCTTGGGGTAAAAGCTAAAAAAGGATACAGGATGGGATCCTGGGAGACACATGGGATGTGTTGGTCTGTTTATAAAACTCCATCACGTTCTAGGCTGTTTATTTATGTGCTTTCCTATTGTTGTAAATGACTGTCCTCTGAGCCAAGCAACTACCATCTTGGGCACTTCAGCTGTTACTGCTTACAAAAGCTCATCCAAGCTAGGCTTGTTGAGTATTTACCCTCCTTCCTGGAGAGTAGGGAGAGCCATGAGACTTTCACTTAAATATTCAAGTGCTCCCTACCACTGTCGTATACAACTCTGCATGCAATATCAGAGAGGAGTTAGAGGACTGTCTTAGATTAGGGGTTGCTGTTACTGTGGTGTGACAGCATGACCTAAAGCAACTTGTGAGAGGGTTTACTCAGCTTATAGTCCCACAGAGTAGTTCATCACTGAAAGACATCAGGACAGGAACTCAAAACAGAGCAGGAACGTGAAGACGGGGGCTGATGCAGAGGCCATGGACAAATGATGCTTACTGCCTTGCTCCTCACGGCTTGCTAAGCCTGCTTTCTTATAGAACCCAGGACCACCAGGGCGAACCTACCAACAATGGAATGGGCCTTCCTACATCAATGTAATTAAGGCTCACTGACAGTCTGAGATTATGAAGGTTCTTTTTTTTTTCTTTTTAAATATTTTTATTAGGTATTTTCCTCATTTACATTTCCAATGCTATCCCAAAAGTCCCCCATACCTTCCCCCCACTCCCCTACCCACCCACTCCCACTTTTTGGCCCTGGCATTCCCCTGTACTGGGGCATATAAAGTTTGCATGTCCAATGGGCCTTGTATTAGTTATGGTTTTACTGCCATGAACAGACACCATTACCAAGGCAAGTCTTGTAAAAACAACATTTAATTGTGGCTGGCTTACAGGTTCAGAGGTTCAGTCCATTATCATCAAGGTAGGAGCATGGCAGTATCCAGGCAGGCATGGCGCAGGAGGAGCTGAGAGTTCTATGTCTTCATCCAAAGGCTGCTAGTGGAAGACTGACTTCCAGGAAACTAGAGTGAGGATCTTATACCCACACCCAGAGTGACACACCCATTCCAACCAGGTCACACCTGGTTGTTTCTTCCAACAAAGCCACACCTTCAGATGGTGCCACTCCCTGGTCCAAGGATATACAAACCATCACATTCCACTCCCTGGTCCCCATAGACTTGTTCAAAAACATGAGTCTATGGGGGCCATACTTAAACATAGCATAATGCAAAATGCCTTTAGTCCAACTTTCAAAGTCCTCATAGTCTATAGCAGTTGCAACAATGTTAAAAGTCCAAAGTTCAAGGTCTCTTCTGAGATTCATTCAACTTAATTAACTGTAATCCCCAAAGCAAGGCAGGAAACCAGCTGGGCAAACTCCAAACTCTGCATCTCCATGGCTGATGTAAAAGCAGTCTTCAGATCTCCACTCCTTTTTCATCTTTGTTGACTGCAATAAACTGCTTTCTCCTGGGCTGTTTCCACTCCCTGTTAGCAGCTTTCCTCAGCATGTATCCCATGGCTCTGGCATCTTTAACATCTTTGAGTCTCCAAGGCAATTTCAATGTTACAGCTTCTTGTTTCAGTGTCTGGGATTCCATTTCATCTTTTAGACTCCTCCTAAGGGCTAGCATCACTTCTCCAGCTCTCTAAGCTCAGGTTGATCCACTCCACTATGGCTGCAGTTCTTGGTGATCACTCCATGGTACTGACATCTCCAATACACTGGGGTATTCCACTCCAACTAGGCTTCACCAATAGCCTCCTTTGCATGACCCCTTCAGTCCTGGGCCATCAACTACAGCTGAGGTTACACCTTCTCCAATGGCCTTCCATGACCTCTCACAGTGCCAAGCCTCAGCTGTTCTTCATTACATCTTCAAGTCTTCAAAACCAGTACCACCTGGGTGACTCTTACATATTACCAAGTCCAGCTTCAGCAAGAGGCACAACCTTGGCAACCTTGTACAAAGAGGCACACAGCTTCTTTGTGTTCCCAGAAAACACTTCCCAGAAGATTTCACCTCAGTGATGCTGGTCTCTTCTTAATCACTGATAATTTCTTAGCTCCAGCTAACCAGCACCAATTGTCCCAGTAGTTCCTTCCATTCTTAACTCTAGAGCCAGAGCCACGTGGCTGAAGCTGCAGAGTTCTGCTGCTTACAGGAACTACAACATGACCTGCTTATGCTATTACATTGTCATTGGCTTTCTGTTTTCCAAATCCCTTACTGCCTAAGCTTGACTATGCTGGATCTTGCTCTGTAGATTGACCTTGAATGCAGAGATCAGCATGCCTGTCTCCTGAGATTAAAGGTGTGTACCACTATACCTAGATTTAATTTAGCTGGGTAGGATCTTGCCCCAAGGTCCCACTCCCTTAATCTGTTATCTCCTAAACACAGGATTTTGCTCCATTTCACTTCCTGGTATGCCTTTAATACTCGAACCATATATTTTATATTTGGCCTTTCTAAGCTTGCTATGCTTGTTCAAACTTCTCTTTGTGAGACTTAACCAGAGAACAGAGTCTCTGCTGGGCTTTTTTGAAACTTCCTTTGTCAATGCAATTAATACAATTAATCCAAGTCTCTTCATCTTAGCCTCAGGCAGACTTTTCAGACAAGGGCAAAAAGTAACCGCATTCTTCACCAAAATACCACAAAAACAGTCTTTATGCCACATTCTGAAATTCTTCTCTTTTGAAATTTCTTGGGCCAGGTCAACACAGTTCAAATTACTCCCAGCAACAAAGTCTTCCATATTCTTACTAGGATGACGAATTAAGCCCCATTTGAAGCATTCCACTGTTTTCCAAATCCAAAGTCCCAAAATCCACATTCTTTCAAATAAAAGCATGGTCAGGCCTATCACAGCAATACCCCACTCCTGGTACCAACTTCTGTATTAGTTATGGTTTTACTGCCATGAACAGACACCATTACCAAGGCAAGTCTTGTAAAAACAACATTTAATTGTGGCTGGCTTACAGGTTCAGAGGTTCAGTCCATTATCATCAAGGTGGGAGCATGGCAGTATCCAGGAAGGCATGGCGCAGGAGGAGCTGAGAGTTCTATGTCTTCATAGGCTGCTAGTGGAAGACTGACTTCCAGGCAACTAGGGTGAGGATCTTATACCCACACCCAGAGTGACACACCCATTCCAACCAGGTCACACCTATTCCAACAAGGCCACACCTTCAGATGGTGCCACTTCCTGGTCCAAGGATATACAAACCATCACAGGCCTCTCTTTCCAGTGATGGCAGACTAGGCTATCTGCTACATATGCAGCTAGAGACAAGACCTCTGGGGTAGTGGTTAGTTCATATTGTTGTTCCACCTATAGGGTTGCAGTTCCCTTTAGGTCCTTGGGTACTTTTTCTAGCTCCTCTATTGGGGGCCCTGTGATTCATCCAATAGCTAACTGTGAGCATCCACTTCTGTGTTTGCTAGGCCCTGGCATAGTCTCACAAGAGACAGCTATATCTGGGTCCTTTCAGCAAAATCTTGCTAGTGTATGCAATGGTGTCAGATTTTGGAGGCTGATTATGGGATGGATCCCTGGATATGGCAGTCTTTAGATGGTCCATCCTTTTGTCTCAGCTCCAAAATTTGTCTCTGTAGCTTATGAAGGTTCTTAACTGAGGTTCCCTCCCCACACTTGACTATATCCAATGTCAAGTTCACATAAAACTAGTCAACATAAGTACGCTAGGAAAGTTAGAGGAAGTAAAATCCATCTTTGCAACCAGGAGGAAGCTCTCATCTCTGCTGGGTAAAGACTTTTCAGGTGCAGCCTGTAGGAGGAACATCCACACCCCTGTAATCAACCCCTTACCTATTCTTTGTAAGGAAGCCCAATAATTTCATTGGTTCTCTAGAGTAAACTTGTGTGCAGTCATTCCTCAGTTTGTTGTTGGGACTCTAGGGGAAGGTACAAACATTCCTTACATTTCCACCTGGGAAGAGATTTCAGTATGGTAAGAGTTCAAAAACCAGGAAGCAAATTATTTTTAAATGTCTAAGATGGAGGCTGGAGTCATGGCTCATCAGTTAAGAGCATTTGCTGCTCACAGATTAAGCCTCTAGCACCTGCATGACTCCCACAATCCTCTGTTAACTCCAGTTCTAGGTGATCTGATGCCCTCTTCTGGCCTCCATGGGCACTGCACACGCTTGGAATACCTGTGTATACACGGGAAAAACTCCACTCATATACAAAAATCAATTGATTAATCTTTTAAAATGTGTAGACTCATGCATTACATTCAGCACTGAAACACATTAGAAGACCTCTTGGGTTTTACAAAACAGCAGGACTGAGGTGTTGGGTAGAGGGGCTGACATCCAGAGCCCAGCAAGAGAAGCAGGTGATGGTGAGGTCGTAGCTCTGTGTCTAATGTCTCCTTGAGTTTAGGGTTTCCTGTGACTACATTTGGGGGTCAGGCCTCATCTGTATGCAATCACTGTCCATTAGATGAGCCTGGCAAAGGTCCAGGCCATGAGCTATGGAGGGAGGCAGTTTTAGCTCACAACTGCTGTCTCCAAGGAGAAAACAAAAACAAACAAAAACTGGAGGCCAAGTATTTCATTGTTACTTTTCTTCATGGAAGCTTTGGAAGTGGTGTGGAGACACTTGTTTCTTAGAAGGAATCATGTGACCAACAGCATTTTCTCAGGAACATGACATTTTTTCGGGCAGATGAGCAAGACAGGATTCAATTGGAGCTGTGTTCTAGACTGTTTGTGTAGCATATGGGTGGAGTATTCGCTGCCCCATCATTTGGAGGCTCACAGCTGCTTGTAACTCTGGTTGCATGGTACCTTACATTGTCTTCTGAACACCATAGGCATCTGCATACATGTGCGTATTCCTGTACACACACAATTTAAAAACCATTTAAAAGAAATTAAAATCGAACAAAATGTGAAGATCCCCTTTACCTGCCCCTCTAGGGGATCTGCAAACACCACAGCCAGCAGGGTAGTAGTCCACAGGAGGCAAAAGGCAGTTGGGCTCAACACATCGCAGTACAGAAATTGACTACAAATAGTTATTTTAGACCTATTTAAGCACAACCTAACTTGATGAAAGTTTTTTTCTGGTAATAATTCAATCCTGTGTGCATAACAAAGCTTAAGAGACAACTATATCAAAACATTTTTTAAATTTTTCTAAAGATTTATTTATTATTATATCTAAGTACACTGTAGCTGTCTTCAGAAGAGGGCGTCAGATCCCGTTACAGATGGTTGTGAGCCACCATATGGTTGCTGGGATTTGAACTCAGGACGTTTGGAAGAGCAGTCAGTGCTCTTAACCACTGAGCTATCTCTCCAGCCCCAATTTTTTTGTGAAACACTTGTGACAGCTTCCATAAGGATGGGTTCTTTAGAGGAACTGAGAAAAACAAGCTTATGATAAGAGTCTAGAGAAGGATCTATTGTGGTCTCAGCCACACAGATAGTACTAAGATCACCAGTCTATTAACCACATCTGCTCCAAGCCTTCTGAGTAGAAAACAGGTTATACATCTCTCTCTTTAAATAGAGTGTTTAACATTTCTGGGTCCCCTAGTGCTTATCTGTGAGCACAAAGTCCCTCTATGCCTCCCAGTTATCCGGTTCTCATTAGTTGGTAGGAGGGAGATATAGGGTCTGATGTTAGTCTTCTTAAATGCATTTCCTTCCACATAGATATGAATTTATTCACTGGGTGGATACTTGCAGAATCCATTTCATGAAAATTGGTATTAGGAATCTAAAAAAGAGGGGGGGGGGGCTTTGCCTTAGCGTCAAGGTGGTCAACTGGGTTGTTTTCTGGAATAACACAAGATTTTTGAAACTTGGTGGAAGAGGGGGCAAGCTGAGTCCAGAGGGAGAGCACCACCTGCCGAGAGACACATAAAAAAGTAAGGGTGCAACACTCAGAGCAGGACAAAATCCACTGGGAGGACTGGGATATTGGATACATCATAGTGAGGTCACATAGCTGACTCAGCACAACCAGGAACGGGATCCCATTCTCCATGTTTAGATTTCTCCACCCTCTTCATGGGGAAGGTTATTGCTAACCAACTGAGCTATTGGTAAGAGCAAACAAACCAGAGACTCTTTAACAAGCAAGAGAAAAGTCTCACAAACCACAGCTTTTTGGGGGGGAAGAGACCTCATTTACTTGAGGGAAACTCAAATCTCTGAAAAGCTACTTAGCAGCCCAGAATTCTGAGGTAAGTGATTTTGATTTTAGAAGCTCAGGCGAACATCCTAGGTGAAGAGAAAACACTTCAAAGGCTTTGCAGATTGGTGGCAATGAAAAGAGCAAGAGATGGCAAACAATCTAAAGTTTCTAACAACACCAGGATGGCTCAACACAATAAGAAACAGTATGTGGTAGCATTTTCAAATATGGCTTTGTAAATAACATTTAATGATATCTGATATACCAAGTAAGTTAATATGAGCTATAAATATATGCATAGGGAATGGGGAGAAGCATCATCAAGTCATTCGAAGTGTTAGTCTAAAAGTAGTGATATTACAGATGGATTTAAATATTCTTTCATACAAAAATCTAAAAAAATAATAATAAGGTACAGCTCTGGATTCCATGCCTAACACTGGAAAAAATGTTTTAAAAATCCTAATGCCCCATGCAAGACATAGACATTTCAATCACATTAAATAAACAAGTTTGAAAGAAATATTCACATAGTTTACAACTACAGTAACAAACAGTCAATGCAACATGTTTTCCTGGGGTGAACAAACATCTACTCACCCAAGGTAGGGCACCAGTGGAAAACCAAAGTAATACTTTCATCTAGTTGTTGTCAAGCAATGAGTTTATTGGGATTATTGGTTTTATTCCTTTGAGACAGGGTCTCACTACATTGTAACCCTGGCTGTTCTAGAACTTCCTATGTAGACCAGGTTGGCTTTGATCTCACAGAGATCTATATACCTCTGCCTCTTGAGTGCTATGATTATAGTTGTGTGTCACCATGCCTGGCTTACTGGGACTCCTTACTAGTATGACTGAGATGCTACTTATAGGACTGTGGGTGACCATCAAAGAGCTGCACTCCTGAAAGGTCTCATCCAAACTGGCATCTTCACCATAGCTGTGTAGATGGAGTCCTTTAGCTAATCTTCAGCTTCCTATTTAATCCAGCCCTTCCTGAGACCAAGACCACAGGCAGCTGGGCAGGATCACATGCAGCTATAAGGGTGATGCAGAAAGAGGCATCTCAGGTGTAGATCTAACGACCTTCCTGAACTCTCCTTCCATAAGGGAGACATCAACAGGCCTGACCTTGATGAAGGGCTCCTGTGAGTAATCACAGCTGCTCTGATAAAAATAGTAATGTCTGTTACCGCTCTGAGGACAGTGTTACACAACACATCAGTACCAACAGCATTTTAAAATACCTACAGGTTTTGAATTGTAAAATTCCATTTCTTAAGTTTGAAAGTTTCCTAGTGGTACATTTGAACAGAAGAGATACATTGGATTCCATCAAACTCTGTGATGGGGAGTCTATACAATGCTCTTGGAACCATGGTCTCAAAAGGCAATGTTTCTCATCACACACACACGCGCACACACAGACACACACACAGACACACAGACACACACACACAGACACAGACACAGACACACACAGACACACACAGACACACACACACACACACACACACACACACACACACACACTGTGGGGGCAGTCACCAGAAAGACAACTATCTCAACCCTTAAGATAACTGAGGTACTAATCTCGACCAATACCTTCACTGAATTCAGAATCACCCAGGAGACTGAGGAAGCATGCCCCTGAGAATGTGAGAAGAGCCTTTCCACAGAGCAGTAGTTGAGGAGAAAAGACCTTCCCTGAGTGTGGTGGTATCATTCCCTATGCTAAAGAAGGGAACTAGTGAGCACGCGCATGCCCTCTCTTTGCATCCTGGAAGAAGCTAGCAAGCACAAATATGAGCTCTTTCTGTTTCTTGGCCACAATAAATGTAATGATGTGCCATGCCACACCCTATCTGACGTGATGAACTGAATCTTCCAGGTTCAAGAGCCTAAAATAACGTTTCCTTCTTTATGATGTCTGTGTCAGATATTCTGTAATACTATTCTGATTTTGTTTTCCAGGCTTAGGATCGAACTCTAGGTCTTTCACTTACCAAGCAACAGCCATACCATTGTGTTACATACCCAGATCTTTCTTATTCTTCTTTTTTTCTTTTTCTTTTCCTGTTCTTTTTTTTTTTTTTTTTGACAAGTCTTACTATGTAGATCAGCTGGTTTTAAACTTACTGCATTGCCCTGGTTGACTCTAACTCCTGATCTTTCTGCTTCAGTCTCACGATGAATCTAAATACTGATAAACTGAAAGTAAAATTAGGAAAGTTGTGCCACTTATGTTCCCACTAACTAGATTTTGGGTGGCTTATTCCTGGCAAAAGTTAGCTATTTGGAAGAAGGCAATGAGGCAAGTGTTATCATCTAAACCCAGACCTGGGCAGCTGGACCTATGCCTACAGAGTTATCCAGGATGGGCTTTAATCATAGCAAAGCTGTCCCCTCCAGGAGCTCATCACAGGAGCACAATTTCAGACTTTCCATCACCTATGTACCAGGCTGCCATACTCCCAGGATAACATCGTGATTCATCCAGTTCTGTGCGCCTCCACAATAGGCCATTTATCTGAGCCTGGCCAGGTGGTGCGGGAATGATGGCTGGAGAAAGGGCCCCATTGTTCGATAATAATTTACAACAGCTTGGGAAAATATTTTCCATCTTGTAAAATAATGTTCTGCACGAGCAGAGACACACACATCTTGGAAGAGGAAAGAAAAGAGAGAGAGAGACTTCTTACAGAAGTTAATCCACACAGGAAATCAATTTCATTCATGTAGATGTGTAGTGACATTAAATTCCCTGGAGCTATTTCCCAGAGTCTGAAAGAACTTTCTGCCCAGGCCAAAAGCAGTTCTCCATCATCTTAAATAACACCAGCACAGATCTTGCAACGAACCTTTGGATGCTACTGATACCTCATGGAAGGGATGGGGTAAGTGAAGAAGAAAGGGAGAAGCTAAGACAAACAAGCTCCACATCTTACTTTCTGTCATCTTCCAGAAAGGCCATCAAATTATAATTTTATCAATGGGTTGATGCACTGATGAAGCTGGTGCCCTCATACCACCCCAGTAGCCCTACAAGATGAGGACCACAATTTCAATACACAAGTTTTTTTTGGGGGGGGGACCAAAACCTAAAGCACAGCAGAAAATGACCTCACAAAGCACGCAGAGGGGAATGAGAGAAGCAAAGAAGCAAAATACTGAGATAGGTTGAGTTCATGAGCAGGCTATTACTGTGGACAGCCAGGGCTCATTCCGTTGGTGACATGATAGAAAGCACTGGGTATCACTGCATCTGAGAGGTGAGGGATCCAAATAGCAGGTAGTAGTAAGTGTAGCTTATGGGAAACTGGGGATAAATGCAATTGACTCTGGAGATGTTGTGGAATGTACTTCAGATCTCCGAGAGAGAAGAAGGGAGAGAAGAACCACTCAAAGTTGTTCTGAGGGGCTTTTTCTCCCTGGCCCTTGTGTCTGCTGAGTGGTCAGGATGGAACATCCTTATGTGATAGAAGAGCCAAGAGCTATGTCTGTTTGCAGGGAGAAGTCTTTGGTTTACACAGAAACAGTGAGTACTGCAGGGAAGGTGTAGGGGCAAAGTTCTGATAAAGCCTTTAATAAGCCCTTTTAAAGTTTATTCCTGGACAAGTAAAGGTAGTGACCCATTTCACCCAGAGGAAACTGGAAGTCACTGTGCTGATTTATCCTATGTTTTTATAATCAAGAAACAATTTCACCAAGAAACATGTACAATGTATCCACCCCTCTGGTTTTTGTCCACTGGGAAAGCCAAATGAAATTGAAATCAGGATACCTGGCTTCCATCGTATGCTTCCCAGCCATGCTTCAGCTGGAAAGCAGAGACTTGGATCATCATCCACTGAGGTGGCTGTCAAGGCCACTAAGGGAAAACACCCATCAATCAAATTAATTGCTATTTTTTTAAAAGGACTTTTTCATAGGCTGAGATCTCTCAGATGCAGATTCTGAAAATAAGAATTTAGTAGCAAGTGCTTTTCTTGTAAAACAAACCTCCAAGCTTTCTATCATGGTTTTAGATGGTCTCTTTAGCTATGGTGTTCATATGTGATGAAGCAGAGCATCATGGGACATGCAATTAAGACAAACGTCTCTTCTCATGGTAGACAGGAGGTGAAAAGTGAGAGAGGACAAGCCACAGGATAAGACAGAGATATGCCCAAGTGACCTACTTTCTTCAGCCATCCCCCTCTTAAGTCTCTACCACCTTCCCATAATGCCATCAAAATATGACCCTATGTGTATATTTGTATCTTGGTGAAGTTATGGCCCTTATGGTCCAGTCCCTTCAGTAGCACTGTTAGCTGTCAGCAGGGCCTAACATCTAAAGCTTTGGATTAGGTACTCTACATCCAGTGATAGGGGAGTGGGGACATAAAAGATAGTTATCAGAGCAATGAGCTGCTTACTACTCTTACTACAGCTGTGCTGGCTAGTTTTATGTCAGCTTGTCATAAGCTAGAGTTATTTGAAGGAAGGGAACCTCAACTGAGAAAAATGCCATCATAAGATCTAGCTGTAGGTCATTCTCTTACTTAGTGATGGATGGGGGGAGGATCCAGACCATTGGGGGAGGTGCCATCCCTGGGCTGGTGGTCCTGGGTTCTATAAGAAAGCAAGCTGAGCAAGCTGTGAGATACAAGCCAGTAAGCAGCGCCCGAGGTGGCCCCTGCATCAGCTCTTGCCGCCAAGTTTCTGTCCTACTTGAGTTCCTATCCTAACTTCCTTTGATAATGAACAGTAATATGGAAGTATAAGCCAAATAAATCCTTTCCCCTCAACTTTCATTTTTATCATGAGCTTCCATCCAAGCAATAACTAAATAACTAAAACAACAACCAAAGCTTACGCTAATGAGAAATTATAGGCTATAATATGGAAAGCACTGGGTATATTGCATCTAGAGGGGTTAAGAATTGCAAGTATTTTCCAAGTGTAAATCAGAGACAGAGTTCATAGGGGCTGTAGGCAGGAGGGTGGACCAGTGATGTTTGTTTGTAGAGACAAGAAGCAGGAGTCAGAAATGGTTTTTGGTTGTATCTTTGTCTTGGATTTATGGATGCATCTGGAGGTTGCTGCCTAGCTTAGAATCATCCACCTTCCTTTGGGAATGGTTACATTGTCCATGTCTATGGTGCCACTGTCTCCGTGGCCTCAGAGCAGAAGTTCTCAACCTGTAGATCATGACCCCTTTGGGTGATAAAAGACCCTTTTACAGGGCACCGGGAGACCACTGGAAAACACAAATACATTACAGTTCATAACAAAAGCAAAATCAGGGTTACAATGCAGCAATGAAAATAATGTTATGGTTGGGAGTCACCACAACATGAGATGTGTTAAAGGATGTATTAGGAAGGTTGAGAAATACTCACTGCCTTAGAGACCAGTCACTCAAATTTTGTTTCCCTTGAATCTGAAACACAAAGGCAAGAGAATTAAAGTCATTGTAAAGGATTCCCAGGGACATCCCATTTAGTCTGATGACCAGAGCACGAATGCTCTCTTGCTTTCTCCTCCTGTCCACCATCCACAGCCCTGGCTGGTGAAATTCTCCGCATCTCATTCTCGGGACAAACTTCTGGTTTTGCTAGTTTGTTTTCTATTTCTTACTATCATCACGGTGTTAAGATGTCTTTGTTTTTGAGAGAGGATCTCATTTTGCTGGCCTAGAATTTAGACTGTAGACAAGGCTGACCCCAAACTCACAGAGATCTATCTGTTTCTGACTCTCAAGGGCTGTAATTAAAGGCATCACCACACCCAGATTAAGACAGATTTATGCATGTACACTCAACAAGAAAACATCGACTACAAGAGTAGTAGCACTTTTTTTGTTTTGGCTTTTTTATTTGCTGTTGTTTTTTTGGGGGGGGTTGTTGTTGTTGTTATTTGTCAGATCAATGTCACTGATTTAATGTCTATTCAGCTCTGCAAGTGGTCACAGAGAAGTCTCTGTCAAAAGCAGGCATTGTTATAAAACTGCAGGTGTGTTCAGCATTGGAAAAAATGTATGTCAATCTATCACATTGCTCACAAGAAAACAAACATATCTTCACATAGTTAGATTTTAATGGGAACAAAGCTGTTAATTCTGAGCTTTCTCTCTCTCTCCCTTTCCCTCTACTCCTTCCTCCTCCCTCACCCCCTCTTTCTTTCTCTCTCTCCTTCCCCCTCCTTCCCCCTTTCTCTCTCTGAAATAAAAAAAAAAATCTGTTTGCCTTTCCAAAAACTATGAGCATTTAAGCTGTGAGTTAAGTAATCCTTTGGACAGCAGGCACTGTACCTCAGTGTAGTAAATGTTTTTCAATCATCCACCTTGTTCATTATAGAAAAGTAAATTTACTTAGCCACTAAATACCAAATGTTCACTTAGAAAACATTACGGAATGTGATCAAGAGATTTTCTTTCTCGTGAAATAATCACTTCAAAGCTGCATAAACGCCAAGTGCACATCTTCCAGAAGAATAGGAGCAGGAGCCTTGACAACTGCAGATTAAACTCCTCACTCCGTTCTCAAAGCATCTGTAGCTTGTCTCCCAGACTGCCTCTCACTCACATCACGCTCCTGTGGGGAAAGCCCGTGGCAGGGTAAGTGTCCAGACTTTGTCAGGAGGGTATAGTTTGAGAGTCAATGCTCATTTGATCAATACTGAGACACTCGGGAAGAGCTCTAGGCTGGAGGTAAGAAAGTCTGATATATTCTTTTTCATGGCCAGATACTGTCTTGTTCTATAAGTGGGTGAACCCTGCTCTGTGCCTCAGTTCCCTCCCTGTAAAAGGCTCATCAGAGATTCTTTTAAATCCCATTCTGTGAGTTATTAAATAAGCTTTGCTATAAGAGCTGGATATCTTAGTCTTGTTGAGTTTATAATATTTTATTTCACTTTAATAACAACAACAATGATAAAAATAATAGTAGACCAGACGCTACTCTGAGTTCTTCATACACCATGTTGCCTAATCTAATTCACACCCTGTTTTAGGCGATGGTTACTAAGATTTTTTCCCAGGTTTGAGATCAGGAAACTGAAGCACAGAATAATGAAGGAACTTGGCTGTGGTCCCACTGTAATGAAATAAATAAAACAGTAAGCATTTCTATCTAGAACGTTTAGCCCAGACTTAAGCCACTAGGCTGTCCTGTAGCTCCCAACACTGCTATTGTGGATTCTTTGCAGAATCTCGACCACTGATCTGTATCTCCAACCCCTTACTAGGGTTATTCTAGATTGCTCATCAATAGTTCCAACCCAAGTACAGACCATAGATTCATAAACCATGGGTCATGGCCACATGTGGAATCATGCAACTAAATGTAAAAGTTGTAAACAAACTGACAACCCTGTATGACTTCTGAATGTGCAAAGACAAATGTTGGGCTTTGTCTGTCACCTGACTTCACTTGGTTCTGGACAGACAACACTTGCCCTTGGGCCACCACACAGTGCAATACCAATGACTGTTGCCAGAAGCACTATGGCCCAGATTCTAACCATACTTTCACATTGTGTTTTCAGTCTGTATGTAAAGTTTTCTGCTTTGAAGAAACATCATATCTTAATTACAGAATAAAGGACTTAGAAGGTTGAGAAGTCCATTATCCCTCAGCATGAGTCAAATCAGTATATCTGGATTGTAATTTACTAGAATGTTTGATCAAAAAATGTAGTCTGAGTCAGGCAGTGGTGGTGCACGCCTTTAATCCCAGCATTTTGGAGGCAGAGGCAGGCGGATTTCTGAGTTCGAGGCCAGCCTGATCTACAAAGTGAGTTCCCGGACAGCCAGGGCTACACAGAGAAACCCTGTTTTGAACAAACAAACAATCAAACAAACAAACAAACAAAATGTAGACTAAGTTGCTCATTTGAGTTTCATAAAAAGTCATTGTCATGGCTAATCTTGGTTGTTAACTTCACTGCATATAGAATTAACTAAAACCCAAGTACTTGATAGTCCTGGGAGGGATTTTCTTGATCAGATTATTTGAAGGAGGAAATTATGCTTTAAATCTGCCCCACCGATTTTGGTGGTGGCCCATATAAATGAACATGGACAAAAGGGATCTCTGCTTTCAGCTGTGTGCACTCACTCTCTCTGGTAAGATCATCTGTCCTGCTTGGGACATTCCTGCACCTATGTTAGAATCTGACTAATATAGTAATTAAATAAAGTTTGGCCTGTGATTATGTCAGAATATCCAATAATCTCTGAAATGGCCCTAAACCTCTTCTGTCAATTTATACTATGTGTTTATTTGGGACAATGTTCTTGGTATTAATAAAATCAAGTATCAACTGTGAGCATCATTGATGATATGATAGTTCTATCTATTCCCTGAAGCATCAAAGATTCAGCCAACTTGAATTATTCTTGTAAAAATTAAAACAACACATCCATCTCATTAGTATAAGTCTGCTTTCATCATTTAAAAAGAATGATAAAATTATAGACACACCAAAGGAGTATTTGAAAATAAATTCCTGGGGGCTGGTGAGATGGTGTAGTAGTTAGCTAAGAGCACTGGATACTCTTCCTGAGATCCAGCTTTGATTCTTGGTGCCTGCATAGTTGCTCACAACCACCGTAATTCCAGTTCCAAATGTTCTGACATCTTTTCCTGACCTCCTCACATGTATATAGGCATGCATGTGGGAAAAACACTCTTACACATAAGAGAAATGAATTTTTAAATCAAACTGAATTAATTAAAAATAAATATATTCCTTTATTCTTTAATAACAATAAATGTTTGCTTGTGTACTTGCTGTATATGGTTCTTACACATATATGATCATAGGTTCACAAGGTATTCTTGGGGAACAGGAGTGACAAGGGCCAAGTGTAGCTGTGGAGTAGAGTCTTGCTGAAAGTAAAGCTTAACGATTAAGCAGCAAAGGCAAAGGCAAGAGATATGTATCGGGACACCTAATTTTAGTACCACTAACTGACACTAATATGGAAAGGCAGGAAGAGAATCTGACAAGCTGAGGACTGAGTCCACGTGAATCTCATTGCTCTTCTTATGTCTCTTGCTTCTGCCTCATATCTGGGTCTCTGTTTAAATGCTGGTACACAGTGGCACCTATCCATCTCACCTATTTAAATGCCCTAGTTCTGCTCTTGGCCCAAAGCTGATGATAGGGATGGGGATGGGGATGGCCAGACATGGCTCCTCCAAGAAGACCTCTAGAGCTCAGCACAGCTGGAACAAGAAGGAACAACCAGCAGAGGGGAAGAAGAGGCCCTTCCAAAAGCTGCACCTCCTCCACCAGAGGGAGAGGTGAGCAATGGGACTATGTGGCTTGCCAAATGACATTCCTGGCTCAAAGGCCTTCTACAAGGGAAAAAGCAGAATCTGGCCATGTATGCCACTACCATTTGCTGTAAGATTGCATTTGCATTGTATTACAAAAGCATATACACAATGCTGAGCCTGCCTGCTGACACTCAATAAGAGAATGAGAAACCATATAGTAAATTACTTCCCAACTTCAGATTCTTTTAATCTGCCTTCCATTTAGTGGAGAAGATGATCATTTTCCATAATTTCTTTCCTGAGGATTAAGCAACTGAGAAGAGCACTCCCTGCTCCTCAGAACTGAGGCTGTACCAGGGGACCTCAAGGACCACGGTGAAGACTACGGGAGGATGTCAATGGCTACTTGTATTTTATAAAGAGATAAAGAGAGAAGGATTATGTTTGCTGGATAGGCAGTCAGGTGTGGGGGAAGGGGGTGCCTCTGCAGGCCCATGCTGAAGCGTCTCTTCCCCCTGAGGGACCAGCCACAGGATAGTATAGTATAGAATAGAGCATGGGGCATGGGGAGGGGAGTTGAGGAAGTAGAGACAGAGAAAAGCAGAGAAAGAGAGAGAGACAGAGAGAGAGAGAAGAGGAGGAGGAGAGGCTGGCCATGAGCATGTGGAGAGAAAGGGGGAGGGGAATGGAAAGAGATGGGGAGGAGGAGCAAGAGGACAGAGCAAGAGATCAAGAGAGTGAGAAAGAGAGAGCAAGAGAGAGGAGTGTGTGTGTGGCTGGGGGAGAAGCAGCTTCTTTTATAGTGAGTCAGGCACTCCTGGATGTTGACAGTAACTGTGGGGCAGAGCCTAAACCAAGTGCCAGCACTACTACTGTGCTCCACAGCTCATACACTGCTGGAGATGTTGTCTGCAGCGTGTGTGTGTGTGTGTGGGTGTACACACACACACATGCACACATGCTATGTCACATGTGTGCCCCTACTCTGTGTACCTAAGACATGTGCCCCTATGCCATGTGTTCCCATGCACAAGTTTACCTGAGCTGTTTCAGGTCACGTACTCCCAGTTCATCTATACCCTTGGTGCAAGTGTTCCCAGACTGTATCCTCAGGCCATGTATAATCCAGTGGACATGTCGCCATGCTGTGTGTGCTCAGGCCTCACATATCAGTGTCAGCACATCTTTTACAGAAGGGTTTCTCTTAGTGTCAGCAAGCAGAAATGGCTTATTTGTCCCCTGATGGCCCATATTGTGGAAAAAGTCTCACTCCCCATTAGTGGGCCAGGGAGCAAAGTCAGACATTGCTTTCAAAAAAACAAATAGGGCTTCAACAAAGACTTTCAGGATGGAGCTGCCGAGGCTTCCTTCCCAGTGCCTCCCCTGGCACTGTTAATTTCTGTTACTCTCAGAGAAGACACTTCTTGACTAGATGTGAACTGGGAGCTCCAGGCAAAATGGCTGTTTCTGGGGTCACTGTGCATGGTGTTTCAATTCATTTTCTGCTCCTATGACCAGGACATCGGAGAGTGAATAACACAAGAGAAGCAGAGGGCCATTTCACTGCCGTTTTGGAAGCTGGGTAGACCAACTCGAGGGCCCACTTCTGGCAAAGGCCTTCTTGTGGCGTCATCCCATTGGCGGAAGGGCTGCCATCCATTGTCATAAACCCATGCCACAGAGAATTAACACACTACATTGAACTGGAGAATTAGGAAAGAGAGTTAAGACACAGGTAGGTAAGAATAGTAAAAAGTGCACCCGGAAACAGTGGCTTCTTGTTCCTAGAACTCATTTCAAGGAGAAGTGGTGAGAAGGAACAGAGGTACGTGTTTGGTTTTGGAACCCAGAACAAGGGACTGAGCTGGACATTTTACATATCAAAGCAGAGCTGGCCTCCAGGTTTTGCCTGCATCCCTTCGTCTCTATATGCATACCCTGCCCGCAACTCTAAACTTTCCAGTGGTCCGAGGACTGTGCTGCCCTTCCCCCAGAGGCTCTTCCCTGTACAATCCAGACATTTTGGTCTCCATGAGTTCTCTCTTTCTCTTTTCTCTCTTTCTCCTCTGTGCCCATGTGCCCCATGGCCACTCTTCTGGCCTCAATCCTTGGGACGAGTGAAGCCACCAGAGAACAGCTTCCCCACAAACCAGTCTTTAATACATTCTAATCTGGCTTGAATTGACTCATTTCTCCAGCAGAGAAATAACCAATAGTAGGTATCTAGACAGAACCAAAGGGAGAAAGGAGAGGACACAGAGAGTATATAAAATACCTCATCCAGAGTTTACTTGGTACACGCCCAGGCCCAAGACCCCTTCAATCCGGAAGGAGTAAAGCTGTAACTTCAGATTTCTCTTCAGCGGAGTCTTCTTGATTTCCTGGACATTTAATTCCTTATTCACCCCAGAGACTGAGTTTAGCATTCCCATAGACGGCCACTAACAATTACAAGTGCCAATGTATTTAAGATAGCAGAGTCCTCATGAATTACTCACACTGTGAATGTGCATGTGTTTGTGAGTGTGTAACTGTGTGTGTGTGTGCACTACATCTCCTAGGCAAAAACTGTCCCATATTGAGCCACCTACCTTCCTTGTAACTTTTCATTTTGAATGCTCAGTCAGCTATTGAATGGACCACAGGGCCCCCAATGGAGGAATTAGAGAAAGCACCCAAGGAACTACAGGGAACTGCAACCCCATAGGTGGAACAACATTATGAACTAACCAGTACCCTGGAGCTCTTGTCTCTAGCTGCATATGTATCAAAAGATGGCCTAGTCAGCCATCACTGCAAAGAGAGGCCCATTGGACTTGCAAACTTTATATGCCCCAGTACAGGGGAATGCCAGGGCCAAAAAGGGGGAGTGGGTGGGTAGGGGAGTGGGGGGTGGGTATGGGGGACTTTTGGTTTAGCATTGGAAATGTAAATGAGCTAAATACCTAATAAAAATGGGAAAAAAAACAAAAACAAAAACAAAAAAACAAAAAAAAGAAACAGGGTCTCACGACTTTGCCCAGGCTGAGCTTGTGGTCTTCCTGTGTCAGCTTCTGGGGGAGATGGGATCACAGACTTGAACACGAACCTGATTGAATCACATCTTAAAGTTCCAGTCTCCCAACTCTTTGGCATTGGGCATATATCTTCAAGAGATGAATGGAGGGGACACATTCAAACCATAGCACCTGATGGGGCTGTCTGCTCTCTAGACTGTTCCATGGTCAGGAATTCTGTCTCCTCCATCAGCAGTGCAGAGAACTCTTGGGAAGACAACTGTAGAGTTACTTGCCAGGCCCCCAACAAGAAGAGGGGGGAAATGCTCAACCAGGGGGTGAGTACTCATCAGGTGCTCAGCTCAGGGACTCTCTTGGGGCTAGAGTCTTTGCAAAGGAATGGCAACACACCATGAGCAAAACAAACAGGACTCACTCAGCCCACTGGAACTTCACTGCTCAGAAGGAGAGAGGCACTTAAAATAGTAATGGTAGCCATGGTCAGGGAATCAAATGAGTAATCAACATTTGAAATAAAAGGTCACTAGAAGGAAAAGCTCTCTAGAGCTTGTCCCTGGTGGGGCAGGGCCCAGGGGTGGAGGAAGGCAAAGCTATTATGAGGTGTGACTTCAGGGTGGGGAGGATGGCACAATGGGTAAAGTGCTTTTAGGACCCAAGATTCCATTTCAAGAATTCACATGAAAATGGCAGCTCTCTCTCTCTCTCTCTCTCTCTCTCTCTCTCTCTCTCTCTCTCTCTCTCTCTTTCTTTCTCTCTCTCTCACATACACACATACATACGGAGGTGTGGATGGAGGGGAAGGTGTAAATGTTTTGAAGAAGGCACCAGAAGCGTAGCAAAGTGCTGTCCCTTGTTCAAACACTGACCTGGCTGCTTACACTATCCAAAATGTTTGTACTTTTTTCTTCTTTGTGGAGGAGGCTGAAGTAATAACTTCCTGATTCCTAGCTTGTTTTCAGCATGATTGACATAGAGGAATGTCATATACTGATGCTACAGAAGTGCTTTCTGACTGCAGAACTATTATTCAGAAGCCTGAAAAGTGGGCTAGAACTAGCAAAAGAAAGACCGGAGAAGACATTTCTAGTTTGAGAGAATGAAATAGGCAAACTTTTAAGCTCAGATGGAGGCAGCATGCCAAATCCTAGAGAGAACCATGCAAGGATGGAGGGTTCCAGAAGCATGGGTTTCAGGTCACCAAGGATGCCCAGGTTTATCTCAGGAACAACGTGGGAGCTCCTGAAGGCTCACACACAGAGTCATGATCAGAGGTGCGGGGGGTGGGGGGGGGCAGAAGATGCAGCTGAGGATGAGCCTGGGGGTCAAACTTTTCCCACCCATGAATATTCTGCATCTGAGAACTATTTACATGGCCATCATATATAGAAACATGAAGCAGACATACAAATCAAACATTTACTGACTACGAGTCATAGAAATGTATTTTCCATCCACTCCTTGGTACACATAGCAATTGTTATACCATTTATTAAAGATGAAGGCACTTTTCTCTGCTACTGAGACGAATGTGCTTTGTTATGTTTGTTGTCTGTGTAGAGAATTAAACCTTGGCTAAATATTTGGTACCGCGGGATGCGGAGCATCTGTAACGTTTTTCAGATCTGATCAGTGCTTTGATTGTTTAAGTTGTCAGAGCTAAGAATATCACTTCATGTAAATAACACACACACACACACAAACACAAACACACATACATAATTCAGGGCCATTTTAGAAATTGTTGAAAATCTGTTCTAATCACAGCTTCAGACAATCCTTTAAAAAAAAATACGTAAAACTTAAGTCAGCAACACAAACTGATTTTGTTTCAAGTTGAGCATCCTGGCACAGCACAATCAAAAGATATCCTAATTTAATCCTTACATGCAGAGAAATAGGAGTTATGTGCGGGCATGTAGGCTGAGCTACCAGACAGACCCAAGAACTGCTGAGGTGGGAGAGGTGGTATTCAAATCCTGGGATTCTTGGAGATCTGAGATGGTAGGAGCAGAGCTGCCCTTTCCCAGCCTCTCGAACCCGCTCTGGAACAAGTAAATGGGATCACCAGTGGCAGTCAGTCAAATAGTGCAGCATCTGGAGTCCTTCCCCACGCAGCTAGAACACCACCAACACCCCACACTCGCCAATAGAAAACATTCCCTCCCAAATCCCACCCCACTCCCCAAGGTTTATGTAGCTTGTCCACATGCAATAAAATGTACAAGTTATTTCACCAAGGATCGTCTGAGAGTGGCTATTTTTACTGAGCTGCAACCCGGTTGGGGAAGAGTTCTCTCTCTCTCTCTCTCTCTCTCTCTCTCTCTCTCTCTCTCTCTCTCTCTCTCTCTCTCTCTCTCTCTCTCTCTCTCCTCTCTCCTCTCTCTCTCTCTCCTCCCTCCTTTCCCCCCTCCTTCCCTCCCTCTCTCTCTCTTCCCCCTACCCCAGAAGCACTCATCCTTGGATCTTGGCCCCGCCTGGTTGGCCAACCTCTTGCTTCCTGCAGAGGCTCACATCCAAGCAGTAGCAGCTCATGCTACCGCTGCTGCTGCTGGCTGCCTCCTCCACTGTCACTTTAGCTGTCAAGAGACACAGAACCTTGCCACCCAAACCTCCTTATTCCTCTTTTAGGAGCTGTAACATTCCCGGCCCGACTAGAGTCCTGTGGAACCTTTTCATCCCAGGCTCCCTGTCACCCTTCTTGGTCTAGCATAAAAAGTCCTATGACACCCCAGAAGAAAGTGGGAGGGAGGACTGAGGACCATGGGAGTAAGAGTAGAACCTTTTGTTTTCAGAAATTTGTGTTTCAGAAATTTGTTTTCAGAAATTTGTTTTCAGAAATTTGTGTTTCAGTGTGTGTACAGATCACAGTTTAAGAGCAGCTGTGATATAGCTCATTGGTTGATGTTCTTTGAAATTTACAAAATCAGAAAAAAACAACAACAACAACAAAAAAAACCTATGCTCCTCTCTGTCACCTAGGCCCCTTGAATCTATCACAGGTCTTCTCAGGGCATCATTTTCTACAGGGGCTGATGGAATAGAATGTTATCATGTGCCACTGGACCAGAAGCCTGGATAAGTAGAATGATTTTGCCCAGATCCTGTGTGAATATCCACTTGAGCGTAAAAATTGCATAAAAATTATTATTATTATTATTATTATTATTATTATTTCTGTTGTTATATACAACTTCTGTCAAAAGGTAAAGAGTGAAATGTTTGGACTTACTTAACACACACACACACACACACACACACACACACACACACAAACGCACAATTCACCAACATGCAGAGACTAAGAGACTTCACACTGTCCCTAAATGAAACACCTATATTGTAGCCCCTCCTCCAAAGGCTCAAGGACCATGTGAAAAAGCAGTGAAAAACTGTTCAAGCCAGAGGCAATGCATGGCCATATGAACTCACAGCACACATAAGCCCTGTGCAAGCCAAAGCAACAACAAATCCCATCATGGACAAGGGAGGTGGGTGTGAAATCCCACTGCTAACCTAGGATCCATTGGTAGCTGATAGCTGCTGAGAGTCAGTGTTCTTGAAGAGTGTAGCCCTGGTATGTCAACCACATCCCACCTGAAGACCACACATGCATGAGTATATAAGAAGCACAAATTGTATTTAATGTGTAAAATATAAAGAGGACACAAAATTGGGTGGGTAGGGTATCAGGATCTCTAAGGAGTTGGGTCAGAACTCATTGTACAAAATTCCCAAAGTAGGAAAACACATAACTTTACTTGTTTAATATAAGTTTGGTAGAGTGAGTTTTCATGATGTTATGAACATGAGGCAAAGTTTTAAAATTAAATTGTCACTCCGGAATGCCTGTGATTTTTCTTTTTTCTTTTTTCTTTTTTTTCCCTTTGTAATTCAAGGTACAGTCATCTCATATCACCCTGATATTTTAATCTCCGTTCCAGTATATTTGTCTTTATGATGTCAAACAGAGAGCACCTAACACTAAGGTATTTAAATTGGATTGGCCTGACCTGAGACACATATTTGTGTAAAGTGTCATGAGTTTGGTAGTCCATTTTCTAAGCTGCCACACGTCAGATGATTTTAAATGTGGGGGGAGGAGCACTCAGGATGGCTGGGCTACTGTCAAGTCAAAGCATGCATTTATTTCACTTGGGCACATAGTTTGGCTTGTGACCTTTCCTGGCAACTGACATGGAGTAATTTATAAGAGTTAAAGTTAAAGTTCAAATTATATTTGAATGTTTGTCATTTTTCTCCTGACCAGTTAATGTCAGGCACTAAAGATATATAGGCCTTCTTGGCTTTGAACAACCCCCTCATGTAACAGATTCTAAAGGATAGCACAACCAAGGCCCAGTGTCACCTTGAAGAATGTGTCACCAGCCTGCATGAAGGTGATGCTGCTCAGGGTGAAGGCCTCTTACCTTCCAGCATCAGAGAAGCAGGCATTATTCCCCTGCCTCACATTTCAACCTCATCTTCTCTTCTGTTTGTATAACATCTAGCACACAAATATGGAAACATATTTATATGAACTACTTCATTAAGTTCAGCTTCTTTTTCAACGTATATATTTACTAATTCTTTGAGAATTTTCTACATCATGTTTTGATTATAGTCGTGTCCTCTTTCCCAACTCTTCCCAGATCCACTCTTGCCCATCCACATCCAATCTCTCTCTCTCTCTCTCTCTCTCTCTCTCTCTCTCTCTCTCTCTCTCTCTCTCTCTCTCCTTCTTCTTCTTCAATTTCTCCTGCTCATATAGTCTTGGATTGGTCTTCCACTATAGCATGTTTGGCAAACAAGGGAAACCAAGTCTCCCTTTCCCAGCAGCTAACCATTGCCAATAGCTCCCCAGATAGAAGGTAGGACTTTGTATGTCCCTCTCACTGCTCCATGCTGAAATTTGATCTGTCTTGGGCTTGTCCAGGTCTTGTGCAGTGCAACTGCCCTGCTGGGTCCAGAAGACACACTTTCCTCATAATTACCCCCTGCCTCTTCCTCCTCTTAAGTCTTTCCAGCCCTCTTCTTCAGTGATTCCTGAAGGAACGGGTGTGGAATTTATGTTCTGTTTAGGAATGGACATTCTTCAGTCTCTTATTGTCTGCACTTTAGCCAGATGTGGTTCCCCGTGTTAATCATCATTTATTGCAAATAGAATCCTTCATTCTTTTACATGGAGGACTCTTTGATTAGGAGAATGGGAACAGGGCCTACACCATCTTTCTCTTGGTTAATGGAACAGTATGGAAATTTCCACTTGTTATAATAAGGAACTTTTAAACACATACAACTGCCAACTAATAGAATCAACTTTATCAGAGTATAGGTAGCTCTGTCTCATGAGAAACGTGTGGACAGAATTTGAGTGAACTGTATTTTGGACACTTTGTGGTGAACCCTGTTGGAGGTTTGTTCAACTCAGAGACTATTTTTTCGTAAGTATCACCTAGCACAACCTACTAATTAATCTCAGTAAAATAGAAATGCAAATGATGTTTATGAGTCAATATAGTAAGCTATAGAAGACATACACAGAAGTCAATATAGTAAGCTATAGAAGACATACACACTTCAGAGCAGCCAACTGGGGGAGAGGGTTGTATTTCCATCCTGTAAGTGGATACTAGGTTCTTGATTTCTGTGTGTTGTTGTAATTAAATACCAGACAGAAACAGTTTAATGGAGGAAAGACTTACTTTGGCTCGTGGTTTTGAAGAGCTCATTCCACTGTCACTTGGCACCACTGAATATTGGCAGGTGGTTAGGTAGACCACCACAGCACAGAAACATGTGGCAAAAACTATGTTTCTCACAGTTGACAGGTAATAGATAAGTACTGATAACCAGGTATGACACCAAGGCATCCCCCAATGGCTTTCTTTCTCTAGCTAGGTTCCACATCCTAAATTTCCAGAACCTTCTGAAATATTACTAGCTGAGATCTAAGCATTGAACATGAGCCTCTTGTAACACCAGAAATACAATCACATTGGCCTTTGGATCCTGCCATGCCTGGATCTCAGCACCCGGTGGTGGATGGGGGCCGGGGCACCTGCCAAACTTATGTCAGCAGAACGTGGTGTTATCCACTTAATGTAAGGCAAGAACCAACTCACAGTAAGCTCCAAGCAACTGGCCCAGTCAGTTGAGCTGGCCAATGTTTCAACTCCATTTCCAAGTAGAACATTCTGGCTTTTGGTAGGCTCCCCTATTCCCAAAGACTATCTTTGAACTATCCTTCTTCTGAATGAAATAACACCAGGATGATTCTGGTAGTCCATTCATGGCAATAAGTCCATGTCATATTTAACCTGTAGGCTGACACAGTTGGGGTTGTTTGTTTGTTTGTTTGTTTGTTTGATTTGCATGCTTTTTTTTTATTCTGACGTGGAATTTATTCATCCCAGGCTGGTCTTGAACTTGCCAGCCTTCTGCCTCAGCCTCCTCGATGCTAGAATTGCAGGTGTGCAATACTTATGATCAGGTCACATTTTTAGTCATCATAATCATTATATATATATATATTTGTGGGCCACACTGTAAAATATGAGACATGGATACAGCAAGCAATGGCCACATCAGGGTAATTACCATTTCTTCTCCTTAAACAGTCAACATTTCTTGGTTCTAGAAAACCTCAAATTCTTTCCTGCTAGTTTTTCACAGAACACATAATCAGCAGTGTGGTATGGTTGCCTTACTGAGCTGTAGAATGTTAAAGATTGCTCTTTTCTTATTCTCATTTGGTGCCTGTTATTCAGGCTCCTTTTATCCTTCCTTTCACAGGGTTCTGAGACCACTCTTTTTCTCTCCACTTCTGCATATGGTTTTAGTAATGAAAACATTTCACAGTGACTTTTCAATATCAAAATATATAATATATAATTGGAATGCATTCTCATATGTGAGTCCAGGCCAAGGGAGCTTTAGAAAGGTCAGGGTAAGAGATAGAGAGATGGATCAATGATTAAGAGCTCTTCCAGCTTTTCTAGAGGACCTAAATTTGTTTCTAGTGCCCATATTGGGTTGCTCACAGATGCCTGTAGCTCCAGATACAAGGAATATGTCCCCTATTTCTGTCTCCCCAAGGACATCTGCATACACATGACAGGTACTCATGTGCACATGCACACACACATAAATAAATAAATAAAATATTTTTTTAAAAAAGGAATTTTAGGGCAGCTAGATTTGGCAGTGCATGCCTATAATCCTGGTACACATGAGGCTAAGGCAGAAAGATCACAAGTTTGAGGTCTGTGTAGGCTACACAATAATACTCTAATAAGAGAGACACAGACAGACAGACAGACAGACAGACAGACAGACAGACACATACCCAAACAGAGAGTCTGTCGCCCCATCAGGTACAATTCATAACATGTACCAACATTACACTGTGATCATAATCAGATGGTTTTGACATAGTCAAAATTGAAGATGCAGTTAATGTGACTTCAAATATATTTTGGTTTGCCAAAGTCCCTGTTCTGGTTACTTTTTAAATCAAGTCGACCCAAGCTAGAGTTATATGTGAAGAGGACACTCAATTTAAAAAATGCCTCTGTCAGATTGCTCCTAGGCCGTTTTCTTGACTAATGACTGATGTGAATGCCCCTGCTCACTGTGAGTGGTGCCATCCCTGGACAGATGGTCCTGAGTGGTATAAGAAATCAGGTTGAGCAAACTAATGGGAGCAAGCTAGCAAGTAGCACTCCTACATGGCCTCTGCTTCAGCTCCTGCTTCCAGGTCTCTTCCCTGTGTTCCTGATGTGACTTCCCTCAGTGATGAACTTGAAAGTGTAAGCAAAATAAACCTTTCCCTCCCCAAATTTATTTTAGTCATGATCATAGCAATATAGATGCAAACCAGGAGAGTCAGACCCTATTGATACTATTGTAACCACTGCTGATAGTTATGTCTAACCACACTAGTGACCAAAATTACATAATTTAAAACAGCCATAGCTTAGAGTCTAGAGTTTCTGATGTCCTAACCATAGGATTGTTACTCTGTTTAGTAGTGTAGTGGAAAAGGTTAGATAATTAGCCATGCCTCACACCAGAGCCACATGCACCATAAACTGGATATGATTTTAACTGGAAATAATTTAATATTTATTGAGGACTGACTGTTCACTAAATAATCTTTTATGCATTTATGGACATTATTTTATACAAACACGACATCGTTTGTATGAGAACATTCTTGTCATCTCATTTTCTAGAGGACAGAATTGAGATAAAGAGGTCCTGTCACTTGCCTAAGTCGGAATGCTGTGGGTGATTGAGCAGACAGAATTCACCAGCTCATGCTCACAAATATGAGTTATGAGTGTGTGTGGTGTGTCAACTCATGATGTCAATGTTCTCAGATTCTAGATAAATCCATCCTCGTGATAAGTTGCTCCTGTAGGCTCTGCCCAAGCTGCTTTCCCTAGACTCAGCCCGACTATGCTGATACCTGTGATGATAGACAACTACGACCGTAGTTACTTTTCTGTGGCTGGGATAAACATCAGGGCAAAGGAAGCTTACTAAAGAGAGCATTTCATTGGGTTTACAGTTTCAGAGGGATAAGGTCTGTGATGGCCAAATGAAGGCGTGACAGTGGGAACAGCTGAACACTCACATCTTGATCAGCAAATAGGAGGCAAAGAGAGCCATGGTATGGTGAGTGGTCACAGTCTTTTGAAACCTCAAAGTCCTCTGCTCCATTTCCTCCAATGAGACCGCAGCTCCTAATTCTTCTCAAATAGTCCCATTAACTCTGCACCAAGTATTCAAGTATATAAGCCTATGAGGACAATTCTTTTAGAATTTTCTTTTAATTTTTATTAGATATTTTTATTAGATATTTTATTAGATATTTAAATTTTATTAGATATAAATGTATTTATATACATTTCAAATACTATCCCGAAAGTTCCCTATACCTTCCCTCTGCCCTGCTCCCCTACCCACCCACTCCTGCTTCTTGGCCCTGGCATTCCCCTGTATTGGGGCATATAAAGTTTGCAAGACCAAGTGACCTCTCTTCCCAATGATGGCCGACTAGGCCAGCTTCTGCTACACATGCAGCTAGAGACACGAGCTCTCGGGGTACTGGTTAGTTCATATTGTTGTTCCAATTATAGGGTTGCAGACCCCTTCAGCTCCTTGGGTACTTTCTTTAGCTCCTCCATTGGGGGCCCTGTGTTCCATCCTATCTGTGAGCATCCACTTCTGTATTTACCAGACAATGGCACAATTCTTTTTCAAACTATCACAGCTACCCAGAATGAAATGGACTGTCTGTCTCCAGATCCCCAGTCTCCAGCCAGCACATAGAGAGTGATGGTACTATGCCTACATACCCTCACTGCTTCAAAGTACTGGCTGATTTGCAGTTTCCAAAATGAAGGCAGATTGAGGAGTTAGACCTCTTTTTACTTGTTCTGTATGGCCTTGGTAAGAATGTTTGATCTTTCTTAATTTCATATTTCTTATCTGACAAATGAAGTTTTCTTCATACTGTATGATATGTATCCTGTAAAACTCAGTGGCTTACAATAACAAACATTTACATCTCAATTGGAGATGTCCAATCAAGCATCAACATGGCTAGCTTTGGCTGGCTTGGTTCCAGAGTAAAATTTTTGATTTCAGCAAAGGTATGCCCCACCAGTCTTGCCATTCTGGCATCAATTGCTAACTGTGGTGTGCTTTCTTCCTTAGAGAGTGTGGTATAAGAAGGAGATGAGGAGAGATGGCCCAAACAGATGCAAAGCCTGGGGTGAGTACCTGTTTATATCACAGTGGCCAAGCCAGTCATGGCCATGCCAAAGGATGATGGTAAGCAGGATGAGTACATAGGCCTTGGCTTCAAGAAACAGAAAAGCATGGGGATGAAAAAGTTGTGAAGAAGTACTATTACCTAGAGAAAAATAATATTCTTCTTATATGATTGTGTAAAGTCTCACAAAAGAAAATGGGGAAATGGTTAGTTTATTATTGGGCACACAGTAAGTGTTAAAAAAAAAAAAACAACAAAGAGTGAGTGTTATTTTGATATTCTCCCTCCAACAACAGAAAGAGCAGGCAGCACCTACCCAAGCTTACCAAGAACATCAGCTTTGCCTATAGGACAGAGAAGAAGGAATACAGGGTGAAGCCAATCTCTGAGTTTGTATAAACAGTCGAATAACTTGTAATAGCTCCATCTTTCAACACAGTTGCTTTTGGAAGCCTTCAGGAGGCATTTTAAGAAAATAATCAAAGATGTAAAAGTATGTATGTGTGAATACTCTTATCAATGGATTTTCATAATTTTAAAAGGCAGCACTATCATGTGTCCAGTAATACAATATTTCAATACACATGGGGTGGGGGAAGCAGGGAGTTGTTATGAAGCTAATTTAAAGAACCTGTACCTAACATAATACCAGATGAATAAATCAAAGTATAAAAACTTTGGAGTCAAATCAAAGATGCAGAAGTAAATTCACACACCTATGAACACTTGATTTTGTATAAAAAGCCAAAATTGTACAATGAAAAAAGGAATGCGTCTTCAACAAATGGTGTTGGTCTAATTGGATGTTGGCATGTAGAAGAACACAAATAGATCTACATGTATCACCCTGCACAAAGCTCAAGTCTACGTGGATCAAAGACCTTAACATAAAACCAGATACACTAAACTTTATAGAATAGAAAGTGGAAGAATAGCCTTGAATGCATTGGCACAGGAGACAACTTCCTAAAGGAACACCAATGGCACAGGCACTAAGATCATCAATTAATAAATGAGACCTCATGAAACTGAAAGCTTCTCTAAGGCAAAGGATGCTGTCAATAGAATAAATAATAGCAGCTCACAGAACAGGGAAGTATCTTCACCAATACCACATCTGACAGAAGGCTGATACCCAGGATACATAAAGAACTCATGAAACTAGACATCAACAAACCAAATAATCCAACTTTAAAAAATGAAGTGCATCTGGGTTCTTTCCAGCTTCTGGCTATTATAAATAAGGCTGCTATGAACATAGTGGAGCAGGTGTTCTTATTACCAGTTGGAACTTCTTCTGGGTATGTGCCCAGGAGAGGTATTGATGGATCTTCCAGTAGTATTATGTCCAATTTTCTGAGGAACCTCCAGACTGACTTCCAGAGTGGTTCTACAAGCTTGCAATCCCACCAGCAGTGGAGGAGTGTTCCTCTTTCTCCACATCATCGCCAGCATCTACTGTCACCTGAATTTTTGATCTTAGCCATTCTGACTGGTGTGAGGTGGAATCTCAGGGTTGTTTTGATTTGCATTTCCCTGATGATTAAGGATGTTGAACATTTTTTCAGGTGCTTCTCAGCCATTTGGTATTCCTCAGTTGAGAATTCTTTGCTTAGCTCTGAACCCCATTTTTAATGGGGTTATTTGAATTTCTGGAGTCCAGCTTCTTGAATTCTTTGTATATATTGGATATTAGTCCTCTATCAGATTTAGAATTGGTAAAAATCCTTTCCCAATCTGTTGGTGGCCTTTTTGTCTTATTGACAGTGTCTTTTGCCTTGCAGAAGCTTTGCAATTTTATGAGGTCCCATTTGTCAATTCTTGATCTTACAGCGAAAGCTGTTGGTTTTCTGTTTAGGAATTTTTCCCCTGTGCCCATATCACAGAAGAATGGATACAAAAAGTGTGGTACATTTACACAATGGAGTACTACTCAGCAATTAAAAACAATGGATTTATGAAATTCTTGGACAAATGGATCTACCTGGAGGCTATCATCCTTAGTGAGGTAACCCAATCACAAAAGAAGTCATTAGATATGCACTCACTGATAAGTGGATATTAGCCCAGAAACATAGAACACCCAAGATACAATTTGAAAAACATAAGAAAATCAAAAAGAGGGAAGACCAATGGGTGGATACTTCATTCCTCCTTAGAATAGGGAAAAAATACCCATAAAAGGAGTTACAGAGACAAAGTTTGGACCTAAGACGAAAGGATGGACTATCCAGAGACTACCCCATCTGGGGATCCATCCCACAATCAGCCACCAAACCCAGACACTATTGCAGATTGCCAGAAAGATTTTGCTAAAGGGACCCTGTTATAGCTGTCTAATATGAGGCTATGCCAGTACCTGGCAAATACAGAAGTGGATGCTCACAGTCATCTATAAGATGGAACACAGGGTCTCCAATGGATAAGCTAGAGAAAGCACCCAAGGGGCTAAAGGGGTCTGCAACCCTATAGGTGGAACAAAAATATGAACTAACCAGTACCCCAGAGCTTGTGTCTCTAGCTGCATATTAGCAGAAGATGGCCTAGTTGGCCATCACTGGGAAGAGAGGCCCCTTGGTCTTGCAAACTTTATATGCCCCAATACAAGGGAATGCCAAGGCCAAGAAGCAGGAGTGGGTGGGTAGAGGAGCAGGGCAGAGGGTATAGGGACTTTTTGGGATAGCATTTGAAATATATATAAAGAAAATATCTAATAAAAAATAAATAAATAAAATAAATAAATAAATCCACAACTGCAGAACTAGAAAAAAAAATAATGAAGTGCAGACCTACACAGAACATTCTCATCAGAGGGATTCCAAAGGGCAGAGAATCTCTCAAAGAAATGTTCAACATCCTTAGCCACCTGGGAAATGCAAATCAAAATGACTTTGAGATTCCATCTTACACCTGTCAGAGTGGCTAAGATCAAAAATATAAGTGAGAGCTCTCACTTGCAAGGATTTGGAGCAAGAGGAACACTCCTCTATTGGTGATGAGAGTGCAAATTTGTACAGGTACTTTGGAAATCAATATGGCAGCTTCTCAGAAAATTGGGAACTGTTTCAGGACCCAGTTATATCACTTCTGGGCATATACACAAAGGATGTTCCATCATACTGCAAGGACACTTGCTCAACCATGTGCTCCACACTTTATTCATGATAACCAGAAATGAAACAACCCAGAAGCCCCTCAACCAAAGAATGGGTAAAGATTTACACAACAGAGTATTACTTAAGCTGGCAAAAACAATGATATCATGAAATTCCCAGGCAAATGTTTGGAAATAGAAAAAAAAGTCCTGAGGGAAGTAATTAAGACAAACATGCTACATACTCACTTATGAATAGATATTAGCAGTAAAGTAAAGGATAGCCATGCTATAATCCACAGACCCAAAGAAACTAAGTACCAAGGAGTGCTCAGCAAGGATACATGAATTTCACTATGAGGGGAAAGTAAAATAGACATCGTGGGAGGATGATGTAAGGGGGTCTAGAGGAAGTGTGGTTGAGAACAGGAGACATCAGTTTGGGGGAGGATTTAAGGAGGGACTACTGGGACATACAACTGGAACTGGGGGCCATCTCTGGGACAGGCTAGAAACCTAGAGCAATGGAAACTCCCAGGAATCTATGAGGGAAAGCCTATCTAAGACTCCTAGCAATGGGGAATATGAAGCCTGAACCAGCCATTTCCTGTATCCTGGCAAGATTTTTCAGTGGAGGGATACAGACATCATCCCAGCCACAAAGCCTTTAATCTACAATTTATCCTGCCTGCAAGTTGTGCTGGGTTAAGTGTGGCACCAAAATTGTGGGAATAGCCAACTAAAGACTGGTCCATCTTGAGATCCACACTGCAAGAGGGAATCCACCCCTAACACTGCCTAGAGGGCAAGCACCCACAGGCTGGATAGCCCAAATACCTAGGATAGAAATGAACATGACAAAAAATAAGTAAAACGTCAATGAAATGATTCCTAATGATATTTTATTATATTCATAGATTGCTGCCTAGGCCAATTGTCAGCAGAGAAGCTTTACCCAGCAACTAATGGGAACAGATGCAGAGATACACAGACAAACATTAGATCTTGGGGAATCCTACAGAAGAGGGTGAGAAAGAATTGTAAGAGTCAGAGGGGTCAAGGACACCACAATAAAATCCACAGAATCAACCAACCTGGGCTTATAGGGGCTTACAGAGACTGAGGCCAAACCCAGGGAGCCTACATGGGACTGACCTATGCACATATGTTACAGTTGGGTAGCTTGGCCTTCTTGTGGAACTCCAAACAGTAGGAGCAGAGGCTGTTTCTGACTCTCTTGTCTGCCTTTGGGACCCTTTTCTCCTACTAGGTGCATTGTCTAGACTCAATAGAAGAAGAGATGCCTGGTCTTACTACAACTTGCTAAGCTATGGCTGGTTAATATCCATGGGATGCTTGACTTTTTCTGAAGAGAAACTGAGGAGGAGTGGCTGGGAGTTGGGGTGAGGTGGGCGAAGAAAAATCTGGGAGGAGAAGATGGAGGGAAAAATGTGATCAGGATGTAATATATACATGTACACACACACACACACACACACACACACACACACACACACTTCTGCAGTTGCAATGCTAGCATTCCTTATTATTTTATTTGTTTTTTCCCAAATTTCCCTCAGGGAAAGAGTAGTGTGTTTTAAACCTGGTTCTGTTGCCCCAACTCCAGAGCTCCCCAGAGAATCCAAGCTAGGGACCACTTGCACATGAACACCAGGGCTGTTTTTGCCTTAGTAGCTTGACACATCACTTTCCACTCTCTGATGATGAACACTCCATATGATTGGTATCTCCCTCCACTGCATGAACCAATGGCTCTGTTAGAAAGACATCAGGGTCCTATCAACATTGCTAATGGTCTTATCAAAGAGATTTCTAGACTTGGGCTGGACGTTTACATCAGAGGGATGGTCATCCTCAACCATCTTCACAAATCAGTTTGAAGCACTGCCTTAGCCCTGCTGTTGTAGATCACTTGATTCCTCTTCTGGTCATCTTCAGCAAATAATGGGCAAGTCTCAAGTTTCGATATCTCTGGGATCCAAGTCACTTGCAACACTACCTACCAGACAGGTTTTCTGATCGAAGATACCCCACTTCCTTCATTATTAGATTACTTTGCATCCTACATTGGGTGAATTCTCCCAACATCAGACCTACCTGCATATTCAGGATGATTTTCCTCTACAACCCTCACACTGACACGAACAAATCTGCTCAAGTCCCTCTTTCTGGACAGAGGGCTCATGCACCTGGTTTCTGCTGCAGGACATTTTCCTGTGCGAGTAATAAATTGCTTTCATAATGGAAAGGCTGATAGAGTCTCAGCCGTGGAGACTTAGGCAATCACCAGCCTTTCACTGCTAAAAATATTTTTTTTTATTATTTCCTCAAATAGCTACCATTTAATACCCATCACTTACATTTTTTTTTATCTTACAGATATCAGGACTGTGTTGGTTGCAAGCTGTTTCGATGGGCTATGATAGCTTGTTCTTCAGAGATTGAAGTTGATAAAGACAGTCAGGTAGTGGGAAGTTCTACACCAGGTTCCCTCCTTACAGAGGAACAAGCACTGGTCACTGCATTTACACAAAACTTGTGATGCATCCTGTAGAACTATGGGCTCTGCTCTCAGACAACTGTGCAGCAGATCAGTGAAGCACAGTGATTCCACCCAGCATGTTCATCTCCAGAGCTCAAAGCTAAAGGACCAAATCCCACACCCATCTCCATATACTTCTTTGCATGACTGTTGCCTGGCCATGCATCAGATATTGATGTGGATTCTTACAGCCTGAGTCTTGAAATCTCGTTGAAATTACCTTCCTCCACAGAGAAGCATGAACAAGACTACCTAAACATTTCTAGAAAATTCCTTTTTCAAAATGTATTGACTCAAGAGTTCAGAACATGGCAAGGTGGTACATTGATTGCCTACAATTCACATATAATGAAGCTGTAGGACTCAATGGTTTGCTTAAAACCTACTAGTAAAGGGCAAAGGGCATGGCTCTGTGGTAGAGCACTTGCCTAGAATCCCCCAGTGAGGAGATAGGAGTGTGGCTAAATAGTGAAGTAGTTACACAACATGCTCAAGACCCTGGGTACCATCCAAACTATGAATTAAAACCATTCAAAGTTATCTACACCTAACGGTAAGCACACAGAGTCTCTTTACTTATGTGCCCAGACCAGAAAGCAGACGCAGCAAGGTATCACTATCTGAGTGCCCTGCCAGAGCAGAACTTATTCTGCTCTGCCACCTTCATCTTAGCAAACAGTAAGAGGAGCTATTTAAAAAAAATTAAGTAGGCATTTAGGATTGATGTCTATGCGGCCTGCTAGGAAAATTCATTTGTGTAGTATTTGATTTGTGAGGAGGGCTGTTTACCAGGTAAGAGGATTTAGTTGAGACTGGTTAAATCCCAAACAGCAAATGGTGAATGGGGATGTCTGTGCTGAGTATTTGCCCTTGTCTACCATTGACTCCGATGTCCCTAGGGACAGATCTGCCACACATACAAATGCCCAGTCAGTACCAAGAGAGAAATGTGCTGTGTGGTCTGCATAGGTGTTTTCTTGCAAGGCTAGGAATAGAACCTGTGCTAGTTTGAATGAGATGGGTCCCTCATATGATGGCATATGTGAACACTCGAGTCTCACTTGGTGGTACTGTTTGACAAGATTATGGGGCACTCTGGAGGTGGATCCTTACTGGAGGTAATATGTCACTAAGGGGCAGGCTTATCTCTCTGCTTCCTGTGTGCAGATGAAATGTAATCAGTCAAATTCTTACTCATGCTGCCATGCCTTTCTTGACAATTGCCATGAATTTTCCACCAAGACTATATGTCTCTGACACAGAGACCAAAATAAGATTTTTTTTTCCTTAAGTTGCTTTTGTCAGGGTATTTGATCATGGCAACAGAAAAGTGACTAATATAAGCACCATAGGCTCAGAAATGCTAAGCATACACTTATAGCCACTCACTGGGGGAGTTGAGGTAATTGCTGCACCATTATGCCCCACCTCCAGAATAAGTAGTTATCGGGGAGCTAGATGAAGCATCTTTTGCTTCCTGGCAAAATTGTCAGCCACCCTTGGTTTGTATCTTTCAGAGTCCTCTTGGACTGGAGGCAAACCCAAGTTATGTCCCCAGAGATGTGAGACAGCAAAAGACAGAAGGATCGTGGCCATCCCTCTTCAACTACCACAAAGCAGAGATTTGGCTCTCCTGACTTCTTGGGCTGCAAGACCTTAAGTCTTCTGCTGCTTGCCAGAGCTCACCAGAGGCATGGGTTGATAACGTCTCCACTTGCTGAGCCTGAAGGCCTAGCCACAACTGTTAATTCTTTACATTCTCGCTGTTAGTAGATTTTCACGAAGATTATCACAGTGTTCCAGCTCTCCACTTAATTCTAATGTCTGCATAGAGTCCTACTTCCATAAAGTATCTACGTCTGACTCTGGGTTTCAGAAGGAATCTGACACCAGTTAGTTCAGTTTGCAGTTCATAGGGCAATAGATACAGATTCCAAAATGTAGACATCACTAAAAGACACAGCAGGAAGAGAGCCACTGTCAGATTGCACATAGCTTATAAGACATCATGCAAAATCAGTAAGTCACATACATACTCTCCTTCTACATGGCTCTTCCCATCACTTGCTGATTCCCCCGCTTCCCCCCCAAATCAGACCCTGAATAAAAACAGTCACTAAGCAAGCAGCTAGTTAAGGAAAGCTGGGGTTGTATGAACTAGGACCTTGTGTGCATTATAATGAGGAAGGCTGGGGTCCTGTGAGCTGAGACTCTCTTCTTACCAGGATAAAGACCACAAGTGGCCAAAGGGAAAATACAATCAGTTTCATTCATAAACAAGATCCTTTATAGCAACACAACTTATTTTCAGAAGGCATGTAATTTCTATCTACAATGTAGTCACCAGCTTCCGGCTCCTTTCCCTTCTGACTCGTTCTGGCTGTTGAATCAATTTGAACACAGAATTCCCTGGAGTTTACACAGTGCTCTGCTGACCTTTCCTTAAAGGAACTTTGTGCAAATAACTGTCCACCTCCTCTGAAGCAGCCTCCTTCCCTGCAACCCTGATGCACGGTTCCTTTCAGCTTCTTAAAGAGGCAGAGGCATTAACACAGGAATCTGATGGCATGTCTAGTCAGATCACCTCAGGAAGTCAGGGCCTCATTTTTCCTTCCCTGTCAAGTGGGAGTTGCTCATGTGAATTAGCATCGTAGAAACCTACATTTAAATGAAACTTACTGAACAGGAATAGACCAGAATTCTCCCTCAGCATACCTGTACTCCTGCATATTGAATTATGAATTTGAGCAATGCAGATTGAACAACTTAACTTTTATTTCTTTTTTTTTGCAACACTGTTACATTTAAATGCTTCGGGAATCAATGGAATATTTGGATGAATGTAACTACTGGTCTTAGCCAGTGTACACAGGATGAGCAAGACCCAGTGTAAAGAGTGTTTGTTTATTTATTTACTTGATTACTTACTTATGATTTGCTTATTTATTTATAAGTTGAAAATAATCTTACTGTGATTCCCAGGGAGGCCCCTAACTTATGATCATTCTGCTTCATTTCCAGAATGCTGGAATTCTAGATCACAGATGTGCATCACCGGGCTTAGTTTCTTTCTTTCCTTCCTTCCTTCCTTCTTTCTCCCTCACTTCTTTCTTTCTTTCTTTCTTTCTTTCTTTCTTTCTTTCTTTCTTTCTTTCTTTCTTTCTTTCTTTCTTTCTTTCCTTCCTTCCTTCCTTCCTTCCTTTCTTCCTTCCTTTCTCCTTCCATCCTTCCTTCCCTCTTATTTCCTTCCCTTTTAATGCCATGAGTCTTCAGCGAGTAGCAGTTTATGGCTACATCTCTATAATGATGTTTTTGGCTGTAGTCCATCTTATTTGCTCATTGTTATGCTTACTTTGGTTGTTTTGGACCCTCAGAAATTAATGTTCCCTCATGGTAGGTCAAAATTCCATGTTCAGATTATTTAAAGATGAGATATGTTAGATTGCAGTTTTAAATTTCATGTGGATGGATGTTTTGCCTACATAAATATCTGTAAATCACATGCATCCAGTACAATGGAGGTCAGAAAAACGTGTCCGATTCTCTGGGATGGGAGTTGCAGGTTGTGAGCATCCAATGTTGTTAACTACTGAGCCCTCTCTCCAAGATGGTAGATTTTAATCCAGGAAGTCTGAATCTTTTAAAAGTCACATGTGCCCATTAGGATAGATGTCAAAGCCATTGATTAAATTTGGAATAAAAAATATATCAAAGGTAGCCTTCCTGTTGGCTTTTATGGAAAAGTCTTGGATAAATGTATTCTGTGAGTTATGTGTGATACCACAGATCTGCACTCATTTTATTTAAGAGGTAGAGGTCTGAGAATTTTTAGTTCAGGTTCAGCCTGGACTACTTTATGAAATCATATTAACAACAACAACAACAGAAACAAACCAAACCAACTAAACAAACAAGCTCCCTTCCCCAAGGCTTCTGTGGAATTGACTGTCCAGAGGCATACTGGTTTTTTTTAGATGAATATAAAACTCTTCATGTTGGGTCTGTTTTCTGCTCATCCTTGAGCCCATGGTCCCTCTACAGGAGAGATGTTCTGGGCCAGTGTTCCAGTCTCTACCTCTCATTTAGCCAATATTCCATTCTTGCATTTCTTTAAGAGATCAAGAAGGGAAGGGTGGGAGTAAGGGGGAAAGGGAGGGAGGGAAGGAAAGAAGAAATGTAAAGAAGAGAATCTGAATGAATGAATTGGCTCACCAAGTAGAAGGAGTGTGTGTTGGGTGCGATGTGAGACCAGTACATAATCAGCACACACACACACACACACACACACACACACACACACACACACACCTCTTCCATGGGAAGCATCTAAGTATCACTTTAGCTTGGCGAAGAGACCCCAGGAATACAGAAACAGCCTAGAAGCCTAGAACGTAAGGAGCAAAGCCTCACTCAGGTCCTTTACATTGCATCTCCTGCCTTGCAGGAAGAGTCCAACACCTGTTTAATATTATGTAAGGGTGGCTGTCAGGGAGAGATGCTGAGAGCTGCCAGAGTGGCTCCCTCATGGGAGAGAAAACAAAAACCTGAACCTTAGCAATAGAGCTGTCCACTGATGAAATTCTCTCTTGCTGCCATGACCAAATATTTAGTCACAGGGGAAAGGCTGATCAGACACACTCCAGCAAGGTCACGAGGTTCTTGGACAACAAATACTGAGGCAGACTTGTGGCATCTGCTCCCTCGTCCCCCAGAGCCCTTACAGACTATGAGAATGGCCAGCTCGATAGCTTTCGTGCCAATCTGTAACCACAAGACACAGGCCTCTGCTTTTATGTTGCTGGATTCCAGCCTGGCCCTGAAGTCTGTGCCTGCACAGACAACATTCACTCATTCAGACACAAATGAGATCAATTCTTATCCGACTCACAGGTCAATAGGATTTGGGGGAAGTTACTGAGTCCTAGAGATTACATTATTTTAAAGACTGCAGAGTTAAATAGGACAAAGTAAAAAATACTGGGATTATTTGGCTGTAATGTAGATGTCCCCCCTGGGGGAGAAGCCCCCTCCCCACTGCCAAGCCGTTGGGCCGGCTTGCTCCCAGTTCTCTACCAGCTGTCCACTTCCAGACAGCTTGTTCAGGCCTGCAGCCTAAACATGTAAGTCGATACAGGCCCTGGTGCTTCATGAAAGGAATGGAGGGAGGGGGGCTATATGTCCTCGGGAGAGTGGCCCCTTCCTGGTGAGCAAATGTGCTTGGAAAGTTAAGAGCAGCCACACACAGCCAGCCCCACTTCAATGCTCTGAACCTGGAGCCAGTTCCTGCCAGATGACCATGTGGATTCCTGCTCCTTTGGCCTACAGGTATTACTGCTGCTAAGAACTTCCGGGTTCTACCCTCTCATCTGTCCGTTCCCCAGAACTGGGATTCTCCAAGCTTGTCTATGCCTCCATGGGTGTCCAACGTACTTGAAAGCATGGCTAGGAACTATAGCATCTCTGTCACAACTGTTGAGTGGGGCTGACGTCTTCATGGTAAAAAGTAGGTACACAGGAAAGGTGCTAGGTACTGCTGTCCCCTCTCCCCCAAGTACAGTTTCACATGGAAGAGAAAACATTCCCATTAAAAGTCATCTTCGAGGGAGCAGCTACTTTGAAGTGAAGCTGCTGACATTTCAGAGCAATTAATAACTGTATTTCCCCAGAGAACAGCTGCGGCCGGAGGGGGTGCGAGCGCGAGTGTTCCCCCTTTGTTCTTCCTCTGCGTGGGCACTGGACCAGAACCCTCTGGGCAGCTTCTCTACCCAGCGTATCCCACTGATCTATTAAGCTGAACATTAATCATTAGCAGAGCTCATCTTTCTTCCTCAAATTTAATTTCATTAGTTACACTTTCCCCATTAGATCCCTCCTGGATGCGTTTGCTTAGATGGCTACTGAGCATCAGTCCTGTGCCTAAGCTAGCACGTCTCCGCTGGAACCTTATCCCAAATAGCACGGACTTTCCAAGATGACCAGATGCACCTTGTAAAGATATATATTTATTTTGTTTATATGGATGAGTATTTTGTCTGTCTGTATGTATCTGTACCATGTGTGTGCATTACCCATTGAGGCAAAATGAGGTCCAAACTGGCATTACAGAAGGTCGTAAATGCTATGTGGGTTCTAAGGATTGAGGCTGGGTCCTCTGAAAGAGAAAGGAGCGCTCTTAACCACTTGCCAGCCTCTCTCCCTCTCCCTCCCTCCCCTCCCTTCCTCCCTTTCATTTTCTCCATTCCTTTCCTCCTTTGTTTTGTTGTTTTTCCAACCGTGCAGATGCATTTTGACACAGTTAGATTGCAAGTCTTCTCTCATGGACTTGTAGGAACTCAAAGCCATGTCATGGCAATGTACACAAGACTGACTCTAGGTTCCACATGTTGGTATCTAGTCATGGGCACAGGCAGAAAAGTCGTAAGGCCGGTAGGATGGAAGTGTGCTCAACAGTACAGCCTCACTCAGATCTATTCTTCCTTGCCCTCAGCTGTACATTTGATCTAGGAATAAAGCAGGAGGTCCCTGGCCGGCTCTTGCTGACTTGTTCTCTCTCTCTCCAGTCATGTTCTTGCTCCTCAAAGAGACTGCAGCTTTTTCCACACAGAGGTGATACCTACCCATCCCCTGGGCAATGTCGCTGAATGAGAACTGCACTGGATTAATTGAAGTGAACACTCAAAAGACAATAAGTGTGAGGAACAAATTCATCTCCCATTGCCTTGATTGAGGGATTCTGTGCTGTAGCCATAGGGGATAATGGGGGATTGAGGGCATAGCGTTACCTGAAATTAGAAGATGGATTTTGTCAAGAGAAAGCCTGAGAGAAGCACCCATCTTGACCTATTCACTTGTCCATCCTTGATCTAAAGCTATCAAGTCCAGTCCAACTTTGACAGATGTTGAATAGTCTAAGATATCTGAGTGAGAGCTGGGTACTTTTTTCTTAATATCTGCAAGGTTCTAGGTTCAAACACCATCACCAAAGCTTATAACAAACTCACTTTGGTGGTAGTACCCACTGTTGATTCCAGCTCTAGCATCTCAACTAGGTGGACCACCATAAACACACCCCACCCACAGTTCTATAGAGCCACACCCCTAAGTACTCACAGAAAGGCCCAGAGAACTTAGTGTTAGGGAAATGATCACATCCAGCTTAAGGAACAAGAGGAGGGGTGATTGGCATGTGCATATGTGTTTGACTGCACTTGTGAGTGTGTGTTGTGTTGGGGACAAGGCGGGGGGCTGAGGAATGGGGATGCTAGAATCAAGCCTCCCACAGACTTGGAGGAAACTGGATTTTGTCATAGTACCACTCCAGCATCTCCTGAAAAATGATAAGAATATACCCCAAATAGCCACCAGGCGGCAGAGCAGGATAACTCACTGCTCACAGCAAGTAAGACTTTAAGCAGGGTGAGACAGGTGATCCAGAACAGTCAAATGCTAATCCAGAATTCTCTCTCCTCACTAATGACTGGGGATCTGTTTCAGAGCACCCCTTGATGTCCTGACACATATGGAGAAAACACCTCTGTAGTCTCCACTTTCTCCTTATACATAAAGAAACCGCACTTCCACTTACCCTACTCCACCCTCTTAGTTTGGGGCTGATTTTATTTCAGTTTTATTGTTTTCATGGCTAGGGTTAGAAGCCAGAGACTTCTGTGTTGTAGACAAGTGCTCTACCACTGAGTCCCACTTCTGTCACCACTCTCTTATTTGTAAGTAATCTTGGCTTATTAAGAATCCAGTCATGGTGCAAACAGTGTGTGAGTGGAGGTTATACTATATTGCTTAGAGAGTATTGACAATGACAGGCTCAGTGCAGATGTGATTTTTATTTGGGATATATTTAATCTGCACTTGACTGAATGTGCCCAAAACATTTTCCAAATGAGAGAGAGAGAGAGAGAGAGAGAGAGAGAGAGAGAGAGAGAGAGAGTGCTGGTTCTGTACTCTCTCTAAGCAGTCTCTGGTGTGTAGTCCCACTTAATGCTATGAGGAGTATAGCCATGTCTTAGAGACACTGGGAGGAAAGGGGCTCTTGCTATGGGTCTCAAGATTCTGCCTGTTCTAGTGGGCCTGAGAACAGGCCCAAGAAGAGCTGCTGGCATGAGAGGATAGCAGTTTGGCCTGCCACTTTAGAACATGTCTGAGCACTGTGGAGGTTCAGTATTCACTACTCTTATCCTGGATATAACCTCCTGCTGACTTTGTCATAATTTCTGTCAGCCTCAAATGTCAATGAATGAAGAGCCTAGGGAGACTTGACCAGGGACCCAGATGCTGGAATTCAGTTTCTGGCTTTGCCAGGACTTCATATGAGGTCTGTTCAGCCAGTGACACTCTTGAAAGGCTTCTAAGATTCTTGTAAAAGCAGCAGTGGAAAAAAAGCTACCATCCAATTTGTGGGTAACAGCTTCCTTCTTGCAGATAGCACTCACTCATGTTTTCTGACTCCCTGAGATGCTGCTTGAAGTCTTGGTGCTCAAGCACCACACCCCAGAGCAATGCAGTCCTA
This sequence comes from Mus musculus, assembly GCF_000001635.26. Taxonomy (NCBI): domain Eukaryota; kingdom Metazoa; phylum Chordata; class Mammalia; order Rodentia; family Muridae; genus Mus; species Mus musculus. The sequence goes on along the minus strand of NC_000073.6, from coordinate 40,272,475 downwards.
ACACTACCTGGAAGCTGCAGCCAGCATGTTCTAGGCACATAGAAACCATAACTTCAAGGGCACAGATGCAGGAGAGCCTATCAGAGGTTCCTATTACTCAGAATGCCATCCTGTAATTTGGCCACCAGTGAATTGGTCGTCAGAAGGACATTTGACAATTAACTATCAGGAGGTATTTATTATTAGGGCACAGTGAGCAAGGCAGCATAACCTCACACTAGTCTTCCTCCTATCCAGTTGTAAGGTATGGCCAACAGACAACTGTTCTCTCTCTCTCTCTCTCTCTCTCTCTCTCTCTCTCTCTCTCTCTCTCTCCACACACACACACACACACACACACACACACACACACACACACACACACACACACACCATAAACCTGCACACAAACAAACATGTTGCATGGATACATACACATATAACATACACACCACATACATACACACATACACACATAGCACATAACATCCATGTACCACACGTGTACACATCATGTCACACATAAATAGACACACATCACATACACATACAAGCACGCATATGCATATACATCACACACATACACACACAACACATACTTACACATATGCATACATGTATACCATACACATATATGCACACATATTTACAAACACATGCATACAGCATACCCATACACACAATACTCTTGCATATAACACACACACAAACACACTTTCACAAAAAAAGGGGGAGTTGGGGTGAGGATACATCATTTAAGGTATAGGTTTTCTATTCATCCTCTGAAGAAATTTCCAAGATATTGAGAGAGTTAGGGCAGTAAGGCAGCAAGGCGCCCAGCAAGGCAAACAGCACAGAGGATGGGCACTTGCACACAGACATACCCACCCAGTGAACTCATTATGAGTAGACTTAAAGGAATGAAAGCCTTGGCTCTGAGGAAGGGAATGTAGCTGTCTGCCTTGTAGACTGTATCCTCACTCACATCTTGGGTACCCGCCATGCATCAAGGTCATTGGTTGAGTTCTCCCTCTGCAAGTGACAGAGCCTAAATTCATACCAGTGGACAGATAGAGTAGTGCCACACTCAGAAAAAAAATAAGTCTTAATTAATGATACAGCCTTAAACTCACACGACTGGCTGCATGGGTGCTAACAGATCATAGAAGGGCCTGGAACCCATTTCATGTCTCTTTCTGCTTCCCTTGAAGCTGGTTGTATGGGAGCACAATTTCTTGTAACTCATCGGAACAACTATACCTGAGCCAATATTTCAAGAAAAAGTCAGTAACCTACCCTATTGGGTTTCTGCCTCACCTACCCTATTTGGTTTCTATATCACCATTTCCCATCGTTGTGAACTAGAATCTGACTAGTTCTGGTGACATATGGCATTGGCAACAGTGCAGGATCAATTCCACCCAACTAACATGAGCTGAGATGGAGTGAGGCAAGATGTCCCAGACACAAGCAGAGTGCTATGAGCAGGAGAGGGGTGAGTGGACTAAAATTGACCACCTGCAGATGAGCCATCACTGGTATTAAGGTACCATCCATTCGTGGAGTGGTGGGCATTCACTAGAGAGAAGAGCTAGTTCTAAGAGAGAAGACAAGAAGAGAGTTTGAGGACAACGAATGCTTGAGCTCAGATCTATAGGATGAGGGTGACTCTGTCCATTATATAGAAGGAGAAGAGCCATTGCCTTATCTGGCATCAATGGGAAGGGGGATAACATTCTATTCTCCTTGGTCCTGTGGAGACCCGATGCCCAATGTAGGTGGGAGTAGGTAAATGGGTGGGGGAGCTCCCTTGTAGAAGCAGGGGGAGGGAGGATGGGATAGGGGGGTTGTTGAGGGGGAAAAAGGGAAGGGGGATATCATTTGAAATGTAAATAAATAAAATAACCAATACAAAATCATAAAAAAACGTGTATTGGGGTATTATCACCTAATATGGCTCCCTGGTCCACATGTCCAAATCCTTGGCCCTTGGCAGTTGGTGCTATTTATGGAGGTTCGAGAAACCTGAGGAGGTGGTGCCAAGCTGAAAGGAATGGGTTTCTAATAGACTTTGGATTTTCGTTTCTTTGCTTTTACCCCTGTGATCTTTTACCTCACTAAAAGCCCAGAATCAGCAGAGCCAAATGGGCAATGAACTTGGTGAAACCATGTCTTCCGTCCTTTGCTTCTATTGGATATTTTATTATAGCAGCTAGTAAAGTAACTAATAACCCTGAGTAGCAATTCAGACATACAAGGGCAAAACCAAGAGTTTGAGCTCACTGAGAAGCTGTCCCTGAGAGCAGGGCTGTCTCTATACACATCCATACATTAGATCCAAGCATGTTTGTCTCAAAGCATCTCCCAGGGCCTTTTGTCTGGGGTTAACTGTTCCCCGACAGCTTTGTGACATGGGGATGAGAAGGACAAAATAGTCCAAGAGTAAAAATGTTTTCTCCCTTTCTTCTGGGCATGGAAACTAGTAATAACAATAAATAAGCCTCTTATTTCTCAAACCTGTTTCTACCTGGTCCCCAGCCCTCACTTCTCTAGTCTCTATTGCATCTGTTTGGATTTGTTTGGATTTTAATTACACCTCCCAGGGCAGCATCTGCAGAAGGTCTCATCAGCAAGTGGATCAAGATCGATAAGCAAGTTAAATGGTGATACAGATGACTGACCTCTCCAGAGTTCCAGGACACACCATCTCACTCCCCAAAGGAAAACAACGAGCGTTCCATTTGCAACTATTTATTTCTGAGGCACATTATCATAGACACCATTAATTAATCGCCTACAATTTGCCAAGCCATGTGATGAATGTTTTATATACATAATCTGGTATTCTTACAGCATGCTTAAAGGCTCTACATATATTATCATTTCTATTTAAGACGTTGAGACTCAGATACACATTATCGATGACTGAGGACGCACCATGTGCCTTTCACTGCTAGATTCTAGGTGTGTGTGCAAAAAAGAAACTCATTTTTCCATTCCTCCAGCAATGTGGAAGGGCAGCAACCTCTTGAGACAGCACATACAAAACCCGTGCTTGCAGTGTCCTTAACTGATGCAGCGGGGACTCAGATGGTGCTTGAAGAAGAGCCTTGAATGTGAGCCTAGATGCTCTTCTTTACAATCAGCATTATGGAGTTCAAACAGGTCATGGAACAATGCCCATTCTTCCTCTGACATGATGGTTGTATCAGGAAGAAAGCAGAGCTGAGAGGCTTTAAGCTTATCCAGAAAACACATGCTGGAGGGCCCCCTTTCTTCAACCTCAGATGGCCATCTAGCCTCTTCTTTAAAAGACCCTGCACAATTTGTTCCTGTTGCAGAGCTCTGGGTCAGCAGTTTTTTTCACATTATATTTAGAAAAAGTAATAAAAGAGTTCTCCCTGTAGGCTCCACCAACTGGATGGTGTTATTTCAAATTAAAAAACAAAAGCAAACCTGAGTTGTGAAAGGAGACCAAATTACCCACTTGTGAGCAAGAAGACACACAAAAAAACCACTTATAGGGTCTCTTCTGGGGCACTTGCAGCAGCTCCCAAACTGCCAACTGAGGCAGGGGCTGGGACTCCAACTCTTGGCAGCTCCCTGAGGTATGTGACAGCCTTGGCTGTGCTCCTGGAAGCTTGCACAGATCTCTAGACTTGCAAGCACCTGCTTTCCCGTCTTGATTTAATACTTAGCAATCCTGGGTCGACCTCTCTAGCTCATCTGTAAAGAAAGAACAATAATCAAACTTGTTGAGTCCTGTGAAGATGAAGTGGAATGAAGCATACAAGGGATGTGTCTGCTCTGTAGCATGTAGCAATTCAGCCTAGTGCAGCTGATGATCACTCTGCTTGCTAATTGGCTTTATATCACTGCTTAATAAAACACAAACTCTCTGTCTCTATCTATTATGAAAAACAGTGTCCCAATAAGGGCAGTACTCGGCATGAAGGACTCTCTTGTTAGAGGCAAACATGACTGGATTTCTTTCTTGATGGAAAGAGATTCCTAAAGAAGTATCTTTGGGGGATGATCAAGTTTATACCTCACCTGTCACCCCACTGCCTGGCCAACAAAGACTTGATTCTGGGCTGACAAGGGAACAAAACACTGAAACATTTTCAGTTGAGAACTGTGGATGAAGTAACTAAAATTTCCCTGGCAACAGGGACAGTGTTCTGAGAGTTGTATGAAAGGCCATTCAGGGTAGCCATATCCTAAAGCTTGAGGTAAATGACATCTGCATTGTCCTTTGCCAGGTGGGTCCATGGTGTCTGCATATCCTAGGCTGTGTGACTCCGCAGTGTCCACACTGTTCTATACTTCGATGCTCTACCATCTGCACTGTTCTCACCTATGGGATGCTAGTGGCTTCTGGTTTTGAGCTGTGTATGGCTATACCACATGCACAGCTCTGGGCTCTCAAGGTCTATAGTTTCTGCCATTCCTTAACTTTGAGAGAACACTCTAACACATGCTAACACTTTTGTGTACTGTTTATGATTTGTGTGTGTGTGTCTATGTGTGTCTTCGCATGTGACAAAGTACAGGTGTCATGTGTCCCCAAAATGGGTGGACCCCAATTGTCATTCCAGGTCTGACCATCACTTTTCCATCTTGTTTGAGACAGAGTCTTTTCAGTCAAGCTAGATGGCCCACAAGCTTCCAGGGATTCTCTTTTCTCAGCTTCCTGTTTTCCTTAGGTGCTCTGGGATTACAAATGCATTCTGGCATTTGGCATTTGAATGGGTTCTGGGGGTCTCAACTCAGGTTTTCAGGCTTGTATAGCAAGTGTTTTTACCCACTGAGGCGGTTACTGTTTTCTGATATTTGTGGAGATGTTATACTGGAAATGGTATGGGAACTCTAGCTTCTACAGTTCTCTCTCTCTTCTTCTTCCCTCCCTCCCTCCCTCCCTCCCTCCCTCCCTCCCTCCCTCCCTCCCTCTTTCTCTCCCTGTCTCCTTTCCTCTTTCCCTTCTTCTGTTCATCCCTCCTTCTGTCTCCCCCTCACTCCCTCCAAATTATATAGCTCAGGTTGGCCTTGAACATTATGCAATCTTCTAGCTTCAACCCTGGGAGCTTCCCGTACTTTCTTTTTCTTGTCCCAGGAGGCTAGGAGCTTTAAAATGTCCTGTGATTCCACTGATAAGGCTCTTTCGATCCATCCCAGCTTGGTCTAAAGCATGACCCTATGCAAACATCCTGAAGCACAGAGATAGTATAGATGGGCAAAAGCATCAGAGAGTCTGAGAGAGGACTTTGTCATCACAGTCAAAGGTGAGTGGCTTCACTCTCCTCCTAACTGCTGACTCTGAGCAAGGTGATTTGCTCCCCAGGTTTCCAAGCACAAAGTCAAGACAGAGGCAGAGTACTTGGACGTCCTTTTCCAAGTGTTGAGAACCCAGTAGGCAGGATTTCCTACCTACACCGGATGGGAGATACCCATATTCTGGTGATGCCAGTCACTGAGGAGGGACAAACTTAGAAAACGATAATAGAAAGAAGGAAGACTCACATGGAAGGGGAAGCCAGTAGGAAAACAGAACACATGCTGCACTGCAGGCAAATTCATACTGACAGAGTGCTAAGTGATGTTGCTACTACATAGGGCTTCAGGGGAGCCAATCAGAGGAAAGCAGTTATGGGCACACCAACCACAGGACACACCAACCACTGTAGAAGACCAATCACAGCATAGAGCCTTGTGTGGAGAAGAGGGCTAGGCATAGGCATAGCTAAGGATCATTTGAAGTGGTAGAGAGGAGAGCCAGTGGTAAGAAAAGTCACACTCTGATCACTTATGTATGTTTTAGTCTGTTTGTTAGCTATAGGATTGAAAATAAAGTGATTTGTGGGAGAAGATGTTTACTCTGGGTCATAGTATCTTCATGGCTGGGAAGGCACCGAAGATGAATGGGTTCATCCATAGCAGTGTGAGTGTGAAGGGGCAGCTATTCTTACCTAGGTAGACCAGGAATCAGGAACTAGATCAGAATTAGAGGCAGGCATAATTTTCAAGACCAGTCCCTACTAAGCCACATCTACCAAATAGATCCCAGGTCCCAAAGGTCCCATGAAAGATATTTAACAACACTAAGTCTTCAAACACGGAGGATTTCAGACAGAAACATTCAAAATAGATGCATGTTTTTAAAGTACACTAATTGAGGAGACCAACTGAAATATATAATAATTGGGGAGAAGACCCCAAAATGCTATTGTAAGGTAAAAGAAAACACTTGGCATTAGGTGGAGAGGGCAAGAGATGCTGGTTGGAAAGGAATGCTGATGAGGACCTTGGAAGAGGTCCCAGACATTGAGAGAAGGGCCTCTGCACAGGGGAACATCACTAATTTGATTTTTCTGATTCCTTTTGAAATGCAGAAAATCCAGGACTCCTCATATAGCACTAGAGGCCATTTTAGAGAGAAAATCTTGGTAAAGATGACAGGTTGAGAAGCTAAATGTTGTGAGATTATTCCTAGCATGGATGGAACAACTGCAAACAACCTTGATGTCTACTTTCTAGAGACTTCTCCAATAGAGTGTATTGAGGCCTTTGAATAGAATGTGAATAGAAAAGATATTAACTGCCTCAGGGAACTAGTCACATTAAATGTAAAGAAATAGGATGCAAAACCAGGAGCATAATGCCTTCTGTGCTCCAAGTCAGACCATGTCCGTTCATTACCGTAACTACTGACATCTCTCACCTGCCTCCCACATATCCCTATCCTGCCTCCCTATCAGAGGCTCACAGCCTCTCTGCTTTCACTATAAGCTTTTCCCTAAACAGCACCACAGTGGCCTTTTGGTAAAATACAGAGCACATTATCTTACTCCTCTCCCCTTATTTACAATCTTCAAATGTATTATCTCCACATTTAGAATGGAGTAGAAATTCCAGACCATGGCCATCTAGATTCTGAGTGTCTCTCCTCCTGCCTCTGGCTTCTCTGCTCCCATCTCTCCCTGGATGCTGCTCACTCTGTCCTTACCATGACAATCTTCTGGCTGTCACTTAAGTCCCCACTCCCTAGCTCTAGTTGGGTCTCTATGCTAGCTTCCCTGTCACAGCGGTTGCTTTTCCTCCATATCAAGGAAAACTTTGCCTGTAGACCAAGAGACAGTCAAGAATTCTTTTACAAATTTGAAGATTTCGCTTTTACTTTTAGTTATGCGTATATGTGTACAGGTGTGTGCACATGAGTTCAGGTACCTTGAGAGGTCAGAAGAGGGTATCCTATATTAGTTATAGGAGGTTGTGAGCCACCCAGCATGCATGCTGGGAACTTAATTCAGGTCCTCAGCAAGAACAGGAAGTACTCTTAATGGCTGAACCATCGTTCCAAAACCATGTTTATATTTTTTTCAAGAGATTTTTTTTTCTCAGTTGCTTATAAAAGAAGATATGGCAGAGATCATACGTCCCAGAAAAGGCTGGAATATTTACAACTTTGTCCTTACTGAAACAACTTAGCACACCTTGACCTGGACTTTTGAAAGGCTCCTGCTTGCCGGTCAGGTTGTATTCCTATGTTCATGTCTCATAGAAACCATTCCTAACTTCTTCGGCCTGCAGTTGGGTCCTTTACCTGGCTTGAGTTATCCACTCTCCAGCAACAAAACTAAGAAAAATTATATATGTTTGTGGTATATCAGAGACTGTTCTGGATTCCAACGACTCTGTAATCATTCCAAGCTTGAAGCTTGGTGGTAGATGAAGTGGTTGGGTAAACAAACAGAAACCATGAAGGGCACAGGTAGGCAGGCAACAGAATGCGTGCTGTGTACAATTGTGCTAGGATCAGTCTCTCTGACAAGCTGACATTTGAGCTAAGACCTAACCTAACATAGTTGGAGGAGTGTTCTGGAAAAAAACTTCAGTTAATAGCTGTGGAAAACAAGGCAGCTAAGAGCTTGATGCTGGTGATGGAGGCCAGAGAAGCCCTCACCTGTGCCTCCTGTGTTAATCTGGATGATCTCTAGCCTTACCCTGCTCAATGTTCTTGGAGTGGGCTTACTCTAGTGTCAGCAGCTGGTAAATGGCACATAGACCTTTGTTTTCAAGATTGTTTGAGAAAGTAGCTAATGAACTTTTTAAACGTTCCCCCAAACTCAAACACACACAAAAAACTGAATGCCAAAAATCTACTTAAATTCTGCTTGAACGTTCCCCCTTTATCTCTCTCTCTCTCTCTCTCTTTCTCTGTGTGTGTGTGTGTGTGTGTGTGTGTGTATGTGTGTGTGTGGTGGTGGTGGTGGTGGTGGTGTGTGTGTGTGTGTGTGTGTGTGTGTGTTCACATATCTGTATCTGTCTAATGGTACTCTGTTAGTCAGTGAAGAAAATTACTCCTGTTGATGAGGAGACAAATGTTCCTCCACAGCAGGGAAGTAGGATCCCTACACTCTGGGCAACTGCCCTAGGTGGGGGCCCACTATACCACTCCTGGGCATATACCTAAAAGATTCTTCAACATAGAACAAGGACACATGCTCCACTATGTTCATAGCAGCCTTACTTATAATAGTCAGAAGCTGGAAAGAACCCAGATGTCCTTCAACAAAGGAATGGATACAGAAAATGTGGTGCATTTACACAATGGACCACAATTTATACAAATTACTCAATTACAAAATTTACACAATTTACTCAACTATTAAAATGATGAATTCATGAAATTCTTAGGCAAATGGATGGAACTAGAAAATATCATCCTGAGTGAGGTAAAAGAACACACATGGTATGTACTCACTGATAAGTGGATATTAGCCCAAAAGCTCGGAATACCTGAGATACAATTCACAGACCACATGAAGCTCAAGAAGAAGGAAGACCAAAGTGTGGATGCGTCAGTCCTTATTAGAAAAGAGAATGAAATACTCACAGGAGCAACTATGGAGACAAAGTGTGGAGCAGAGACTGAAGGAAAGGCCATCCAGTGACTGTCCCACCTGGGGATTCATTACAGATACAGTCACCAAACTCTGACACTATTGTGGATGCTAAAAAAATGCTTGCTGAAAGGAGCCTGATATAGCTGTCTCTTGAGAGGCCCTGCCATACCTTACAAATACAGAGTCAGATGCTGGCAGCCAACAATTGTACTGACTGTGAGGTCCCCAATGGAGGAGTTAGAGAAAGGACTGAAGGAGCTGAAGGGATTTGCAACCCCATAGGAAGAACAAAAATATCAACCAACCAGAACCCCCAGAGCTCCCAGGGACAAAGCCACCAACCAAGAGCATACATGGCTTCAGCTGCATATGTAGCAGAGGACAGCTTTGTCAGGTATCAATGGGAGGAGAGGTCCTTGGTCCTATGAAGGCTTGATAGATGCCCCAGTGTAGGGGAATAGAGGCTGGGGAGGTGGGAGTGGGTGGGTGGTTGGAGGAACATCCTCATAGAAGCAGGGGAGGGGATGGGATATGGGGTTTCCAGGAGGAGAAAGCTGGTAAGGGGATAACACTTGAAATGTAAATAAATCAAAAAGAAAAAATCAGCTCCTCTCAGTGGCTAGGCAGAGGCAGAGATCAGATGCAACCAAATTTAGCAGCTAGGTTATACCTTTTTCCTAGGAGCCCCAAAAGCTTCACTGTTGGGAAGCCTCTAGATATGAATCATGAGACAGAGGCAAATCCTGCTGATGTTGGTGCAAAGGTGGAATGCAGGACTCACAGACAAGGTTTCAGCTTAGTAAGTCATTAGGTTCTTCTGAGCATGTATGGTGAGTACTGCCTGTGCCCACCCATACTTCCCTGTATTTATTTCTGCTCTGATTCTAATACCACATCCTGTGTTCTTCCACCTGCCAATCTCTCTCCCTGCTGGAATCATGGGAGTGTGAAGTCACCAGGGAGTTGGAATCCTTGGAAACAATCTGAAAATGACTCATAAAGAGGAGTGGGAAAGCAGTGAGAGTGTACCCTTCTGACCCCAATATTGCCTTTGGGACTCTGATTTGGCCATCCTGGAAGAAGCTGGCATGATAACTGTGGCTGCATGTATTATAAATGCTAATTATGTTCTGGTACTGTTTGTACCAGAGTGTCTGCAAGTAGCTTCTGGGAATTTGCCCCCAATTGGTTCTGGTTGGTAAAGAGAGATGCCAACAGCCAATAGCTGGGCAGAGCAGACAAGGGCAGGATTTTAGGATTCCTGGGCTTGGGACTGGGAGGAGAAGGAAGGCAGAGATTTGCCATGTAGGGAGTATAGAAGAGAGGAGACACACCATGGCTGAGAATAGTGCAGGACAGAACGGCATGGCCACCAAGTGAAGAAACCAGGAGAGCAGGGTCCAGAGCACAGCCCAGTTGGTCCAGAGCAGCCATGATAGAACATAGAATTAGTAAGTAATAACTTGGAAATAACCAAGTGGAGGTTAGGCAGTGGCCCAGCTATTGAGCTGTGTAAGGCATATTAAAGTGTAAAGGCTGTGTGTGTCTTTCATTCAGGAACATACAGCATTGAGGTGGGTAGCGAAGTCACTGCCGAGGTGTCATAATATTTATTTCAACAGATAACACTGCCAGCCAGCTGCCTCCCCTTACTAAGTCCATCCAAATACATCCAATCAAACTTTTGCCTGGAAAGCTGAAGAATGTGTGCCAGAAATGCTCTATTCCCAACGGGATGTGTAGCCGGAGCCACACGGTCTCAAGTGCTATTGGTGAAACCAGCAGGTTTCATGAAGATGGACATCTGCTGAGCACCTGACCTCTGTCAGTCACTTTATCAACTGTAGAAAGGGGCAAAATTTTAAAGAGGACGCAGAATTGCTGCTCTTAGGTGTCCATGTTCGACAGACACATGTGATTTCAGTGCCATGTGGTTGAAATAATCACTCAGCACATGTTGCAAAGTCATTAGTGGACTTTAAAAATATTAAACTTTTTTCTATTGTCACATCACATACAGTTAACTTCCATAGACAGATATTGGGGGACACTTATTCATTCTGTCTTAGTTACCATTCTATTGCCGGGAGGAGACACTATGACAAAGGCGACTTATAAAGCAATGCATTTTGCTGGGGACTTGCTTACAGTCTCCGAGGGTTAGTCTGTGATCATCATGTGAGGAAGCACAAAGGTGCTGAAGCATTAGATGAGAACTTTACGTGTACAGGCAACAGTCAGAAAGAGAGAGGGACAGAGACAGAGACAGAGAGACACACACAGACAGACACAGAGACAGAGAGATAGAGAGACAGACTCAGAGACACAGAGATGCAGTGACAGACAGAGACAGACAGAAACAGACAACGACACAGAGACAAAGAGAGACAGACACAGAGAGAGTCATGATTGGGCCTGGCATGGGTATTTGAAACCTCCAAGACCACATGCACCTTCTCCCACAAGGTCATACCTCCTAATCCTTTCCAAACAGTTTTACTAACTGCGGATCAAGCATTCAAAAATATAAGCTTGGGGGGGGTCCATTTCCTCTCAAACCACCATATACTCCCCATTAAATAATTCTTTAGCAGAAACCACTTGGTTATGCTATAACTCATTTCAGTTCTGACACCACCTGCTTGGACTCGGAATCTGATCCCATAGGCAAAATGCTCATTCATACACACAATCCCTCATTTGAGACAATAATCACAACTAGTGGGTTTTCACTGACAGTCCTAAGCCATTGGCTTATGGGCTACTTATTCCTCCTTAGATTCCATTGATTTGTTAGAAGGATGCATAGAACTAGAAAACACACATATCTGCCAAGTAAGGATGGTTGACACTGATCTCCAGTTTGAATGGAATAAGAAATGAATACACAGGTGAGTCTGTGAGGAAATTTACAGAAACTGTTAACTAAAGGTTAACATGTGGACAGCACCATCACATATGATTGGGACAGAAGTCCAGATGAAACCAAGAGGGGAAGGAGAAGGAGACCACCAGTGCAGATTCCTGTATCCATGGGATGCAAAGCTTTTCTCTGCTAGTCTCATCACAAACCAAATAGCCATTGAGAAAGCAAATTATCACAGACTGAAAAGACTCTTAAGTCAAAGGTAAGCAACTGCTTTCTATGGAATTGAAACCTCCTCCATAGGAGGGAATTCTTGTCTGATACTACAACACCTAGTCAAAATCCCACAACTAGGGAGGAGATAGCTCCTAGTGAAGAAGTTATTGCTGTTATTTTGCTAAATAGATATGATATACTCATCAAACTGCCTTCTAAATAATTGTTTGTCTCTGTAGGTTAGTGCTGCCATCAGCTTTGGTCAGAGAAGCTTCTTTTTGTAGGGAGCAACAGTGACTTCAGAGACTGCTAACTTGGCCAAATACTGAGATTAAATGACTGATGAAAAGCTCAGGCCTAAGTGGAACATCTGTCTGATGTCCTCTGAAACCCAATGAACACTGCAGAAGAAATGTAAGAGTTAGAGGATGGGGTGACATGTTGGGTAACAGTGTCTTCCAGGCATAGTGCATCTGTGGCACTATTAAATTCACAAATATGTGACTACCAGCACACAGCTTATACAAAATGAGGACATTAAGCATCCTGAGGAGGAGGGACTCACAAGGTCTCACTTCCTTGTGAAGATTATAGGGAGTTAGTCATTGTTGGAGGAGTTTTCCCCCCAGTGGTGTAGCTTTTGGCACAATGTGCATCCTTCTATAAGTAGGGATTAAATTTGTTGGGTCACAAAACTTCAAAAAAGACATGAATGTCAAAGGGTGTTAGGTTCGAAGAAAAAGGGGATCAGCAGGAGTGGGAAAAGACATGATGTAATGGGATGAATATAAATAAAATACATATATCACATACATATACACATACACATATACATATATAATACACACACGTATATATATGTGTGTGTATATATGTATGTGTGTGTATATATATATATATATACACGTGTGTGTAAATATATATACGTGTGTGTGTGTGAGAGAGAGAGAGAGAAAGAGAGAGAGAACAAGTGAAAATGTCACAATAAAAAACCCCACTATTCTGAATAATCAATACATAATAAAGAACACAGAAAAGAAAAGACAAGACAAGAAAGAAAAAGCTTGAGGACAAACTGGGTTACATAATGAAATCTAGGCCAGCCTGGTTTACAGGGCAAGATACAAAAGTGATCCCTAAATATCCAGAGTAAACAAACAAACAAACAAACTTAAATTCTATCTTGGGAACACAAATTTGAGGCTTAGTCTGTGATCTTAATGAAACCAGTATTGCCAATTCTTTCTATTTTGAAAAAAGCTCTGTGGCAAAAAATAAAAATATCAAATATATTTATTATATGCAACACTACATTTGTGTTTGCTAATTCTTTTGAGCTAGGCTCAAAAATGGGTGTCAAGGACTAGAATCGGCCTTGAAGACGTCTGTGGGGTGTCAGCCCCACTCCCAACACCACAGCTGGAGAGCTGGGAAGGAGGAGAACAAGCAAAGCCTTCCAGAATCACTTGAGAGTGGAGTCACTCCTGATGTTGGGTGGTGGGATGGATGAAAAGAGTTAATTTTCTTCTGTGTGCTCTTTTCTGGCTTGATGGATTGGATAAATCTTTATAATGTCTCTGCCAAGGCCTCAGTGGGCTTGTGGAAATTGCCCAGAGTGATTATGAGGCCTCAATGAAAACTTACATGCACAGAAACCCCATTTTAAATTATTAAACAATGAGAATTAACGAGGTAATATGTATGAAATGCAAAGTTATGTAAGTTTTATAAATTCAAGGAATAATTATTACAGTCATTGCAAATGCGTCCATTCATGTGCTCCTAATTGCTCAATTCTTCACGATCCTTTGGGGCCTGCCACTGGTTTTTGCACTCTCCCTTCCTATCCTAGTATGAAGCCAGCAGACTTGTTTTACAACTTTGTCTTGATAGACGATGCACATGAACCTGGCCTCCATCCCAACCTCCAAAGTAGGCTGTGGTTTTGGAAACTCGCCCAAACTTGTGATACAAGTGACCTATGCAAAGTTCTGGGAACTGAATACCTTGGCCCTTGCCCAGCCAGAAGGTCATTGCTGACCTGCTGGCTTTCCTGCTGTGTGCTGTTCAGCCACAGCTGCGTCGGATGACTTGGCCATTACCGCTTTGCTAGCCATTCTGAACAAGCCCCAGGGGAGGCACAGCTTCCTCAGCAAGACAATTTGTACAAATGTTTAATAAATCCCACCATGGGCTTTGAATTCTCTCTTTGGAAGGCCAGTTATGTTTGCCAGTGGTCATGTTCCAGAAGGTCATTATCACCTCCACTGCCTTTTCATTGGCCCACAATCATACATAGTAATGGTTTTGTAGGGACATTTCCATACAGGGGCACAGTGTCCTTGGGCCATGCCCCTCCCCCACCACCTTTCTTACTTAGGGTTTCAATTGCTGTGATTAAACACCATAATCAAATGCAATTTGAGGAGGAAAGGGTTTATTTTACCTGATAGCTTATAAGTTCATCACTAAGGGATATCAGGACAGAAACTCAAATAAGACAGGAGCTGATGCAGAAATCATGAAGGGATGCTGTTTACTTCACAGTGTGCTTCTTACTCACCCTGCTTTCTTATAGCTCCCAAGACCAACTTTCCAGGGGTGGCATTGCCTAGAGTGATCTGCATCCTCCCACGTTAATCACTGATCTAGAGAATTCATTGTATGCTTGCCTACAGTCCAATCTGATGAGGGCATTTTCTTAATTGAGATTCCCTCTTCCAAAGTGACTCAAATCTGTGTCAAATTGACATAAAACTAGCCAGCATACTCTCCCACCCTTTCCTCTTTTCTGCTCCTTCTCCCATTAGTTCTCTTCTTTCCTATATGTAATTTTACTTTTATTTTATGTCATATATGTTTTGTTGTTTTATGTATGGTTTTATTTATTATATAAAATCCAGTAGTCACAAGTGAATCTAAGACTCACAAATGCCATTTTACTGAAAATGACAGTTCAATGTTCTTTATGGCTGAATAAAATATCATCATGTTTACACATAAATGCTCACAGACAAACACACATACATACACACATGCATATACATGTGCACATACACACTCATGCATACATACATATATAAAGACACACAAACACATTACATGCAAATGCATACACACATATACATGCACACAAATACACACACACATACATAGACACATAAAGAGCACAAACACACATACATGCAAATGCATTCACATGTGCTCATATATACACATGCACACACATATACATACATAAAGACGCAAAAATACACATACACACATGCATATACAGGTACACACATATACATATGCACACATATATACATATGCACATAAAGACACACAAACACACATATAAACATTCACACACATACATATGCACATATACATACATACATACATGCATAAAGACACACAAACACACATACACACACACCTCATGTTTTCATTATTCACACCTTTTTTGCTGGATATCTAAGCTGATTCTCTGACCTAAAGGAGAGGTAATGATTTTCACAGATCATGTGGCAAATCTTCTGGGAAAGGCCAGTTTCTTTTAATAAGGTGTCCTTCATCTGGTCGTCATGATTTCTAGATCTGGGATTGCTTCCACTGTGGGGTGCTTGAAAATTTAATCAGCAGGTTTCCATTGCATAGCCATCATGGCATCCCTCCTCTGTGCTCATGCCAAGATCTATAAAGTTGGGGGTGGCTAAATTCACTCGCTGCTCTTCTAGAGATCAAATTTGCTTCCTAGCACCCATGCTAGGTGGTTCATAAATGCCTGTAATTCCAGCTCCAGGACATCCGATGTCTTCTGGTTTTCGTGGCACCTGCATACACGTGTGCATGCACACACACACACACACACACACACACACACATACATCGGTTTTTTACATTTTCAAAATATATTTATTATAAAGCACGTGCTTTAAAAATTAGGTGTACAAAAGAGAGTGAACAAATCTGTTTTACTGAAGTTGCCTCTGATCATTGTTCTGTGACTGTAGATTTTGAGTACCTTTGCCCAATTAGTAGTGATTATTACTTAATTCCCCATATGTCTAGAATTCTCAAAAATAGTATGTATCTTTAATTTTTTTCTTTTTTTTCTTTTTCAACATTTTTTATCCCTGTCCATTATATTCCTTTTTTCCCTTTTTTCTTGTATATTTTCTTTATTTACATTTGAAATGTTTTCCCCTTTCCAGGTCTTCCCTTCAGAAACCCCCATCCCATTCCCCCTGCCTCTATGATGGTGCTACCCCACTACCCACTCCCATCCTCCAGCCCTGGCATTCCCCTACACTGTGGCATTAAGCATCCTCAGACCCAATGACCACTCCTCCCACTGATGTCCAACAAGGCCATCTTCTGCCACATATGTGGCCACCACCATGGGTTGCTCCATGTGTATTCTTTGGTTGCTGGTTCAGTCCCTGGGAGGTCCATAGCATCCGGCCTATTAACACTGTTGCTCTCTCCATGGGGCTGCAAACCCACATTCTTTTTTTTCCAATTTTTTTATTAGGTATTTTCTTCATTTACATTTCAAATGCTGTCCCAAAAGTCCCCCATACCCTCCTCCCACCCCCGTTCCCCTACCTACTCACTCCCACTTCTTGGCCCTAGTGCTCTCCTGTACTGAGGCATATAAAGTTTGCAAGACCAAGGGGCCTCTCTTCCCAATGATGGCCAACTAGGCCATCTTCTGCGACATATGCAGCTAGAGACAAGAGCTCTGGGGGTACTGGTTAGTTCATATTGTTGTTCTACCAATAGGGTTGCAGACTCCTTTAGCTCATTGGGTACTTTCTCTAGCTCCTCCATTGGGGGCCCTGTGTTCCATCCAATAGCTGACTGTGAGAATCTACTTCTGTGTTTGCCAGGCACCAGGATAGCTTCACAAGAGATAGCTATAATCAGGGTCCTTTCAGCAAAATCTTGCTGGCATATGCAATGGTGTCTACATCAGCCTCCTAACGCAAACCTGAATTCTTAAAGATGCATAAAGTGGCCGCTTGCTTCAGGAATTTAACCAGGCAGGAAAGCCGTGAATGCATGCATGTATCTACTTTCCTGTGTCATTCTTCAGTGAGTATTGGACTACCCTGACTTTTTCCATATTGTGGCTGTGCCATTTTCTTCCTTACAGATCCTTTGTTTCTAATACAGAGCTCCCACACAAAGATACTGGCCGATTGTATGACAAAAGATGGCTTTTAGGATTTTTTTTTCCATTTTTTATTAGGTATCTAGCTCATTTACATTTCCAATGCTATGCCAAAAGTCCCCCATACCCACCCACCCCCACTCCCCTACCCACCGCTGTGTGTTTGTGCACTTGATTGTCATCGGATGCCACTGATTTAGGAAGCAGTGCAACCTTTCAGAGAGTTGGTGAAAGGTGGGCTACCCAGAATGGTCTCACTTCTCAGCATATATTTTAATCAACAGGTTTTGTTGCATATCTATTATGCCATCCTGCTACTTTGCTCATACTGAGATCAATAAAGTTGAAGGTGGAGAGATGCCTCAGGGCTAATTTGCTTGCTGCTCTTCTAGAGGAACAAATTCAGTTCCTAGCACCTATGGTAGGTGGTTATGAAACTAGCTAACTTCAGCTCCCCATAGTGAGCTAACTTCAGCTTCCCATAGTGAGTGGTTCATAACTGCTTATAAGTATCTGCTTTCCAATCCACGAAAATGTGAGGATACTTTAGTGATAAGCCCCTGATGTCACAGACTGACCCACTCTGACAGCCATATCTTCTCTACCAGGGTGGTTCGCATCCTCAGAGGTCCCTCCACCTTGAAAATTGTTTCTCACAGGGCTGGGAGACACAATGCACCTGCTGTGCAAACATGAAGACTGGAGTTCAAATCTCCAGAACCTGTTTTTAAAAGCCAGGGCAGAGTGACGTATGCCTATAACCTCAGCATAGCGCAGGGGCAGAGACACATGGATTCTGAAACCTCATTGGCCAGTCTAGACATATTGAGAAGCTTCATGTCTACTGAGAACATAAAAGTAGAGGGGCTAGCAAGCGAGATGGCTCAGCAGTTAAGAGTATTTACTACTCAGTTGCAGAAGACCTGTGTTTAGTTCCTAGCATCTTACAACCATCTGGAACTCCCGGGAATCTTACAACTTCCACACACACAAGGCACACACATGGTACACATACATACTGGAAAACACACTCATAATGTAAGATAAATAAATCTAAAAGATTTTAAGATAAACGGTAGTCGAGTAAAGACATCTAATGCCAATCTCTGGCCTCCACACAGTCATCTGTACAAATTCACCTTCAGGCACATGTATATACAACTCACACAATTAAGTTTTTGCAACACACACACACACACACACACACACACACACACACACACACACACACCTACACCACACAGTCTTTACAAATAAGTTGCATCTGGAAGGTATTTGGCCACAACAACATGAAAGGAAATGATCAACATGGACTTGCTTTTCTAGGGCTCTGCCAAGCACTGTGAACTGGTGTAGGCAGAGTGTGGCCTAGCAGTCGAGAATTGGCAGTAACGACCATAGATATTATGCTCGTGTGCCTACCACCTGGATCCCATGCAGCACCAACATGTTAGTTAAGCAACAGGGTCTTGGCTCACTCTAGAATTTTCTAAGGGAGGAAAAATATCCTTGCATAATCCTTTCCTTTCAAAATTAGCTGTATTCAAGTCAGCATTGTATGTCAACTGCAAGAAACTGGGCAGGGATGCTTATCACTCATAGCTGTTTTTCAGACTGAAGAACACATCCCAGTAGCATTGTCGAAGCTGGCAGGGCTCCACTAAAGGAGCCATCCCTGGCAGGCACTTCCAACCACTCACAATGCTTGGCCAAGGTCAGTGCTTGATGGAGGCAGGAGGTTTATGCCTGCTCAAAGTGTTGGAAACGGCCTTTGTGTGTTCCTACTGTGGGTCAGGCTTTATACCAAGAAGTCTTATCTCAACTCTTCATACTGACTCCTGCAGGAGAGCAAAATGCCCACCCCAATACATTTCTTTGGTGCCTTTTGAAATGGCTATTGAGAGAAAGTGCAGATACCTGTAGACAACAGAAATAGGTCCTAAATCTCTCTTTAATAAGAGAGCTATTTCTAACACTGGGGAGGATGGCTTGGAGGATAAGAGCAATTGTTGTACAAGCAATGAAGTCCAGAGTCCAAATACCTCTGCACCCATGTAAATACCCAGGCAGAGCTGTGACTGCCTGCAACCCTAGCATTAGTGGGCAAAGCCCCTGAGAGTTTGCTGACTGGCCAGCCTAGATGTAATGGTGAGATTCTGGTTCCATGAGAGACCCTGTCTCAAGAGAATAAGGTATGAAGCTGCAGAGGAAGAGATCTGGTGGCCTGTTCTGGCCTCCAATGGGCATGTACCTGCACACTCACATGTATGCACCATGCTTATATGCCAGACACACAAACACCATGCACAATTTTTTTTTAGAAATTTGATCTAAAACAAAACAAAATGATAACTATTGTATACAACATTAAAGCAAACATCAAACTCAGACAGAGCCTTTTCTGACGTCCTCTCTTCACTCTGCTTACAAAGGATCTTTCCAGAGGAAGAAGAGATAGGATCTGAAGTCTTTCAAAGCTGGAGGTGAACACAGGTGGCTGTTACATATGATTTTATCTGCTTATAAGACAGCCCTTGCTCAAGGTATGTACTGGCTTCCCACACCTCTGCTACCTCTCTTCTGGCCAGAGCCCCAAGACCCAAACCCTCTAACCTCTATGTAGAAATCTGCTAGTCCATCCTTCTTTGACTCTAAAACTCTGGTTCCTTAGGCACACAATGAAATGTGTATGCTCCTTTTTTTATATGTCCACTGTTTATTTTATAGATTAAAGTAACAAAATCTTAAGCAAAAACAGACAGAGAGAAAGACAGGAGGAGGAGAGGGGGAGGGGAAGAGGGAGAAGGAGAGAGAGGAGAGAAAGAGAGAGAGAAAGAGAGAGAGAGGGGGAGAGAGAATATAGAACCTCCCCACACTGTTGCCATTGATGAGTTGATGAGTTACTGAAGTGGTCTCAAGAAGGGTTAGAGTCTGCAGGCTGAGAATTTACCAGTATTTCTGATCTCATTATCAGCAGAAAACAAATTCTGAGACAAGTAAAGGTAAGAAGGAGATACAGAGACAGAGACAGAGACAGAGACAGAGAGACAGAAAGAGAGAGACACAGAGAGAGACAGAGACAGACAAAGAGAGAGAGAGAGAGTGTGTGTGTGTTTCAGCATTGGGATTGTTAGAGGGGTTTGGATAGGTTATCTTGCAGACTCTCCCAGGATATTATAAGAGAAGGTCATTTATGAGCCAAGTCAGGTGAAAGCAGAGGACCTCAGCAGTAGGGTGTACTTTCCTCTACTCTTGTTTTGTTTTTGTTTTTGTCTTACTTTTATTTTTTTACTTATTCACTTTACATTTTGCTCACTGCCCCCCTCCAGGTCATCCCTTGCTGCAATCCTCCCATCTTCTTTCCTTCCCCTCTGAGCAGGTGCCACCCATATCCTCCACCCTGGCACATCTCTGTGAGGCTAGGCATCCTCTCCCACTGAGGACAGAGAAAGTAGCCCAGCTAGAAGAACATATCCCATGTGCAGGCAACCGCTTTTAGGATAGCCCCTGCATTAGTTGTTTAAGACCCACATGAAGACCAAGCTGCACATCTGCTACATATGTGCATAGAGGCCTAGATCCAGTCTAAGTATGTTCTTTGGTTGGTGGTTCAGACTCTGAGACCCCCAAGGGTCTAGGTTAATTGACAGTTGTTCTTCCTGTGGAGTTCCTATCCCCTTTGTGATCCACAATCCTTCCTCCTATTCTTCCAAAAAGTCTCCATTCACTGTTTGGCTGTGAGTGTCTGTATCTGTCAGCTGCTGTGTGAAAACTCTCAGAGGACAACTTGCTCCTGTCTGCAAGCAAAAAGTATTACTAATAGTGCTAGGGATTGGTGCTTGCCCATATGATGGGTCTCAAGTTGGGCCGGCTATTGGTTGGGCATTCCCTCGGTCTCTGATCCATTCTCCATGCCCACATTTCTTGTAGATAGAGTAAGTTTGGACTTGAAAGTTTTGTTGGGTGGGTTGGTGTCCCTATTGTTCCATGGCGGTTCCTGCCTGAACACAGGAGGTAGTCTCTTCAGTTCCATATTCCTAATGTTGTGAGTCACAGCTAAGGTCACCCCCATTGATTCTTGGGTGTCTTCCTTATCCCAGGTCTCTGTCTTGTCCTAGAAATGTCCCCCACCTCCTCACCCCAGTCAGTTGTAGATTTACATTAATTTTCATGGGCATCTAGCCATCTCTCTTGTCCTTCCCCACACCTGATCCTGAACCCCTTTCCCATTGCTCTCCCATCCCCACTCCATCCCAAGTCTCTCTCTCCATTTGCCTCTTATGACTATTTTATTCCCCCTTCTAACTGAGATTCAAGCTTCCTTGCTTAGCCTTCTCTCTTGCTTAGCTTCTTTGGATCTGTAGAGTGTAACATGGTGCCTTTATTTTATGGCTAATATCCACTTATAAGTGAGTACATACCAAATATGTCATTTGGAGACTGGGTTACCTCATTCAGGATTAAATTCTCATGTTCTGTCCATTTGCCTGCAAAAATCTATGATGTCTTGGTTTTTAATAGCTGAATAGCACTCTGCTGTGTAGATGCACCATAGTTTCTTTATTTATTCTTTAGTTGAGAGACATCTACGCTGTTTCCAATTTCTTGTTATTACAAATAAAGTTGCTATGAATGTAGTTGAGCAAGTGTCTTTGTGGGGCTGTTGGAATAACTTTTGGGCATATGCCCAGGAGTGGTATAGCTTGGTCTTGAGGTAGAACTATTCCGTTTTCTAAGAAACTGCCATATTGATTTCCAAAGTGATTGTATAAGTTTGCACTCCCACAAGCAATGAAGAAGTGCTCCCCTTGCTTCACTTCATTGCCAGCATGTGCTATCACTTGGGTTGTTTTGTTTTTAATCTTATCCATTCTGATGGGTGTAACATGGACCCTCAGAGATGGTTTGATTTTCATTTTCCTGTTTACTAAGGACTTTGAACATTTCTTTAAGTGCTTCTTGGCCATTTGAGATTTCTCTGTTGAGAATTCTGTTTAGCTCTGTACAACTATTTTTTAATTGTGATATTTGGTTTGTTGGTGTCTAACTTCTTGAGTTCTTTGTAAATTTTGGATATTAGTCCTCTGTCAGATGTAGAGTTGGTAAAGATCCTTTCCCAATCTGTAGGCTGCTGTTTTACCCTAATGACAATGTCCTTTGCCTTACAGAAGCTTTGCAGTTTCATATGGTCCCATTTATCAATTATTGGTTTTAGAACCTGAGACACTAGTGTGCTGTTTAGGAAACTGACTCTTTTATAAGTGTATTCAATGGTATTTTCCACTTTCTCTTCTATGAGATTTAATGTATCTTGCTTGGAGGTCCATAATCCACTAGGACTTGAGTTTCATGAAGGTGGTAAGTATGGATCTATTTTTATTCTTCTACATGTAGACATCCAGTTAGTCCTGCACCATTTGTTGATGATACTTTCATTTTCCTATTGTATGGCTTTAGCTTCTTTATCAAAAATCAAGTGTCCATAGGTGTATAAGTTTATTTTGGGGTCTTTGATTCAATTCCATTAATCAACATTTGTTTCTGTTCCAATACCATGAAGTTTTTATCACTATTGCTCTGTAGTACAGCTTGGGGTCAGGGATGGTGATGCCTCCCTAAGTTCTTTTATTGTCCAGGATTGTTCTTTCCTGCACTCTTTATGTAGGGCTTCACAAGTGTCATGGTGTCATATGCATCATGGGAGCAGCTGATTCTGTAAGACTAATACGATGGAGATATCATTGTACTGAAGCAGAGGACAGTTAGCAGGCATCTACAGCAGCTATGCTAGTTGAAGCTATTTTGGTGGTCCTATTTTTTTCTGGTTTGAATTATATGAGCCATTCTCTTCCATGGTTCTGCTGGGGTTTCATCCTACAACATCTGTAAAATTGCTTATTTTCCTCTGCTCTCCAGCCTACTGAACTTACTCTTCTTATCTTAAACCTCAAATAACAGACCCCTAAGGGCCATTTGTGAGAACCACAATACTGATAACAATAGTAAAGTCTTCCCCATGAGCCTAGCTAAGGGCTGAGTCTCATCTTTGTTCTATTGCCTTGCTTGGTACCAAAGCATGAGCTAGCACTCCTATTGGAGTGAAAATGAAAGGGGACATTTTTTTTCTCACAATTGTCATTCTTCAGTTTTGTGCCCAAACCATCTGTCTTGCTTTACATAGTATTTCCTTTCCGTGTAAAATGACCCTGCAACAGAGAAAGTTTTTCACCCACCTATGGAAGTGTGTTCAAACACAAGGGTAACAGAGCCTGAGTTTGGGTCCTGCTGTGATTTAGTGATAAAATGACCCCAGTGTATCTTGTATTGAAGGCATCTGGTAGTTTCATTAATAGGGCTATATTTTGAAGATGCTAACTGTTTCCAAGTAGTAATTTACGTCTGAATCCCTAGCTGAACAAGCTTATGGTGTCGCTATTTCCTCAGAATTGTTATGTTTCCTGTTGGCAGCAAATTAACTAGACTCGGGGTTTAATGCTCAAAGTTTCAGGACTTCCTGAGATGTTAGATTCACAAGGCCTCTCTTTGAGGTTCCATAAGTGGTGCCAATTGCAGGGAGAACAGCCTCTCTGATTGTCTGTAAGCTATGCTGGCAGCTTCAAGAATGTGGGTTTTGTGAGTAGGAATCTATTGTGGGTAGACTTGTCTATGATGCAATTGTATTTGAGTCATCTTTGCTTCTGCAGGCAATCTGTCTCACATACTCCTTTAAGAATCCCCAGTAAACCCACTGGTTCACTAAGCTTCAGTTATGTCTGTTGATGCCCTATCTGGGGTAAGTAGACATTTGTTCCTGGCTCCTCAGAAAAAGCCACACAACAGAGCTCATCACAGTTGACGTGTACATCATGTCTGAAGAGATGCAGCATGTCTTTGAGCAGCAGATTTTGTTCCCGGATCCTTCTTGTCTCTACTTCATGGCTCCCATGACATTGAGAGTTCTGTATTTTCAACACCCTTGCACAGTAATGGCCAGTTCAATGGAGACAGCCATTCTTGAACTATATCCTCTGAAACTATAAGATGAAATAAATCTTACCTTCCTTAAGCCACTTGTCTCAGAAAGTTTGTCATAACAATGAAAAACTAATTTAATCTGGCACACAGTCCTGAGTGTTCTTAGGGACGGTAACAACCTGAGGCAGACATACAAAGTATGATGACCACCTCATGCCACCATGTTGAAACATCTCAGATAGCATGTGATTGGAGTAGTGCTCCATCCTGAGCCCTGAAAAGACCTATATGTCCTAGATAAAGCTGGTCTCTCAATCATGAGTTATGCTTAGCTTATTCTCAGCCTGCTATTTGTCTCTGGTCTTCAGCCTGATTTCTGCACAAGTGTGCACGCCTGTATGTGTGTGTGCATGTGTTGCGTGTATGTGCATATGTGCACATGTGTGTGTATGAGAGAGTAAAAGTGAGAGGAAGAACAAGTGAGTGAGAGAGAAAGAGTGAATGAGAGAGAGAGAGAGAGAGAGAGAGAGAGAGAGAGAAGCAGAGTTACCTTGTAGGTGTCCAATGCTACAGCACCCCAAAAAGGCATGACTTCCTAGCCACTTAGCTCACTTGATGAATAACTTTGAACAAGTCAATCTCTATAGCTCACTTTTTCTCATATGGAAAATGGGGATAAAATTGGTATTGAGATTGAGCCCAGAAGTGTTCCTAGGTCACTTGGGAACTCTCAATCACTGTCTTCCCTGTTTGAGGATATTTCTCAGCCACAGTCTCCATCTCTCTATGGTTTGTTCTTCTTCCCACATCAATGGTCATCCTTTCTCTTCCTAAACCATTTCTTATCTTCAGGTCCCAGCATTTTCAATACTTTTTACTTGAGGACTTTTACTTTCATTAAGCATCTTCTGTCACTGCCAAGAACTACCTGTCTAGGACCCTCCCCTCAAGTGACTTCCCACAATGTGCTCAAAGGAACAGAGACACATAACAGGATCTTAATAAACCTAGTAAGACGGTTTATTAAGATGGATGGGTGGCACTTTGACCATATAATGCACTCTGTTATTAGTGAATAAATGCATGGTGCCCAAGTTTGCATATCCCATCAGGGGGGATGCCATCCTTGGGCAGATGGTCTTGGGTTGTATAAGGAAGCAGGTTGAGAAAGCCATGCAGTGGAAACCAGTAAGAATCACTCCATGCCTCTGCTCCTGCTTAAATTCCTGCTCTGGCTTCCTCAGTGATCAACTGTGACTAGGATGTGTAAGCCGCATAAACACTCTCCTCCCTAGGAACAGGCCCTCTTACATCAATCTACAGAGCAATCTGCTGGAGACATTCCTTAACTGAAGGTCCCTATTCTCAGGTGACAACTAAGCAGGTCAGATGAATTAATAAGTTTCATTTGAAACCTAGATGCATGCACCATGTTAAATGAAAGTAAGTTCCAGGTCCCACAAGAAGGATAAAAGTAAGGTCAGCAAGGAGGATGGAAGAAAATGACTTCTGTGTATGAGTTCAGAGCCTTCCTAGAAACGGTGATGTGTGAGCCAGATGGAGGGAGATCAACAGGCACAAGGCAACATCATGAGTCCCCAGTGTTTGATGCCTTTCAGACAAGCTTTAGGTCTGCTCAAAAATGACTGCTGGAAATCTCTTGAAGAAAGATGCTCCAGCTTCTGAGTCAGAGCAGTGTGCTCCCACTGCCTAGTGGACATGAAACAGCAGAGACTCAGACAGCGAGCAACTGTTCACATTCCCCTGCCATTTTGAAATGCCAGATGCATTGATGCGGTTGGTTACTCCATTTTTATTCCACTTCAGGAAGTTATGCATCCTGACTGCTGATCGGGTGAACCCTTTCCATTTGATTAATGGCTGATGACACGTGGCGTTTGTGACCAGCTCTGGAAATTCAAGCAAGGAGTTCTGCCACAGGAATACAGATTCTCACCGACAACACCGTTTTTAGTAGTTAATCAGGTGATATTCTGATGCTGTTTTATCACACTTGGTTCTGTATCTATTGGTTCTAAGGCCTGATGCACTGAAGGAACAATCCTTAGCATTATTCACATACACACACACACACACACACACACACACACACGACAACTGATGAAGACTTTGTATAAAAAACCTCCACCCTTCTACCTATGGTCAGATAAGGATTTCTCTCAGTCCATAGCAGCATCTATCTCCTAGCACTTTCTCTCTGTCTTGTGCTTTTATTTGTTCATCCCAAGTCAAGGTCTATGCAAGAGATTTACTAGAAAAACACACCCAGCAGAACCTCAAAAGAAACAGGGGAAGCTGGACCACAGAGAGAGAAAGTCACATAAGGTCAGTTTTCAATAGGCATTGCTTCAGCCTAATAGTGGTCATGGGCATTTTTTTGGGTACCACAAACATGTCTCTAGCTTCTGTAGATGAAGGTAAGGTAGGTCTAACATGAAAGCTGCCAATATGCAAGTCAAATGGAGGCTGAGGGAGGATGTGAGAGTTGAAGGCAAGGCACCACCAACTCCTCGCTCTCTCTTGCTCACCTCTCTCTCTCTCTCTCTCTCTCTCTCTCTCTCTCTCACACACACACACACACACACACACGCACGCGCGCACACACACACAGACACACACAAACACACACTTGGTAGTAGGGGGTTAATGGGACAATCACAGCCTAGCTTGAGTTGCCCTTTTACATTTCTTTAAAAAGTGGATAATACAATCTTCACTTTTTTCTTTTAAACCAAAGCACAATCTGAGATTCAGCGAGTGAAAAAAAAAAAACACTTAACTGAGGTAATCAAGACATTTGTAAACGATCTTGGTACCAGACTCAGTGTGCAAGCCACCATTCATGTGGTCTCATAGCTGCTCTAAAAGGCAGTGTTAGTGGCTCAGATGCTATCAGTGAGGAGGTCTTTCCAGCTACTTGGGCACAGATGCCACCGACAAACACAACATGCACATCACACATCATGACGCCCGTCTTTTGTGAGCATCTTGAAGATACCACGTGCCACATGCGGCTCTGGCAGATGCTCCCTACCCCAGGTCCGGAAAATAGATTCTCTAATCTGACAGCTTTACTATAATATATCCAATAAAATTAAATGATATCATATAAAATTAAAGCCATAATTAAAAATTGATTAGCGTGTACTGTCTGCTGGTCTCAGTATCCACTGTAGTATCTTAAGCACCAGTAATACACTTTTATTGATTGGGAAAAAGATAAAGTACAAAATAAAACCAGTGAGCTAGTTGTTCACAGACAAAAGCAGCGAGTATGTCAAATTACAAACACTGTCTAACGTCAGATCTCACACTCTCCTAGCATTTTTTAGTGAGGGGAGGTTGGGGTTGGAGACATTGACCTCAGCTGTAAACACACTCCTGGGGGCATTTTGCAGAAGAACACACGTTGAGTTCAAATGCAGAAGATTTGAAGCCCCTCAGGGAAGCTTTGACTGTATTAAGAGTTCAAATGTAAGCATCAAACAAACAAACAAAAAAGTATTTTTTTCCTTCTAGTAGAAAGGGAAGAAACCCATGGTCAGGATTGACCTGGCCACCTCTTCTCCACTTGAGAAGGAAAGTCTGGGTACCTGGCTTCTCCTCTTTCAGACAAGTGAAGAGAGGTGAAGAGCAGACATTGCCCCTGCATTCCCATCCTGTACCAAATGACTCTTCTTTTGTTTGTTATATAAACTGTCTATTGGGTTGGTTTGTACCAGTTTGATTTATTATAGATCAGCAAATAAGGTCCTTTCTTTTTTGTTATTGTTGGCTCTACAAAGATAGAAATGTAAAAAAGCAATGAGTCTACCCCCCCCCACACACACACACAATTTTAAATTTAGGCCTACACAAATAAGCAATTAAGGAATTCTAGAGGACTCTGGATCCTGGGTTTCCTTAGGGCAGTAGACAAGATAGAGAAACTGTGTAACAGAAATAGAGAATGAAGCCAGGCTTAGTCCTGGAGTCTATCCGAGACTATCACTTTCCTCCTGCCTCTTACATCAGCTCTGGTGTTGAGTTCTGTGTTCATGCTGTCTGGTGAGAGAAGCACTGAGCTCTTCCACAGGATACATTGGTTCCTGGGCTCAAACAATCAGCTATTTTTTTCCACAGTCATATGGTAAAGCCCCATGGAAGGATACAGAGGCAGAAGGCTCAATTCTGCTTCCCCACTGCTGCATTTAACTTCTGAATCCTCATTTCAGGACTTTGTGACCCTGACACTCTCTGTAGCTTTGATGTTCTGGTCAGGGATACTACTGCTAGAGAAAGGATCAGGTGTTATCACCGTCTTATCTAGCTGCAATCATTCATGTAGACGTGGGGCCAGACTTCAATTCCACATATTAAGATTTTGCCAGGGATGTTGGTACACCCACAATCCCAGCACTTCAGGAGCATGAAGATTACCCCAAGTTTGCGGCCGTAAAGAGACCTTTCTCATAAGGATGATGATGATGGTGATGTTGATGATGTTGATGATGTGATTCCATTTGATGCTACCGTACTAGAGATAAAACACAAGAGGGAGCTTTGGCCAGGACTTCTCTGTAACTTTAAAGTTTCCTCACTCTTTTTTTATGTCATTCAAACCTGTACTGTTTCCCATGAGACAGTCAACAAAACTAAAGCTCAGAAGACTGAGACCGTATTGCCATGGTTACACCATCAAGGAAGTGGCAGAGTGGAGGAGGCTTGAATGTAGCTTCTGCTATCAAATATAAATTTTCACAACTCAGTGTTTCCCAAAGAAGATGCAATGCCATGGAAAACATGATCCGATATAGTCTAAACGTGAATAACAGATTGTATTTGAATATGCACCTGGAAAGCCCAGTTAGATCAGCCTTTGGTTCAGCAGTGGGGACCACTAGAGTGAGTGACAATTTGCTGGAGATGGGACAGAGCTCCTCAGATGGCATAGAAAGATCACTGACACTACAACTCAGTAGTAGTGTTTATCTAGCATATGTTCAATCTCCAGCACTTTTGCCCAAGAAGATTGTATTACATTATAGTTACGAGGGCAGAAGTTCAAGATCAGTGCCACTTGTCTATCAATATCCTCGGACAGATAAAAGGGTGCTTTGTTTTGAGGAGGACAGTGCATTGTTTTTGCCTTGAGACCATATTTTACCCACTCCTAGAAGGTGCACAGACTAGGGTTTATATTTAGCACTCAGCTTCACCCGGTCCTTCCTACAGAGTCTGGCAGCCACCTATGGCTCTTCATGGTAGTAAATAGTGATATTGCCCCAGGGCTTTGGAGTGGAGTCCCTAAGGCTGAATCCATGCATACTCTTAAGAGAAATCTGCAAATTGCCTGTCGCTTTAGATATTTTTTCTTGCTACTCTGACAAAATATCTGATGGAAGTGACTTAAGAGAAGGGGGGTTCATTGTCACTCAGAGCCCATCATGGCCTGGAAGGCATGCGGTTGGTATGGTTCTGTCCAGTAGGAGCGTAGCATGCTAATAACATACACTGTGGTGGATCAGGAAGCAGAAAGCTGTAGACTGGAATCAAAGGTGGAGGTAACCTTCAAGACATGTGGCCTATGTCTACCAATGAAGTCCCATTTCCCAAAAGTTCTACTTCTCAATCTCTGCCATCTGCAGGAGGCTTGTGAACATTTCAAGTTCAAAGCAGAGCAACCTGTTGGTCTAATTTATGTGTAAACAAAATTGAGAAACCAACACAATAAATTGATGACCAAACATGAGTTTATGCAAGCCAGCTGTCTTATCGGAAGCCAGAAAAGGCTTCATGGGCAACGACATTGATTTATGTCCTCCATGTGATCAGAAAGGCTGTTTCCAATATCAGTTGAAGCAGGCAAGGGTAGAGATCAGAGTACTGAGCAAGCCAGCCAGAACATGTACTATCTCTTACAATTTCTTGTGAAAATTGGCCCTGTTTCCATGTGATTTACAGGTAGAGTCACACAGTCCGAGTTGCTAACATTGCTCTTAGAAACAGTGGCTCTCTGGTCCGTTGTTTGAGGCAGCCTGTGCAAGCCAGGCCTCCACCTGAACACTTCACCTAGCCAAGTGAAGTGACCTTTGCAGCTTACCATTTCCAAGCAAGTCCTACCTTTGGGTCTCCCCTGGGCGCAGGCATTCTGAAGAGCTGTGCTGGAGAGCACGGAATGGAGAGGCAGAGAGCAGTGATCTGCAGCCTGATTTTTGTGGCTGGTCTGCAGCCCCATCAGGCAATATTCAAAGAAAGTGACAAGTGGAAATTAGCCCCTATTGATTTTATTTCCATAACATCTGCAAGACAATCCTCACCAAAGATGTCTTTCAAATATCTCTCTGGCGGAAAATATAGGGTTCCGTCACAGAGAGAATCTGTTTCTGAATACATATCCCAAACAATTTCAAAGGAACACGGCATCAAAATCAATATTTCCACAGTTTATGCCATCCCTGAAGATATGCAACTTAATTTGCAAGCATTTTGCCTTACAAGGGAAATTGCCTGTGATGCTGACTGGATCCGAACCACTCATTTCAGCCTCATTATACATTACA
This sequence comes from Mus musculus, assembly GCF_000001635.26. NCBI lineage: Eukaryota > Metazoa > Chordata > Mammalia > Rodentia > Muridae > Mus > Mus musculus. The sequence continues at coordinate 40,241,812 of NC_000073.6, read as the reverse complement.
CAATATCCCAAATGTCAACTCCCACCCACCAATCCAGCCTGGCAGCAGGGCTCTCAATAATAAATCACTTCTATTTACTTCAATACAGTGGAAAAAGAATTTGAAGCATTAAGAATTCTTTTGCACCTGAAGGTAATTACAGGCAACTATACGGAGCCGAGGACACCGCTATCTTCCCTCAGCGAGGCTGAGAACTTTTAAAAGGATTTCAGGATGGGGGTGGGGAAGATAAGGTTCTTGCTACAGCTTAAACACACACACACACACACACACACATATTTACAGGACTTAAACATTGTCACAGTGTAGAAAACAGTAGCCCTGCTTTTTATATTAGGATAATTAAAATGCTTAGCGAAGGGTGTTTGAAGTCAAATAAAGGACGAAAAAAAAAGTGCCTTTATAGCTGAAAGCCAGGAAACAGTTAGAGAAAGTATATATCTGTTATTATACAAAGGGACTTTTCAATTTGATGAGCTTAATTGGAAAAATATACAATGGAAAAGGCTTGATTTGAACCAATGAAGCCAAAATGGTTTAGGAAAATCTCTCTCTCCCATTCCAGAATGGGAAATCAGAGGAGTCACAGTCCGGTAGGTTCAAAACACCCGGCAGATGTTTGGCTGAACCTAAGTCAGGCTGAAGGTCAAAGCTGAAGAGATTTTCTTTGGAATCATCCACAGACCAAAGGAAGTGGATTAGTGAGAATATGTGTTCCAGAGTGAGACCTGTACTCCATACCTACAGCCTGAATAAATCAGGGTGTGTTACTTAAGACTAGTAGAAGATAAGGTGTTTTTTTGTTGTTGTTGTTTTTGCTTTTGCTTTTGTTTATTCTGAGATAGTGACACCCTAAGTAGCCCAGGTTGACCCTGACTTGCTATTTAGCTGACACTTGCCTCTAGCTCTTGTTCATCCTGCTTCATTTCCAAGTGTTAGGAATATAGGTGTACACAGCCACCGTGTCTGGGTCTAGGTATTTTACTGCTCATTCTCTGTGCTCAAGAACAGGCTGGCAAGGGATGGTGTTACATAGGAAAGGACAGCCAGGCCCTAATTCAACCCCTGCCTCTGTGCCCAGCAATGTCTGGGAAGAGGGCATGGCAGATGGGCAAGAACCTCATCTCAGCTTCCTATATGTCACATGGTTCACATATATCATGGGCCAAAAACATTTCAGGAAACACCCAAGAGAACTGGGGAATGCTGCCTTGTTCCCAAGGGGAAGGAAACTGGAATGCCTTCCATCATCTTGTGACTACCAGTCATTCAGTGAATCTCCCAGCCAACCATGCATCAACCCTCCTGTCCCCCAAACATATCCAGACACTGTACCTCTTGGTACAGACAAGATGCAACATGTAATAGAATAGAAATGACAGTATTCTTCTTAACCTCTACTTGGTCAAGGTCTGCTCTAATCCAACCAGTCTTGCATTCTAACTGGTTAAAATCACAGGAGCTAAATTAAGAAAGAGCCTAAAGTGCATAAAACTGGAGCTTAATGTGACCAGACATAACTTTCACCCAAATCATATTGAATCACTAGAAACAAGTACTCAGAGCAAGTTCAAAGTGATTCAGAAGGCAAGAGCACTCCCTGGAAAGAAACTAGCAGCTACCCTTGACACAAACCCCAGCCAAGTCAAAGAGACAGGAAAGGACAACCTTGTGGTACTCAGTGCCACAGAAATGTAAGAATCGCAAACATCTACACTGTACAAATGGCTATCAACACTATGGCTTCACGACAAGAGTAGATTTCTGAGCAACATAACTAACTCTCAGCTTGAGTAGCAGGTTTTAGACTGAAGTTGTAGAAAAATCAAATGTGATGACATGGGAAGTAAAGGGAAGAGAGAAAACAAGACCACAAATGGGAAAACATGTAAAACAATCACCATGAAATCCAAACAACAGGCAACAAAGTTTTCGTCATGAGGAGTAAGTTGCTATGACTACATTTTGCCCAGTTGTGAGTCTGTGTAGAAACCAGCATCTGCTGCAGAAAGAAGCTTCCTTGATGAGCAGTCAGAGCTATGCCTGTAAAAGGACAGGTGTTTAGAATACAGCTAGACATCATACTGATTTAGATGCATGGGAATAACAGCTTCTTCTCTGGATGTATGATCTTGCTACCCATGAGGAACTGGTCATAGAAGGCCCAGGACAGAGTAGTAAATACACAACATAACCTCTATACATTAGGTTCAGAAAAAGAGGCAGAAAGAGAGTAGGAGTCAGAGAGACCAGAATCCCTATTTCAAGATAATGTCTTCTAGATATGAGAGGGCTACTACATCCATAAAATGTTAACAATACATTTGCTTAATTAACCAGGACCTGTTAAATGACAGGCCAATGGGGTGGAGGAAATTTCTCAAGGATCCATCCTTAGATGAAGAGAGACAGTCAAATGGCTGCTGAGAGTGGACGAGTCCATTTTCTCCAGAGGTGAACCCCTTATATATTATCCAACCGAAAGCGGTCATCCCTAAACCCTAAACACATGTACATATAAGCAACACAGATTGGACTTGGTTGTGTGTGTGTGTGTGTGTGTGTGTGTGTGTGTGTGTGTGTGTAGATAGATAGATAGATATAGATATTAAAGAAAGAACATGAATCTGGAGGTAATGAGGAGGGGGAAAGAGTCAGAAGGATGAGATGGAGGGGTGGGAATGATGTAAATATAGTGCAATCAGGTATAAAGATCTTAAAATATAAAAAATACATTTAAAAATCGTGTGTGATACCTGACTACTATATATCAGGCATGAGAGCAAAGGCAAAGACTGAAAACCTCTCCAAAGCAAGCTTGGTCATGGTTCCTGTGTAAAACAGCATGGCGGACCATAGGCAATGAGAGATTTCCAGTGAAAATAAATAAGGTATTTTAAGTACTTTTCTGGTGATATTCCTTGCAATTAAACCCAACAAACATGACTAAGTTGTAACAGCTCACATTCTCAGTTTTTAAAGATAAAAATTCTTACTAGTGGGTAAAATCTGGCTATTCAGAATGACCCATCCAGGTTCTAGAAACTACATAGGATCATCCCCGAGAGCTACTGGGCAACTTTGGGGAAATCTAGGATTGGCATCTGTGTCTCCTGTCTCACTGTGTTCCCTCCTGAGATGATGGGCACACGGGAGATAGCTCCCTTGTAGCTTCTCCTAGTGGCTACCTTCTTTGAAGCTGACACAGAGATGCAGTATGATAGAAACGTTCTGATCACTCCACTACTGCCAGGCATGTGCAAATCAAGCTTCAAACACTCACACAAACACACACACACCATTTCACAACTAACAGTCTTCTTCACTTGTATATTTGTATGTTTTCTCACTATTGTTCTCTAACCAGAATCTGAACTCATTCTTCCTGCTACTGCCTTCTGTGTGCTGACAGAGCAGCTATTCACTACCTTGACTGACTTTGAAACATATTATTGTTATTGTTATTATCATTACTACTACTACTATTATTATTATTTCATTTGTGACTTGTATATATTTTTCTTTCTTCTCTCCTTCCTACCTACCTTCCCTTCTTTCCTTTTGTCCTTCTGGGGATTGGACCCAGAGCCTCACATATGGTCAACAAATAGTCTACACTAGATTATATCCTAAGTCTTTCAGATTGATCAACATTTTTATATTTTTCATTATTAGTACATTTCTGAATTTGGTAAAATGAGAAGAAAGTATGATTTTCATTCTTGGATGGCTCTTAGGATCTTATCTGCATTGCTATGTCTTCTCTGGTTCTTGGTTTTCCCACTTTTTTTTTTAAATTGAGGAACAAAAGCCTAAAGTACATTTCTTTTTTTTTTCCATTTTTTATTAGGTATTTAACTCATTTACATTTCCAATGCTATACCAAAAGTCCCCCATATCCACCCACCCCCACTCCCCTGCCCACCCACTCCCCCTTTTTGGCCCTGGTGTTCCCCTGTACTGGGGCATATAAAGTTTGCAAGTCCAATGGGCCTCTCTTTCCAGTGATGGCCGACTAGGCCATCTTTTGATATATATGCAGCTAGAGTCAAGAGCTCCGGGGTACTGGTTAGTTCATAATGTTGTTCCACCTATAGGGTTGCAGATCCCTTTAGCTCCTTGGCTACTTTCTCTAGCTCCTCCATTGGGAGCCCTATGATCCATCCATTAGCTGACTGTGAGCATCCACTTCTGTGTTTGCTAGGCCCCGGCATAGTCTCACAAGAGACAGCTACATCTGGGTCCTTTCAATAAAATCTTGCTAGTGTATGCAATGGTGTCAGCGTTTGGATGCTGATTATGGGGTGGATCCCTGGATATGGCAGTCTCTACATGGTCCATCCTTTCATCTCAGCTCCAAACTTTGTCTCTGTAACTCCTTCCGTGGGTGTTTTGTTCCCAAATCTAAGGAGGGGCATAGTGTCCACACTTCAGTCTTCATTCTTCTTGAGTTTCATGTGTTTAGCAAATTATATCTTATATCTTGGGTATCCTAGGTTTGGGGCTAATATCCACTTATCAGTGAATACATATTGTGTGAGTTTCTTTGTGAAAGTGTTACCTCACTCAGGATGATGCCCTCCAGGTCCATCCATTTGGCTAGGAATTTCATAAATTCATTCTTTTTAATAGCTGAGTAGTACTCCATTGTGTAGATGTACCACATTTTCTGTATCCATTCCTCTGTTGAGGGGCATCTAGGTTCTTTCCAGCTTCTGGCTATTATAAATAAGGCTGCTATGAACATAGTGGAGCATGTGTCCTTCTTACCTGTTGGGGCATTTTCTGGATATATGCCCAGGAGAGGTATTGCTGGATCCTCCGGTAGTACTATGTCCAATTTTCTGAGGAACTGCCAGACTGATTTCCAGAGTGGTTGTACAAGCCTGCACTCCCACCAACAATGGAGGAGTGTTCCTCTTTCTCCACATCCACGCCAGCATCTGCTGTCACCTGAATTTTTGATCTTAGCCATTCTGACTGGTGTGAGGTGGAATCTCAGGGTTGTTTTGATTTGCATTTCCCTGATGATTAAGGATGTTGAGCATTTTTTCAAGTGCTTCTCTGCCATTCGGTATTCCTCAGGTGAGAATTCTTTGTTCAGTTCTGAGCCCCATTTTTTAATGGGGTTATTTGATTTTCTGAAGTCCACCTTCTTGAGTTCTTTATATATGTTGGATATTAGTCCCCTATCTGATTTAGGATAGGTAAAGATCCTTTCCCAATCTGTTGGTGGTCTTTTTGTCTTATTGACGGTGTCTTTTGCCTTGCAGAAACTTTGGAGTTTCATTAGGTCCCATTTGTCAATTCTCGATCTTACAGCACAAGCCATTGCTGTTCTGTTCAGGAATTTTTCCCCTGTGCCCATATCTTCAAGGCTTTTCCCCACTTTCTCCTCTATAAGTTTCAGTGTCTCTGGTTTTATGTGAAGATCCTTGATCCACTTAGATTTGACCTTAGTACAAGGAGATAAGTATGGATCGATTCGCATTCTTCTACACGATAACAACCAGTTGTGCCAGCACCAATTGTTGAAAATGCTGTCTTTCTTCCACTGGATGGTTTTAGCTCCCTTGTCGAAGATCAAGTGACCATAGGTGTGTGGGTTCATTTCTGGGTCTTCAATTCTATTCCATTGGTCTACTTGTCTGTCTCTATACCAGTACCATGCAGTTTTTATCACAATTGCTCTGTAGTAAAGCTTTAGGTCTGGCATGGTGATTCCGCCAGAAGTTCTTTTATCCTTGAGAAGACTTTTTGCTATCCTAGGTTTTTTGTTATTCCAGACAAATTTGCAAATTGCTCCTTCCAATTCGTTGAAGAATTGAGTTGGAATTTTGATGGGGATTACATTGAATCTGTAGATTGCTTTTGGCAAGATAGCCATTTTTACAATGTTGATCCTGCCAATCCATGAGCATGGGAGATCTTTCCATCTTCTGAGATCTTCCTTAATTTCTTTCTTCAGAGATTTGAAGTTTTTATCATACAGATCTTTCACTTCCTTAGTTAGAGTCACGCCGAGATATTTTATATTATTTGTGACTATTGAGAACGGTGTTGTTTCCCTAATTTCTTTCTCAGCCTGTTTATTCTTTGTATAGAGAAAGGCCATTGACTTGTTTGAGTTTATTTTATATCCAGCTACTTCACCGAAGCTGTTTATCAGGTTTAGGAGTTCTCTGGTAGAATTTTTAGGGTCACTTATATATACTATCATATCATCTGCAAAAAGTGATATTTTGACTTCCTCTTTTCCAATTTGTATCCCCTTGATCTCCTTTTGTTGTCGAATTGCTCTGGCTAATACTTCAAGTACTATGTTGAAAAGGTAGGGAGAAAGTGGGCAGCCTTGTCTAGTCCCTGATTTTAGTGGGATTGCTTCCAGTTTCTCTCCATTTACTTTGATGTTGGCTACTGGTTTGCTGTAGATTGCTTTTATCATGTTTAGGTATGGGCCTTGAATTCCTGATCTTTCCAAAACTTTTATCATGAATGGGTGTTGGATCTTGTCAAATGCTTTTTCTGCATCCAACGAGATGATCATGTGGTTTTTGTCTTTGAGTTTGTTTATATAATGGATTACATTGATGGATTTTCGTATATTAAACCATCCCTGCATCCCTGGAATAAAACCTACTTGGTCAGGAAGGATGATTGCTTTATTGTGTTCTTGGATTCGGTTAGCGAGAATTTTATTGAGGATTTTTGCATCGATATTCATAAGAGAAATTGGTCTGAAGTTCTCTATCTTTGTTGGATCTTTCTGTGGTTTAGGTATCAGAGTAATAGTGGCTTCATAAAATGAGTTGGGTAGAGTACCTTCTACTTCTATTTTGTGAAATAGTTTGTGCAGAATTGGAATTAGATCTTCTTTGAAAGTCTGATAGAACTCTGCACTAAACCCATCTGGTCCTGGGCTTTTTTTGGTTGGGAGACTATTAATAACTGCTTCTATTTCTTTAGGTGATATGGGACTGTTTAGATGGTCAACTTGATCCTGATTCAACTTTGGTACCTGGTATCTGTCCAGAAATTTGTCCATTTCATCCAGGTTTTCCAGTTTTGTTGAGTATAGCCTTTTGTAGAAGGATCTGATGGTGTTTTGGATTTCTTCAGGATCTGTTGTTATGTCTCCCTTTTCAGTTCTGATTTTGTTAATTAGGATTTTGTCTCCGTGCCCTTTAGTGAGTCTAGCTAAGGGTTTATCTATCTTGTTGATTTTTTCAAAGAACCAACTCCTCGTTTGGTTAATTCTTTGAATAGTTCTTCTTGTTTCCACTTGGTTGATTTCACCCCTGAGTTTGATTATTTCCTGCCGTCTACTCCTCTTGGGTGAATTTGCTTCCTTTTTTTCTAGGGCTTTTAGATGTGTTGTCAAGCTGCTAGTATGTGCTGTCTCCCGTTTCTTCTTGGAGGCACTCAGAGCTATGAGTTTCCCTCTTAGAAATGCTTTCATTGTGTCCCATAGGTTTGGGTACGTTGTGGCTTCATTTTCATTAAACTCTAAAAAGTCTTTAATTTCTTTCTTTATTCCTTCCTTGACCAAGGTATCATTGAGAAGAGTGTTATTCAGTTTCCACGTGAATGTTGGCTTTCCATTATTTATGTTGTTATTGAAGATCAGTCTTAGGCCATGGTGGTCTGATAGGATACATGGGACAATTTCAATATATTTGTATCTATTGAGGCCTGTTTTGTGACCAATTATATGGTCAATTTTGGAGAAGGTCCCGTGAGGTGCTGAGAAGAAGGTATATCCTTTTGTTTTAGGATAAAATGTTCTGTAGATATCTGTCAGGTCCATTTGTTTCATAACTTCTGTTAGTTTCACTGTGTCCCTGTTTAGTTTCTGTTTCCACGATCTGTCCTTTGAAGAAAGTGGTGTGTTGAAGTCTCCCACTATTATTGTGTGAGGTGCAATGTATGCTTTGAGCTTTACTAAAGTGTCTCTAATGAATGTGGCTGCCCTTGCATTTGGTGCGTAGATATTCAGAATTGAGAGTTCCTCTTGGAGGATTTTACCTTTGATGAGTATGAAGTGTCCCTCCTTGTCTTTTTTGATAACTTTGGGTTGGAAGTCGATTTTATCCGATATTAAAATGGCTACTCCAGCTTGTTTCTTCAGTCCATTTGCTTGGAAAATTGTTTTCCAGCCTTTCACTCTGAGGTAGTGTCTGTCTTTTTCCCTGAGATGGGTTTCCTGTAAGCAGCAGAATGTTGGGTCCTGTTTGTGTAGCCAGTCTGTTAGTCTATGTCTTTTTATTGGGGAATTGAGTCCATTGATATTAAGAGATATTAAGGAAAAGTAATTGTTGCTCCCTTTTAATTTTGTTGTTAGAGTTGGCATTCTGCTTTTGTGGCTGTCTTCTTTTTGGTTTGTTGAATGATTACTTCCTTGGTTGTTCTAGGGCGTGATTTCCGTCCTTGTATTGCTTCTTTTCTGTTATTATCCTTTGAAGGGCTGGATTCGTGGAAAGATATTGTGTGAATTTGGTTTTGTCGTGGAATACTTTGGTTTCTCCATCTATGGTAATTGAGAGTTTGGCCGGGTATAGTAGCCTGGGCTGGCATTTGTGTTCTCTTAGTGTCTGTATAACATCTGTCCAGGCTCTTCTGGCTTTCATAGTCTCTGGTGAAAAGTCTGGTGTAATTCTGATAGGCCTTCCTTTATATGTTACTTGACCTTTCTCCCTTACTGCTTTTAATATTCTATCTTTATTTAGTGCATTTGTTGTTCTGATTATTATGTGTCGGGAGGAATTTCTTTTCTGGTCCAGTCTATTTGGAGTTCTGTAGGCTTCTTGTATGATCATGGGCATCTCTTTTTTTATGTTTGGGAAGTTTTCTTCTATTATTTTGTTGAAGATATTAGCTGGCCCTTTAAGTTGAAAATCTTCATTCTCATCAATTCCTATTATCCGTAGGTTTGGTCTTCTCATTGTGTCCTGGATTACCTGGATGTTTTGAGTTAGGATCCTTTTGCATTTTGTATTTTCTTTGACTGTTGTGTCGATGTTCTCTATGGAATCTTCTGCACCTGAGATTCTCTCTTCCATTTCTTGTATTCTGTTGCTGATGCTCGCATCTATGGTTCCAGATCTCTTTCCTAGGGTTTCTATCTCCAGCGTTGCCTCGCTTTGGGTTTTCTTTATTGTGTCTACTTCCCCTTTTAGTTCTAGTATGGTTTTGTTCATTTCCATCACCTGTTTGGATGTGTTTTCCTGTTTTTCTTTAATGATTTCTACCTGTTTGGCTGTGTTTTCCTGCTTTTCTTTAAGGGCCTGTAACTCTTTAGCAGTGCTCTCCTGTAATTCTTTAAGTGACTTATGAAAGTCCTTCTTGATGTCCTCTATCATCATCATGAGAAATATTTTTAAATCTGGGTCTAGATTTTCGGTTGTGTTGGGGTGCCCAGGACTAGGTGGGGTGGGAGTGCTGCGTTCTGATGATGGTGAGTGGTCTTGATTTCTGTTAGTAGGATTCTTATGTTTGCCTTTCGCCATCTGGTAATCTCTGAAGCTAGCTGTTTTAGTTGTCACTGTTAAGAGCTTGTTCTTCAGGTGACTCTGTTAGCCTCTATGAGCAGACCTTGAGGGTAGCACTCTCCTTAGTTTCAGTGGGCAGAGTATTCTCTGCAGGCAAGCTCTCTTCTTGCAAGGCAGGTACCCAGATATCTGGTGTTCGAACCAGACTCCTGGCAGAAGTTGTGTTCCACTCACTAGAGGTCTTAGGATCACGTGTGGAATCCTGTGTGGGCCCTTGCGGGTGTCAGGCGACTCAGCTGGCAAGGTAGCCCGGGGCTCGAGTGGAGTGGAAGGGGTTTGTGCCCCAGATCAAGCCCGGGTAGCCTGCTTCCCTATGTACCGCAGTCTCAAGTTCCGCGCGATTGGATTGGGGCAGGCGCTGTGTTCCACTCACCAGAGGTCTTAGGGTCCCGTGGGGAGTCCCGTGTGGGCCCTTGCGGGTGTTGGGCAAGACTCTGCTGGCAAGGAAGCCCGGGGCTCGAGTCGAGCGGAAGGGACTTGTGCCCCAGATCAGGCCCGGGTAGCCTGCTTCCCTATGTACCGCAGTCTCAAGTTCCGCGCGATTGGATTGGGGCAGGCGCTGTGTTCCACTCACCAGAGGTCTTAGGGTCCAGTGGGGAGTCCCGTGTGGGCCCTTGCGGGTGTTGGGCAAGACTCTGCTGGCAAGGAAGCCCCTCTAAAGTACATTTCTTAAGGGATGAACTGAGATGCCCAGTTTGGAATTTTATAAGTTCTGATCCTAAAGGCTTTGTGATCAGATAAGATTAGAAGCCTCTGGGTTTCTTGCTACAATTTTTTGGCATAATATACTGACATATGTAACAATTTCTCAAGAAGTAGAATGTTATACACCCTTGTTTTAATGCTTTAATCATGCAGTCCTTTTATCATGTGATACTTGAAGAATACACTCTGAGAATGCCAAGGTTCTATAGTGGTGCAGTGATCAACCCTCAATGAGCAGGTGGATACCTTTAATAAAAGTTCTGGATTTTTAGCTCCATAGTTTCTAGTTGAAGGGAATTTATAAGAAATGGGAATATAAACCAAATTCTAGATGAAAGGAAGACTGGAGAGATGTGTACAGTGTTTACTGTGTGATGCTATTCTAGGGGAAACATGACAAAATGTCTGTTTATACCAGATAGTGAAGAGACCAAAGGAATGGCAATGCTGAGGTTTAACTTTGTGAATCAGTAAGTTTATTGGGGTTACTTATAGGAATATGGGTAAGTGGTTCTTTACAGGGCATGCATGACCCAAAGGCAGCTGCATCATTGAAAATCCACTCCAGCACAAAATGATGAATCATGAAAGATGATACCCTCGTGATCATTGAAAGACTTGCATACAGATCAATGGGCCAGAGAGGGTTTCATCAAGGCATCTCAGCTAGTCTCATTCTCCTTAGCAGTCTTTACTACTTATGTAACTTTGGGGAGAGATGGTCTTTGCATATCTCATACTGTTCATAAATTGCAGAAGACACTGAATTGTTCTTTTTCTGAGTCTTAACAAACCTTCCTTCAGACTATCCTGAGCCTTTAGAACTTTCTGAGCCTTCCCTAGCTTTCTTCCATGTGGCACCTTCAATTAGTAGAAAATTGCCACATAACACTCTTCCTGCAACTCCTACAGTCTTAGGTGGCTGACAAATTTCAGGGACTTCCTGAGACTTCTGATGTTTAATTCCTGAGTCTTAAATAAATCTCCCTTTAGAATATCCTGAATCTTTCCTAGCTTCCCTCTGGGATGAACTGTTTTAACTTAGAGGAAATTGCTGCATCACACGTTGGGGCTGGGTCTTTGAGAAGCTGAATCCAAAGGACTCACACTTGGCACTTTACTCAGAAGATGCTACCAATGCTGGCTCATATCTCAAACTGAAACCAGGATCTCATTCATGCTATGAACCAAGCACATACACTCTCCAGAAAACAAGCTTTTCGAAGACACAATCCTGGGCCTGCTTCTCAGGCAATATCTTAGTTTACAGAAGTGTTGATTACTGTTCACGGTTGAAATACAAAAAGTAAGCAAATGTTAATACTCAATTCTTTGTGCTTGGAGTCAGAGGGCAGGAGTGGGCAGCCCATGGAAGCCCACAGGTATATCTGCATTATTTGCCAGTCATTTTAACATTGTTCTTTTAAAAATAAGTTTGGTATCTCCAAGAAAGAGATCATCACTTCATTTAAAATATCTTGACAAGGCAAAATTTAATCTTGATCAAGAGAGTGTAGTATCACAAAAGCATTAGAGTAAATATAATATAGCAGAAAGTGCACTTGATATCTATATTAATATAAGAAAGCAGAAAAGAGTGGGTTACTGAATTCATTTAAGAAATTTACTAAGTGGTGAGCAGGGTTTTTTTGTGTTTAAAACATTTGTATAAAAGTTTTACTAGGTGGAGGAGATAAAAAGAAGATTTTAATTCCTTGTTAAATACAAGTTTTATAATGTTTGGCATAAAAGACAAATATTTAATGTTCTTACAGGTCAAAAAAACAGAAAAAAAGATTCTAAATGTTATTCAGATGAGCTATATTTTTACCTTAACAAGAAAAAGTACACTCAGAGATATTAAAATGTAAAGGACATTTAAAAATAATATTATTTATAAAACATAGTGAGATAATGGCAATATCAATCAAACCATTTTGAAAATAAGTGGGTATTTTAGATTATAGTTTTATATTAGGTAATAAATAGTAATAATTTATAAATGCTATACCTTGGTTGCTATTATATTTTGTTGGCTCATTTTTCTGTTTTGTGATCATATATTTTATTTTTAATACTTTCTGTTTCACTAGGTCTAATTGAAAATGATGTCTATCTTGTGACAAGTGTGAGGGGTAAGTTTTTGATAATTTTAGGGTTTTGCTAGTTTAAGACTTATTGCAGCTAAAGAAAATATCTAATAGGCTGAGAGAATACTGAAATATATATCTGGAAAAATACAACACATCTAAAAATATAACACATCTATTATTCATTTTTTTGCTTCTAGTTCAGGTTTTGATCTGAGGTGGAGGAAGGCTGGTTTGGAGAAAACCCAGTGATTTAAGACACTCCCTCTGGGAGGATATGTCTACCCCTTTCTGGTAATGAAATACTCCACCCCTCCATACCCTGTGTGGTTTGGAAGAGAGATGTGGTTTAAACGAGAATGGCCCCATAAGTTTCTGTTTGCATATGTGGTTCCCAGTTGATGGAACTATTTGGGAAGGATTAGGAATTGTGGAGACAGTGTGGCACTGGGTGTGGGCTTTGGAATTTCAGAAGTCCATATTATTCCCAGTAATAGTCTCTCTGCTTCCAACTAATGGATAATTATGTAAGCTCTCAGTTACTGCCCTAGCACCATGCCAGCCTGCCTGCTTCTATGCTCCCCACCATAATTGTCATGGACTCCAACCTTCTGAAACATGAGCCACAATAAAACATTGTCTTTTATGAGTTGCCTTGGTCATTGTGTTTTGTTACAGCAATAGAAAAGTCACTAAGACAGCAGTTCTCAACCTTCCTAGTGCTATTGCCTTTTAATACAGTTTTTCATGATGTTGTGAAAAATGCAGTAAACTTATTTTGTTGCTACTTGTGGTAATTTGGATGAAAATGGCCCCATAAGCCCATAGAGAGTGGCACTATTATGATCTGTGACCTTATTGGAATAGGTGTGGCTTTGTAGGAGGAAGTGTGTTAGTTCTCTTCCTGGAGCCTGAAGATCTGGATATAGAACTCTCAGCTGATGTAGAATTCTCAGCTCCTTCTTGTGTACTGTGTCTGCCTGTGTGCCTCCTTGACAACAATGGACTAAACCTTTGAACTGTAAGTCAACCTCAATTAAATGTTTTCTTTTTTCAAAAGTTGCCGTGGTCATGGTATCTTCACAGCAATAAAACCCTAGCTAAGACACTATTTTAGAACTTTAATATTGCTATTCTTATCAGTGATAATGTAAATATCTAATATTCAGGATATCTGAGATGTAGCCCCCAAATACGTTGTGACTCACAGGTTGAGAAACATTGCACTGAGACACTAGAGAAACAGCAAAACCAATATTGGTATAGAGAGAGTATGATCTGTCAAGTGAAAACCCATGTGTGTATGGGTTTTCTTGTGTGTACTGGGACAAGCCATAGATATGCTTAAAATTATGTGATTTTCCTCAATATAAATATGTATATATTCTCTCATATAAGTAACATATATAATGTTTTATTATATATATATATATATATATATATATATATATATATAGAGAGAGAGAGAGAGAGAGAGAGAGAGAGAGAGAGAGGGAGAGAGAGAGGGAGAGAGAGAGAGAGAGAGAAAGCATGCAAATATTAGTCTGGAGAAAGATCCACCCTAGTTCCTAACCCATTCCTCAACCCTTCATCTCCCTCAAATTCATAAGAACATTGTAAAAGAATGACAGGCTTAAGAGCATCTTGCCTAAGCCCACTGCTCTTTTGTGGCACGTTCACTTTTTCTTCCTTTCCCCTCTTATCCCTGTTTACGTTTTTAGATCTTTCATAAAGTTCTCAAGAACCTGAGATCTATGCAGACCACATAGTACCAGTAACAAGTCTCACCATGTAGTCCAGGCTGGCCTCAAGTTTGAGAGCTTCCTGTTTTCAGCCTCTCTGCTACTAGAATGATGTGCTGGCATATGTCATTATGCCTGGCTTCAAAAAAAAAATTTTAGTGACACAAGTTTTCTAGAAATATTCAACTCATAGAACAAATCTGTTCTATGTCAACATTCATTTGTAAGTATCAACACACATGGTACCATTTCAGCATTTTGTTCTGAAAATGTGGTGATTAAGCAAGATGCTGAATGTGGCTTGCTCATCTGTGTAACTCCAAGTGTGTGTTTATGGAGTCTGACACCTACCTTCAGTCACCACGATGAACAGTGTTGTACTTCTCTCCTAAACTTGAAGATACTCTAAGAAGAAAGCATATGAAAGTAGTATTCTTCCTTGTGAAATGTGATTATCTTTAAATTTAGGGTCTAGTGTCTGGAGAGATGGATCACCAGTTAAGAACACTGGCTGTTCTTGCCTAAAACTGGGTTTGGTTTCCAGCACCCACATGGTAGCTCACAACTATCTGCAACTCCAGTTGTAGGGGATCTGGTGCTCTCTTCTGGGCTCCACAGTTACCAGATATGAATGTGGTGCATAGACATACATGTAGGCAAATACTTATACCGGTAAAATAAAATAAAAAAAAAAGTTTAAAAAGTTAAATTTGAATTTTATTTCTATGTCCATGCATATCTTCTTTGATATGTTTTAGTTCTTTAAACTTAAAAACTAATTTAGTATTTTACCTAGAGTTACTTGAATTTTTTTCTATGAAACCCCAAAATTGTTCATTATAGAACTTCTTTCCACAATTCTATTTTGTAACAATTTACTTATGAAACTTCTCTACCAAGTGTTGGAAGCTCTCATTCCAACACTCAGAACAAATAGAGTTTTAATGGTTCCCAAAGATGCACAGGAAGACAGGTCTATATTTCTGTCCTTGTACAGAGCTTGCCTCTTGCTAGGGTGCCAGCTGCTGTAGCCACCCTGGTAAGCCTCAATTTTGACCTGTGTCCTTGAGATGATCTGGCTTCCTCAAGTTACCATATCACGAGCCCCAGGACAAAGTCACTTCTAAGCATGCTGTCTATGGGGGATGTATCCCTGCTCATATTAATAACTGGCTGTCTCTAGGATGTCATATGCATTTAAGTAGCAATAACTTAAAGTTGTAAACAATTTCCAGGTGGTGATGTCACTGGGCAAAGTCCCCTTTGCACATCTCTGTTCTTATTTACAAAAGAATCTTAAAACAGACACAGAAAATGTCTGGAAGACAATTAATTTGGGTTACAGAAAGAAAAGGTGCCCTGAGTACCAGTAAAGTTGTCACAGGACAGGGATGGAAGGGCTGGAGAATGTCCAAGTAAAAGATGTCCCTTGAAGGACCCAGTGCACACATAGGCTACAGCAAAAGAACAGGGTGCCATGGCCTTCGTTAATATAGATTTTATGGGAGGGATGCAAAATCCTAGGAGGATGTGGGCCTTCTCCAAGGATTGGAGATCATAGCAATGTTTCCTCCCTTTTGGGTCAACCAAGAAGAAATGTTAACCTTTGTGCTATTTGGCTTAGGCCTGTAGTCATCAGATAGTTGTCCTGTATAACCTAGAACTCAGGCTGTGTGTATAAGAGAGGACGAAATGATACTCAGAGCTTGGGGTGCCTCAGTTTCTCTTTGATGCTTGCTATGGAGAAAAGCTTACTGAACACTCTGTCATTTCTTCACCTTTTGAGCTTTGGGGTCAATTCAAACTTATTGCAGAAAGGCCAGTGTGGGTTTACTTTTGATTTAGCCATGGAAACCAGCTCTTAAATATAATCTAAAAGCATCTAGTGGACTGTTAGTCTAGCACACCCAGAGCCTTGTCCCTGTGCTCCCAGCACAGCCCTGGCTCAGCTCTGTTTCTTCCTAGTTTATAATGCAGCTGCAATGGGTTTGGATTCCCCAAGCCTGGAACATATTAAGGCTAGTAAATTAGATGAATGGGTGAGGAGAAGGGAATTCTCTATGATGCTTTAGATATAACAGTTCAAAGAGAGAGAGAGAGAGAAAAGAAAAAAGAAAATCATCACCCACAGTGAGGTATCATGACCTCCTCTTTGCTACACTCTCTATTCTATGGCTCTACCAAACCAATCAGGTTCTGAACATACTCATCCCTTTCTAAGCTTGGCTCTGTAAACTGAAGTTCCCTGAAAAAGCCACATTAAAATTGAAGTCTCTTCAGACTGATCAAAGATGAGAACCTTCTGAGTGTGGAGAATTGAAGTGTTACAAATTGAGTGTCAAAGTTATCTTAAGCTGACTTAAGTCTGTCTAAGAGCCACTTACCACCCATCTCCATATCTGATCTAACATCCTTGGACTGCCAGGTAAAACCTTGAAAATATTAAGAGAACACTCACACCCATCCCAAAGCTCAAAATGTCAATAAATAGCTTCAGAGACCTGCAGCAGAGACTTCCCTGCCTTACTGTAACTGGCCTACCTACAGTCCACACCAATACAGAAGAGCAGAGTTTCTGTGCTAGATTATATAGTAATTGACTTATCTGTGTAATCCAGACACATGTAAGAAAAAACCCTCCTATGAACTTGGAAGGGAGGACTACACTGGATGATAAACTTCTAGAACAATTTAAATGCTGAAGATAAAAGAGCAAGCTTTGATTAGAATCTACTGTGCACATGAAATGAGGGTTTAAAAAGTTGTATCTGGATACTCCTTGGATTCCTGCAGGATGTGGAGAATCTCACATTTCCTCAGACCCAAGGCAAAGTCGGAAAACCTAGGTCCTATCGACACTCTGGGAGACAACTTGCTGAATAATGATACTGTGCAGGATGCATCAAGTACCTCTGCCTTTGTGGATTTGGGCTCCTGCATCATGTGAGGAGAATTTATCAAAATGTAACTTCTTGAGTATAGCCATGTCAATGAGACATGTTCGACATAAGCCTGGGTATTCAAGCATTTGATGGTAATGGTTGGTGAGATTATGCAACCTTTAGGATGTGGAGCCTTGCTAGAGGAGGTACATCACTGGGGGTAGATAAATAAGTGATCTCTCAGCTTCCTTTTCTGGGCATCTGCCTCCCCTGCCACTATGGGCTCTCCCTCTGGAACTGGAACTCTTTCTTCTCAAATCACTTTTGATTATCATGTTTTATTATACACAACAACAAAAACTAACCAGCACACTGAGCCTCATCCTCTACTGTCTGGTCAGTGATTTAGTGTATGGTGTTTATGGATCTGTATTTTAAATTAGCCTCTTAAGTGTTTATAGCATGTTAGCATTACACAGAAGAATCCACTTCTATAGAAATGTTTGCAGTTTGGGCAACATGGCTGAAAGTTCTTTACAGTTGAGGAGCCCCTTCAGGTAGATAGATGTGCTTTTGTCTTTCTGGAATACTTCTGAAAGGAAGGGAAGGAGAGGGGAGGGGAGGGGAGGGGAGGGGAGGGAAGGGGAAGGGGAAGGGGAAGGGGAAAGGGAAGGGGAAGGGGAAGGGGAAGGAGAATGGGAAGGGGAAGGGGAAGGGGGAGGGGGAGGGGGAGGGGAGGGGAGAAGAGGGGAGGGGAGGGCAGGAGAAGAGGGGAGGGGGAGGGGAGGGGAAGGGGAAAGGGAAGGGGAAGGGGAAGGGGAAGGGAAGGGGAAGGGGAAGGGGAAGGGGAAGGGGAAGGGGAAGGGAAGGGAAGGGAAGGGAAGGGAAGGGAAGGGAAGGGAAGGGAAGGGAAGGGAGAGAGAGAGAGAGAGAGAGAGAGAGAGAGAGAGAGAGAGAGAGAGAAAGAAAGAAAGAAAGAAAGAAAGAAAGAAAGAAAGAAAGAAAGAAAGAAAGAAAGAAAGAAAGAAAGAGAGGGGAAGGAAGGAAGGAAGGAAGGAAGGAAAAGAAAGAAAGAGAGAAAGAGAGAAAGGAAGAGAAAGGAAGAAAGAAGGAAAGAAAGAAAGAAAGAAAGAAAGAAAGAAAGAAAGAAAGAAAGAAAGAAAGAAAGAATGAGAGAGAGAGAGGGGAAGGAAGGAAGGGAGGAAGGAAGGGAGGGAGGGAGGGAAGAAGGAAGGAAAAAGAAGGAAAAGAGGGAAGGAAGGAAGGAGGGAGGGAGGGAGGGATAGAAAAAGAAAAACAGTGCTGATCTGTTTCCAAAGCTGACTCAACTAGAGAAGAAACTGCCTTCACATTCTTTTGTCACAAGGTATGTCCATGGTACTGATGCTGAAATTCATTCTTTATCCAGCTGTGTAGCTCTAGCCAGAAAGCTGGAAAGTAGCATCACACTGCCAGCCCCCCCCCACCCACCCCCAGGAAACCTAATGCCTAAGTGAACCTTTCCCCAGTCATTTAGTGCAGAGAGCTCTGTGAGTCTCCTCTCACTTGCCAATCTTGTTATCACCCTGTGCTGGGTCAAAACTCCGAAGAACTCCTCAGGTAAGTTTTCACATGTTCCAATGTTCCAGCAGAACAACACCACGCTGGGATTGAACCTGCCAACCCTGAATACTTGTGGAGGAATTGTAGGGTGAGAGATCATTAATCCAGCAGCATCCAACAGATGCAGAGAGAGAGAGAGAGAGAGAGAGAGAGAGAGAGAGAGAGAGAGAGAGAGAGAGAGAGAGAGGGAGGGAGGGAGAGAGAGAGAGAGAGAGAGAGAGAGAGAGAGAGAGAGAGAGAGAGAGAGAGAGAGAGAGAGAGAGAGAGAGAGAGAAGGGAAGCTCCTAGCCGGGACTGAGGATGCAGCCAAGAAACGAGCTATCAGTGATGCCTATGATGGTCTACACAATAGCTTTGGCAACTCAAAAATGAATCTGAATCAGGTCTACAGTTTGTCAGAGCTCCAGGCAACCTCCATGAAAACTGAGGTTGCATGTGTATAGCCTAAAGAGAACGTGTGAAATTGCTTATTGATGAAGAATCCTTTAAGGCAAGATTCTGCCTCATTTTATTATGTATTAGCTCATGGAAGGTTGATGAATAAAGAATACTTTACAAATTACACTCCATTTTTTCTTCCTTTTGCAAAATCTTCACAAATGTGAGAAAGCAACACCCTGGTCTTCCCTTGCCCATGTATTTCAATGTGCCTTTTCTGTGACATTTCATATATGTCCAAATGAATTTGAATGGTTGACTCATACAGAACATATGCGAATCAGACCTGAACTGACATTTAGAAGCCATTAAAAAAACCCTCTGTCCTTCTGAAAGCTAGCATTACTTTTGCAATAGCTTGTGAAATACAATTCATTTTACCCTCATAAGGAAGACTGGGGAGGAATATCACTATTTTTAACAGCTGCATGCTATTGCACTTCAGGATATCATGGAAAGATATTTTGTTGTTTCTACTTTGGTGGCATTTTTCTTTTTTGCCTTGTTTCTTTCTTTGGCTTTTAAAAATAATACTAACACTAATGAAGTATTGCATTTGATACTCATGTGACCTCTGTTACATATTGTACAGAGTACATCTGCCAGTGCGGATCATTTCAATCTTCATAGGAACTGGTGTGGCAGGTACTGTCATTCTTTCCACAAATATGGAAACAATCCACTGCAGACACTTCTGTGGCTTAAGTTCCACAGCTGGTGATTGGACACTTCGGATATATACAGAAGTGCTAGGAAAAGAGAGTCTCAAACTTTCAAGACAGATGAGTCTCACTGGTGGGCAATGAAGTTAATGAGATGTTTCAGGACGGTCAAGGGAGGAACTTGTGGAGTCCACCGCCAGTGGAAGGACAGGGCATCAGGTGAAGGGATGAGGTTCCCATCCCACAGTCAGGAACTCTAGCCCAGGGTTGCTCCTGTCTGGGAGAACTACAGGGACAATAAATGGAGAGGAGAAAGGGGGGAAGTAGGTACAATGACCTGCCCAAATATGGACCTATCTCAGGGGTTGGCTCCAGGGTCTGACACTATAACTGATGCTGTGGTGTGCTTACAGACAGCATGGCTGCCCTCTGAGAGACCCAACAAGTAGCTGACTGAGACAGAGGCAGATACCTGCATGCAACCAATGGTCTGAAGTCGGGGACCTCTATAGTTGAATTGGAGAAAGTCTGGAAAGTCTGGAAGAGGTTGAGGAGGAGGGTGACCCCATGGGAAGACCAGAAGCCTCGATGAACCTGGACCTCTGAGGTCTATCAGACACTGAGCCACCAACCAGGTGGCATATACTGGCTGGTCTGATTTCCCCAACACACATACAGTGGAGGGCTGCCTGGTCTGGCCTCAGTGAGAGAAGAAGAACCTAGCCCTTGAGAGACTTGGGGTCCCAGGGAGTGGGGAGACCTAGTGGGGTGTGGGGTCGTGGGGTCCCAGAGAGTGGGGAGACCTAGTGGGGTGTGGGGTCGTGGGAGTGTTGGAGACTGGGGTGGGGAATGGGGAGTTGGGGGGAGGGGGAGGAGGAATGAGGGGAGGAACTGTTGGAGGGCTGAACAGGAAGGGAATAGTTTCTGGATTGTGAAGAAAGATTAAAGATAATAAAAAAAAGAAAGAAATAAAAGGGAAGGTCAAGGAAGACATTCTGAAGCAGGAAGTTGAGGCCTCTTCCTTGTTTATTTTCGTCTGTTTTAATTTGTTTGTTTGTTTGTTTGTTTGTTACAAGGTTTTGCTACAAAGCCCAGGCTGACCTTGAAACTTGCCAGCCTTTTATCTCACCCTCTCCAGTACTAAGATTGTAGGTGTGCGCCATCATAGCAAGCTTTCTTGGCTTTGAGCTCAGATTTCAGCAAGTGTGAGGGAGACAGCAAACATGTGACTCCGGAGGGCCAAGGATGGAGGAATAAAAAGATGCAGAGCTGAAGTACAGGAGAAAGAAGGAGGCAGTGGGAGCGAGTGCTCCTATCTGAGTGTCTCATTCTTCCTTCATGTTCAGAGACTGAACCATTCCAGCTGAGGCTGAAGAGGAGGATGTGTCTACTTCTCAACACAGAAGCGTGATATGCTGGTAGACTGCCATGGAGATATCTCCACTTTTAGCCTCACACAGTGAGCGATTGCTGCCTCTTTTGTAGCTGCAAACCCTACAGACAAGATGCTCTCTTGAGGATAGAGGTGCCAGAGCACATGGGGAGGGATCACCAATCTTAGAAATCTGATGGCACCAATGAGTGTAGTCATACTGAAGAAGAGGAGCTGGAAAAGGAGGGCCCCTTACAGGTAATTATTATTTTATGGAAAGAGTAGCTTATGTGTGTGTGGGGTTAGGGAGGGAGATTAGCAAATCTCTGGAATGGGTACAGGAAGCACGATTATAAGAATAAATAGGTCCTGAGAAGTTGAT
The DNA here is from genome assembly GCF_000001635.26 of Mus musculus. Taxonomy (NCBI): domain Eukaryota; kingdom Metazoa; phylum Chordata; class Mammalia; order Rodentia; family Muridae; genus Mus; species Mus musculus. Next base: position 40,220,389 of record NC_000073.6, on the reverse strand, counting down.
TGCTCTTTTTTTACAATTCTTTTTAGAAGTAAGTAAACTTAATCTGAATTCAAGACAAAGACAGCTGTTCTTGCTGTGAAATTTCAGCATAGCTGTCTCTTGTGAGACTATGCCGGGGCCTAGCAAACACAGAAGTGGATGCTCACAGTCAGCTAATGGATGGATCACAGGGCCCCCAATGGAGGAGCTAGAGAAAGTACCCAAGGAGCTGGGGTGATCTGCACCCCTTATAGGTGGAACAACAATATGAACTAACAAGTACCCCCCCCCCAGGAGCTCGTGTCTCTAGCTGCATATGTAGCAGAAGATGGCCTGGTCGGCCATCAGTGGAAAGAGAGGCCCATTGGTCATGCAAACTTTATATGCCTCAGTATGGGGGAATGCCAGGGCCAAGAAGTGGGAGAGGGTGGGTGGGGGAGTGGGGTGGGAGGGTATGGGGGACTTTTGGGATAGCACTGGAAATGTAAATGAAGAAAATACCTAAGGAAAAAAAAAGAAAAAAAAAGAAAGAAGAATAGATCGAAATCAATGACCTTTCCACTCATCACTGGGAGTTTAACGAAGCCCAGTGAGGGTAGATTTCTTCTGTAGAAGGAGAAGATGCCAGTGCCCTGCTGAGGACTTTGATCTCCCTGGTTTGCTGAATCAGGCAACAAATGCATGGTAAATACTTGGCACCCACCCTTCAAAGGCTGAGGATCCCCTGGGTAAGACTAAAACAGAATTCCAACTCCCTTTCTTCTCTTCAGGAGCTCCAGCCTAGGGCAGGTGCCAGGGGGGAGGCAACGGAGACTTGTGAGTTCAGAGCCTTTGAGGATGGCTGAGAAGGTATGCATCCCCCATAGCAGAGACTAGCAGAGAATGAGGAGCTGGCCAGACACTGAAATCTGGTTCTTGCAAGTGCCAAGTCCGTGTATGTGTGAGACAAAAACCTTAATAAGAGCTGGACATTCCGATCTACAGTTTATGGGAAAAGAAACATTTTTTTTTTCTGGGAAAGGATGCAATTCCCTCAAGACATGCAGTGTCTAAGTAGCAAACGGGATGGGGGAGGGGAGGGGGAGGTTCTGCACAGCCACACACTTTCTGACCCAAGATGGCTTAGAGAGAATCCTCCTGTCAATTGAGTAACCTCATACAGATACTCTCTGGAAGAATGGCCAATCCACAAGCTGAGGATGTTTTAGACCCCTAGACCCAAATATATAGCCTATGGCCCACCAGCTGTTTCTCTCATCATGTGCATAAGCTGGGCAGCAAACTGCTTGTCCTCTGAAGACATGCCCATTTGTCTCACCTTCTAGAGACATCAAACATCTTCCCCACATTGCTACTTGTCCAAGAGCGGCTTGAGTTACACCTTCATTAGGGGTTTAAATGCTTAAGTCTGATGGGAAGGGAGCCTGGTCCTGGGTGGCAGAGTAAAGACCCCCTGGAAGTTATTGGGGGCGGTTCAGGGTTTTAAGAGCACTTCAATCTTTCACATCAGACTTCAGCTTTAAAGATGGCAGCAGGGGGCAGGCCCCTCCACCAGGGGAACCACTTCTGTAACAACTAACTACACCCTGAGGTAGAATCTGCTGCTGCCATACCACTGTGTTTCTTAAACATCCTTTCTAATGTCACACATAGAAAAACTCTTTCCAGATGCAGTTAGTAGGACAGCCGAGAAATCTTAGTTTTGGCATTTTGGGCGTGTCAAAACTCTTTCCTTCTACCACCCGAGTTGGGCCTTATGTATCTAACCCAAGAACCTGTGTCTGTTTAGTGCTCATGGTTTGAACACGGGTTGGTGCGCCTGTTCCGAAAGCTCACAATGAGCTGTGGAAGAACAGACAGACTATTCTGAGTGTGAGAGAGCTAGCGGTAGAATTTCAGGCAGAAGGCTGCTGAGGGCTTATGTAAATTGCCATTAGGTCAGTGAGAAGACTGGGGGGGACTTCAGAGTTTTCTCACATTTTTTTGCAGGCACAGCAGGCTGCACACATAGGAGTTCTATGGGAAATTCATGCCCAGCTTAGAAGCTGAAGCTTTGGCCTAAACCCACACTCTCAACCGCCTTCTTTTCTCCCAGACATTAGTGTGGGTGGGGGAGGGAGCATGGGGGCTTCGCTCAGACACAAGCTTAAGAACAGGTTTTCTCAGACTTCCAGAATTCCAAATAGCTTCATCTAATACTGTTATTTGGATGGTGTGTGTGTGTGTGTGTGTGTGTGTGTGTGTGTGTGTGTGTGTTTTCAGGTGGACCACATCAAGGGATATCCAAACCTACTTGTAAAATTAAAATAGCAATACCAATCATTAATAACACTGTGAACTTGTATTGTTTTGTGAGACAGGGTTTTGGAATACAGCCCAGGTTGTCCTTGAACTCATAAACCTCCTGGCCCAGTTTCCCTGGGCTAGAATTAAAGGTGTGTGCTGCCATACCTGAATGAATGATTTTTAGTTAAGGTACAAGCCTGCCATATGAATTAACCAAGTCAGGCTTATTCAAAGTATAATAACTCATTAGTCTATTTACTAATTGTACTTGTGGCCCGAGAAGACCTCCCTGAATTCCAGGTAGGACCCATGAAAACTTCTCAGGGGCCTGGTTAATCTGGAATGCTAATGTAGCCACAGACTCCTTTTCTAATTGAAGCAGCTCTTTGAGTGGTTTACATTCTCCCCATGTTGATATCCTTCCACAGACTTGTTCCTTTTCTGAGTAGCCATGGTTACATACAAGTCCCTGGGTGTCCTTATACTATTCCCCCTTCTCCAGTCTCTGAGAACACAATATAACATAACAGGAAGGATTTATTTGGGCTCAAGGTCTCAGGGCTCAGTTCATGGTCACTGGCCCCATGTGCTTGGTCAGAGCCTCTGGTTAGAAGAGACATGTTCACTTCATGGCAGACAGAAAGGAGGGGGGAAGGGAACCAACTGGAGGCAGGTTATAACCTCTCACCATTTGGACCTAGTGACCTTCTTCCTCCATCAAAGCCTCGTCCCCCAAAGTGTCAACCACTTCCCAACACAGCAGCACCAGGTGGGAATCAAGTATTCAACACATGAGCTTGAGGAGGGGCTGTCTCATAGGTCAGGTATCAACCTTCTTGTTCCACTTCACTAGACATCAGCAGCTTCTTCAGGGAGCAGGCTCCTACTGTGTTCACGGTTGCCCTGAATCAAATTTAAGACTATTTGGAGAATGTTCCCAGTCCTAGGGGCATTGCCTTGCTCCATTGAACCCCTGCTAACATGGAAGACCCTGTTTACAACTATGACTAAAGCATCAGGGAACAGTAGGGCAGTAGGAGGGCCTTCCCTGTGCTGCAGTGAACACTTAACACTTCAAAGTGCTCAGGGCTGAGTGCTTGTGGAAGGCACAGTCATGAAGGCACATGGGAACATAAACAATTCCACACATGTACACACATTCCCACATACACACATACATATGTAGGCACCCACATATACATGCAGCGACATGGATACATATAAATGCACACACATTTGTACATACATTCACATGGATATATGCACACATAAACATGCATGTATATACAGATATACACACAAAGCAATGCATGCATACACATATGCACACTCATAATACATGCAAACACATATAAGCATGCACACACATACATAGTTAGAACACATGCATATACACATACAAACACATAAAGCATGCACACATACACACAATATGCACACGGAGGCAATACACTTGTCCATGTACACATACATACATATAAAATGTACAATGCATGTACATATTTATGTACACATGAACATAATATGTGTGTGAATATGTGTGTACGTGTGTGTGTACACAGGCACACATACACATACACGTATGCCCTGCTACCCAGAAAAAAAAAGGTGTTTGATTATGAGCAAATGAAGCCTGTTCTGCCATTTCAAAGCTATATCCAGCAGCCTGAGAAATGAGGGCTACAGAGAGAGAAGAAGAAGAAGAAGGAGGAGGAGGAGGAGGAGGAGGAGGAGGAGGAGGAGGAGGAGGAGGAGGAGGAGGAGGAGGAGGAGAGGAAAGAAGAGGAAAGAAGAGAAAAAAACAGGCCAAGCAACATTACTTACTCATATCTAGATTAATATTAATTACTGTTTCGTCAAACTCTTCAACAATCTTTTGCTTCATTAAGTTCAAATGTATGACCCATACCTAAGTTTCACAACATGGCACTTTTATAATTGTAATGCAAATCACTCTGGGACTGCCAATTTGAGTGAAGAAGTAGTGTGGTACCTTTGAGGCTTGGAGGCTATCTGTTGGCTTCTGGCTAGCAGTCTCCCCTCTCTGAAACTCAGCTGTCAAGCTGAGTCAGTGATGACTAGGGCCAAAAGGAGGCTGGTGGTAAATTCGCTGAACTCCAGCTGGAATAATGAACTGTCGTTTTTACCCTATTTAATTAACACAGTTTCATTTCCTGAAAGATTAAAATCCAGTGTCAGTCAGGATTCAAGGAAATAAATACATGCAAACCACACAGATGGTGATACAGAGCACTGAACTTTTCTGAAGGGCAATTTGGAGCATGTGAACACCCCTGGATCTGTTTCTCACATCAGCCTAGTGATTGCTCTTCCAGGACCTGATCAGGAATTGCTCATGAAAGATGGAACAAAGTTTGATGAGCGGCATTGTTTGCAGAGCACCGTTCATAATTACACAAAATCAAAATAACTCCAGGCCTGGCCATATGGTGGGGAAGTGCTCATGTCGATCAAGGTACATTCAATGATAAAATGGCATGCAACTCTTCAATGGAGTTTCAGATGTATTTAGGTGAATGTATTTATTTTATGACATGAGGGTCTTGTTACCTAGTTCAGATTGGCTTCAAATTCACTTTGTAGCCTATGACCTCACACAACCCTGCCAGCACCTCCCAAGTACTGGATAATAGACATGCATGAGTCACCTTGTTCAAATAAAATATTATTAGCAAAGTTGTGTGTGTGTGTGTGTGTGTGTGTGTGTGTGTGTGTGTGTGTGTGTGTTTAAAGTGAGTGGCAGCATTTCTAGTGCTGCAGTTACAGAAGACTGAGAACTGTCTGGTGCAGGTTCTGGGAACTGAACTTCGATTCTCTGAAAAAGCAGTATATGCTCTTAACCACGGACACACATTTCCAACTACAAAGACAGAGACTGAGGGAGAGGAGCAGCATTTTATTTGTGGATATGCATATGTTTACATATGTTTTTTTTTTAAAGCCTAAAATAGCACAGAGCAATACTTTCACAGTGGCTGTTTTGTTTGGAAGAAATCATAGTATACAAAGTGTTTTCCTTGAGATTTCTGTATTCCTACCAGTTTTAAAAGACAGTACATTTTTATTTTATGGACTTACTTATTTTATGTATGTGCATCTCCTTGGAAACCTTTAAACACTGAATTACTCTCATCATTTTTTCAAGGCACTTACTCTGTGGCCTGAGTTCACCCTGAGCTCCCAGTTCTCCCACCTCAGCCTCCTACGCTGGGGTTAATAGGTCTATAACCCCACACCTGGCTTCTACTATATAGTCATGTTCTTTCTCCTGACTCCCACACTTTCTAAGGAAGAGAAGATTCCATATATGGACTTTCAATAGTACAAGAGTCTTTGTTCATGGACTGGAACCCAACTTTCATTCCACCTTAGACTGCCTTCTCCTGAATGAAGCATCCAGAGTCTCAACTCGAGGCTTAAGGCAGCCAAGCTAGCGTGACAGTAAAGGCAAGTGACATATTGACCCCGTTAGCACTCACTGTGCATTTAAATAATAGATCACAGTCTAGAGCTCTGAGGAGAGGAGACCAGGCCCACAGTCCATCATCTCTCTAGGTATGGATTTTGTCATTACTATGTTTGCCTCATGTTGCAGTACATAAAGATCGTATTTATGATTGATGGCAGCAGATGGGCAATTTATTCTGCTGTTTACTTTTTATGGGGATGAAGTGGGAGTAAGTGCAGCCAGAACACTCAGCTAAGCATTTGCTAATGTCCTCTATTGACCGAGACATACAGGAAGATTAGCTGTAGCCCACAGGCACAGTACCTGCTTCTTGGGATCTGTACCCAGCAACCAAAGGATGGGGTGACAGACATGACATTTCAGAATGTTCCATGGTCACCTGTTAAGCTGGTGTCATTTTCTCCACTTATTAGACGTGTGGGGCAGGGAAACTGTCTCCAAGGTTACAGAAATTACAGGTATTAGGACTAAGGGATTCACATCTGAGTGCAGGATCCTGAAGCCTATTGCAATACTGCCTCAGAGTCTTCAATTTTGTTTTTTCCAGAGGTCATCTCTAAATTAGGGATGCACACACCTTCCCCACCCCACCCCCACCCCAAGCATTGAACAGTTACAACTAAGCTGGAGTTTGATACCTAGTGACCTCACAGAAGGCTCTGGGACATGACTTACACTTCAGAGATCATCCTGCTTGAAGTAAAGGCATTGAGTTGGGAAGTCTCATGTCTGTCCATTCACAGCTGGGAATCATCGTATGTGTCCCATGGGCAAAGCAGTTTCATAATCCAAGGGCAGGAAAAATCGAGTAGAGAGTGGGAGCTAGGACAGGATCTAAGGCAGTCTGGGCAGGATAACATCAGTGATCCAAAGGGAAAGAATGGGGCAGCTGCTGAAAACTAAGTCCAAGTTGGCATGTAGAAGGACCAGCTGGTCACTGGCCCACCTACTATGAAGGGAACTGCCTGAACACCAAGGAGTGGCTTAATAAGCATTCTCTTCTGACTGTTTTGCTGAAGAGATGATGTAAACATTTCCAGGGTTCTTTGTGGCCCACCACTGATCCCATACCTTCATTTACAAAAATACTTTAAACACACGACTTTCATCAATACAATGATACAATATGGATAGTGTTCTACTACTTGTCACCATGAATGTGACTGTTTTAATCAGATTGACACAGCCTCTGGTACACACGGGGTGGGAGGGAGACAAATTTGACTTGAAAACTAAGTGTTCCATGTTAAGGGAGGCATGGTGGTGCATGCCTGTAACTCCAGAACTTTGGAGGGTGAAGCAGGACGATCGTTCCTCTGAGTCTAACTTGGGCTTAGACTGGGGCCATGCCTCAAAAAGAAAAGTTCTATTTTATAAAATAATTTTGGACCTGTAATAGATTCCTCCTTCCCTCGGCTTTCTGTCACACAGCTGTCTTATGTCACAGGGCTTATCTCTCAAACCTGAGAGGTTATCATCCACAGTCTCTTCTTTTGTGGTTTCAAGATCTAATCAAGGGCTCAACAATGGTTCTAGTGCTTCTGCCTGCTGACCCCATCTATCTTAAAGGTAGGTTTTCTTTCACTGTTTTTTTTTCTTTTTTAACAAGGGGTAGCCATTAATTCAGACTCATGCTTTCTAATAGGCATTCACTCTTTCTTATCTGTGACACACTAGTTGGCAGGGATCAAACTTGCTTTGAATCTACACTGAGCAACAATTTCTGAGATGCTACAAAGCAGCGAGGGAGGCTAGCTGATGAAATGAGCCTGCACATTCACCGAGTCCATTACAAAGTTGGCATAAGTACTGGAAAGAAGAAACAATAGGCCACATGAACACACTGACCCATGACTGTAAACCCAGGCTAAGTAGATTCCAGAATGCCTGGCCTGGGCAAGCATTTACTTGTTTGCTTCCTTCTGAGCTAGGGAGAAGCAACAGGTTCATCAGAGGGAGCTCATGAATTTTATTTGAGACTCAAACAGAAGCAACAAGCAGGCAGTAAGAGATATATTCAGACCTCAGGGTGGCAGCTTGCCCTGGTTATTCTAAATGGATGCAATTTCTTCCTTCATTCTGACTTCCTGTGACACTTCCCATATATCTGTTTTATGACACTTTCCTTAATCAACAATAAAAATAATTTACCTTATTCTTACGCTATTTTTCTCCTCTTACTGGTCTTCTGTCAAAAGCTAATGCTTCATACAGCATTTCTCATCAAGTCTCTCTCCAAATCACCTATCACAATATCCTTTGAGGGAGCAGGGTTGGGGGGTGGGGCAGGAATTCACTCTCTGTAGGCATTAAGGCAAAAAGGGCCATGGTGAAACTATACGCTGGTCACGTATACATGAGAACAAAGAGAGCAGAGTTTAATTACAGCCAGCAAGTCATCCGCCAAGGTTGGTGACTAGCAACAATGTCAGCCAAGATGCCAAGGTCAGCAGCTAACAAACAAGTCAAAGATGGACAAGAGGCATGAACAATCTCCTATGCATGAACACATTCTCAACTGGGAGAGTAGCCCATGACCAGGATCACTTCCCTGGTTGAGCCAAAGGGGCACAGACTGAACTGGTGAACCCCTCCAGTAGCTTGGCCCAAAACGTGCTTAAAAAATTAGCCAGTCTCAATAGATGTCCTCGGTCTTTGTCCAGCTTTGTCATAGATCCCATAAATTACCCCTAGACAAGCAACTCAGTGGTTTCTCCCTTAAAACCCCTTTCCACTCCCAGGAACTTCTCTCATTTTTTTTCTTAATTTTCCTTAATAAATGTTTTCCTGCCACACTTGCCTCACCTCTGTGTCTTTTAAAGTTGAGAGCCACTGTCTCAGGTTGACTTCTGTTGACTAGTGATGGTCTCTGAGTCATGCACAACTAAGCTGAGTAAAGGCTCTGTGCTCTCTAAGATTTTCATCAGTATTTAGGATGTGTTAATGGATGGGATTTAAAGGTTTGTGATGTGTGACTTCCTGGGAGTTTATTCATCCCAAAGAGGGTACTCTTGATATCTTAGTTACTTTTCTATCCCTCTGAGGAGACACCATGACTAAGGCAACTTATCAAAGAAAGCATTTAACTGGGGGCTTGCTTACAGTTTCAGAGGGTGAGTCCATCTATGATAATCAAGGCAGGGAGCATGGCAGGTGGTAGGGAGGCATGGTTCCAGTGCAATCCACAGGCATGAGCAGAAAGAGAACAAGATAACTTGGACCAATGTGGATGGGCTTTTGAAACCTTATAGCCCATCACACAATGACACCTCTCCTCCAACAAGGCCACATGTCCTTCAACAAAGCCATACCTCCTAATCTTTCACAAATGTTTCACCCACTGTGAATAACCATTCAAATATATAACCCAGATGAGAAAACTAGAAAATTCAGACCCTGGAGATTTTTAAGGGGTGAATCTGGAAAGGATTTTGTCACCTGCTGTTAATACTTCTGACCTGAATTATGCATAAAGAGGATAGATGCAACAAAAGAGTATATAGCCTTGGCTACATTAGTGTCCTTCTTATATTGGTTTCAAAATATAGTGAGAATACATGCTAAAGCTTTGTCAGGAGCCCTGGGTAAAATTATTGAATTGATACAAGAAGTTTAATTACATTATTGATGTTCACAACTTCTCAATGGTGGGTGGTGAGACAGCCTGAAGCTTCCTGTCCCTGTGTATTCACTTATTGGAAATAATGATATCATCATAATTTAAGGTTCATTGGAAATGAGATATTTATATGAGTTCCCAGCATATATTAGGAAATCTTTTAGCATAATAATATTTACTGTGCATTTATTGTAGGATAATTATTAGATTTGAGGGACATCAGGGAATTCTTTTTGCACATAATGGATTTTATATGTTGGTGATGTAAATTTTTGCATCTACATTCAAGTGACTACTAAATATTGAAAAGTCTTATGCTAAGTGAGGAAAGTCCTGGATATGGAGTTGTTTTTTGCTCTTTCTTTTTTGTTTTTTGTTTTTTTTTAAATAATACCCTGTCACATTATAAACAAACTGACATTGAAGTTCTTTTTTTTTTTTTGAATCAAGTACCATTTAAAGGTATCTTAAGAGTGCTCAGTCAGGAGTATCCATTGGTTTCAATGGGTGTGTGTGTGTGTGTGTGTGTGTGTGAGAGAGAGAGAGAGAGAGAGAGAGAGAGAGAGAGAGAGAGAGAGAGAGAGAGAAAGAGAGAGAGAATGACACACAGAGAAAGTTATTCTTGTGTGCCTAAGCATGTGGATGTGAATACTAGGAATTAGTATCAAGTGTTTTCACATATTGTTTTTCACCTAATATATTGAGGCAGGGTCTCAAACCTGGAGCTCACTAAATAACTAGATTGGCCAAGGAGCCACCAGTTGCTTCCTGACTCTACCTCCCAATGCTTTAATACAGGCAAGCACTGCGTATCCCAGCTTTCTGTGTAAGTACTGAGGACCTGAACTCGTGTCATCATGCTTGCCAGCAACCCCTTTGCTCACTGAGCCATTTCAACCACTCCAAATATAATTATTTTGAAATTTTCATGACAAGAGTAAGTAGATTTGTATGCATTGTATCTTGCGATTTTTTTTCCCCTAGCAATTTTAGTCTTTGGATAGGTACATGTTTCTCTTCTTTGAAAGGATAATTCACATTACTATGCATAATCTTAATTAAAAATATGTTTTTGTTACTGCTAAAAGAAGAAGTCACAGACACTGTCAGTTGAGACTATACCATTCCTGCAGCATCTCTGAGCTCAGTTCCCCCAACATCCCACTTCACATCTATTGCTCCAAGCCTTCCACAGCCCTGTAATCAATTCTTTCTTATTTTCTATTGTATTTCTGGAACTGGAATTCTAAATTGAAACAAACGGTGAAAGAGATGAAATAGTGATAGCCCTAAAACTTGGATGAGGGCCAAGCGGTCACCTTCTGTGGGCTGCAATTATCTTGAAGTATGAAAAGAGGCTAAGCAGGAACCATTAGACAAAAACCGCTCCAGACCATTGCTCCTGCCTCCTATACAAAGGGCTCAGTTAAGATATCCTTAGTGGAATCTGTCTTAGTTTGCGGCCTTAGTTATAAACTCAGTGTATTTATTAGCACTTCTAGTCTCAGTTCTTTGGAAACCTTGCAACTTCCTAGCAACATGAATATTTTAATGTAAAAGTTAAGAGACCAGGCATCATGAGATATGTGGCTTATTCTTCTATAAGGTAAGAAGAGAAAAATGACATGCCTTCTGTAGAGTAATTCTAAACAGATGAGTTCACACAGAATACTAAAGTGGAAACATGTGGTTCTTTGGAAAGTTAGTTATAGCAAATGATGTTTTGCTGGGGCACACAGGTGAAAGAATGTCTTGCTAAAGCAAACACAAGAAAGACTGTTTTCTTGAAGCAGACACAGGTGAAAGGATGTTTGACTATAGCAGGCATGTGAAAAGACTCTTGATGAAGGCATATAGAGATGGCCGCGCAAACAGTAGGAGATGGGTACTGAGCTTTGATTTGGTTTCCTCCCCCTTGGTATTCTTCACTAAAAACACGCATGTGTATTGGTTCACATTACATCATGTTGTTGAGTTCAATTTGTGGTAATGCTGCCATTGAGAGTAACTTACCAAGGAACTGCTCATAAGATTCCTGCAGCAGGTTGCCACTTACGTGGCCTTGCCTCAGGTCCTCTGGTATCCTGGCAAGTTTCTTCAGGATTGAACTACAGTTGCCTGGTGTCTGCTTGCTGAAAGGACTGGACTGTAGCTGCGGGTTTGTGCCTGGTGTCTGCCTGCCTAGAGGACTGGTCTGCAGCTGCTGAGCTGTATTTGGTGTTTGCTGATGGGACTAAACTGCTGACAAAGAAGATTGAGAACTATTGCTGAACAGGTCCACTTCCCCCATAGCCTAATAACTTTTCTCTTCCACTACCTCTGCTGGGTGGTCGATTAGAGGAGAGATTGAACACTTATTAAAAGTAGGTTGCAAAAACTTTATGCCTACAGAACATAATGTTTCTTGGCATAGTTAAAGGACACACCTTTAACCCTGGCACTTGGAAGAAGAGAGCAGGTGGATCTTTGTGAGTTCTAGGCCATCCTGGTCTACATAGGAAATTCGAGGACAGTCAGGGCTACATAGTGAGACTCTGTTTCAATTAACAATGAAAAATTAACAACAACAACAAAGATTTCTAACACACTTTCTTGGCATTAACAATTCTTGACCAAGCGATGACATTATGAAAAATAATTGTAGTATTTTATCCTTCACACCCTTCAATTATAGGATTGCCCTTGGAACCACACTGCTGCCATCTTCAGGAGTCTAGCTGCTTGCAAAAATAAATAAATAAATAAATAAATAAATAAATAAATAAATAAATCATACCCAAGCTGGTTGATGTTGCTCAAAGGAGGGGATGGAGAGTGTCACTGGACTCTCATGTTTCTAACCAGCTGTACAAACTGTGCCCTAACTATATATGTTCTTGGGGTCTTGGGAAAATCCTAGATTATATATGTGCTGAAGAACAAAGGGAGGAGGTCCTTCTGTATAGTAATGGGGAAATCATCCATGCTGGTTACAGATCTTCCATTATGACTGGTTTAAGATCACCCACACTCCTGCAAATCTTGTAATATGCCTGCTTTGTTGTTGTTTTTTATTTTAGATATTTTCTTTATTTACATTTCAAATGTTATTCCCTTTCCTAGTTCCCCCTCCGAAAATCCCCTAACCTCTCCCCCCTTCCCCTGCTCCCTAAACAACCCACTCCCATTCCTGGTCCTGGCATTCCCCTATACTGGGGCATAGAGCCTTCAAAGGAACAAGGGCCTCTCCTCCCATTGATGACCGACTAGGCCATCCTCTGCTACATATGCAGCTAGAGCCACAAGTTCCACCATGTGTTTTCTTTGATTGGTGGTATAGTTCCAAGGAGCTCTGGGGGTACTGGTTAGTTCATATTGATGTTCCTCCTATGGGGCTTCAGATCTCTTCAGCTCCCTGGGTACTTTCTCTGGCTCCAGTGTGCCTGCTTTAAAGTCCTCCACAATCCTGCTCCTTCTACTCACCTATTTCTCTGCAAGTAAAGCTTAATAAACTCATTTGATTACTCCCCCCCCCCACACACACACACATACAGTGAATTTTGGTGGAATTACACCTAGGTTTGTCATTGAGACTGTAGAAGGAGGAAATAGGCTTTGTTTACATTTCCCCTAGGGAAGGAATTTCTAACAAAACCCTCTAAATTTGTGATATTGTTAATAAATGTATCACACATCATTGACACTTTAATTCATTACTGAAATGATTAAGTTAATAACAATGTAGCACTTTATTTGAACTTGATCCATGAACATATAATTATTTTTGAATGTGCATTAATTAACACTTTCCTCTCTGAACCTCATTCTTCTCATAACATCTACCACTCTGAGAACTATGGGAATGTACTTTGCTAATGGTTAAAATAAATTCACAGGGCAAATTCACAGGGCAAATGCTAGCACAGTTTTCATTTAGTTCAGTGCTTTCCTTAAATTTGCTCTCTCTCTCTCTCTCTCTCTCTCTCTCTCTCTCTCTCTCTCTCTCTCTCTCTCTCTCTGGAATTGTAAGCCCCTAAATTAAATGCCTTCTTTTATAAGTTGCCTTGGTCATGTTTTGTTATGGCAACAGAAAAATAACAAAGATGCCACAAATAAAATGAAAATTGAAATTAGTTCAAGATTCTTAGTCCAGTTAGGTGAGATTAAAATAAATGACAACAAATCTCAAAAAAGGTGTGAGGAAAAGAGAACCCGTGCCTCTGGTTGATGGCAGGATAAACTGTGCGTTGACCTTGGAAATCTAAAACCAGAGCTACCACATGACCTCTCTATACCACTCCTTACCATATACCCAAACCATCCCATGTCCTCAAGCAGAGATCCCTGAGCATTCGTGTTCATTGCTGCTCTGTTTCTTCACAACAAGAAGCAGATGAGTTGGTATGTCTATCAAGTGATAATGGAATCTTATTCAGCAGTAAAGAAAAATGAAAACTTCAGGAAAATGGAGGGAACTGGAAAACATACTGTGTCAAGTGACCCCAACCCAGAAGGAAAAATGTTGTAGAGCAACATAATAAAAGCCAGGGAATAAGTCCACACATTCAAAATCATCGGGTATTTTAAGAAAAGCAACAGACTCATATATGGAAATGCAACCTCTTCCAAAATGCTGTTGGAAACACTCTATCTCCTTATAGAAGAATGAAACTAGACTCCCCACACTCCTTATCATTTACAGTAATTTCCTAGTCAAATCAAAACTATTAAATATAACAAAATAAAGTCACAAGAACATGGGGAGAAGTTAATGAAATCTGCGTAGACATAGGTTTGTTTTATGAAAAGAATATCAGCAGAAAAACTGAGATTTGAAAATATGACAGATATCTTTTAATATGTTTATGCCCACACATCTGTGTTACTCTCATCCTTGGTTAGAAAAGCATCTTTCTGCAGTGGGCAGTGGATAATGTAGAGGCTCATACCTGGTTAAAAAGCTGGAGTAAGAGCTGACCTAAGTGACTATTGCATGCGTAGCCCCAGACAGGATGCTTCTATTCCTCCCTCCACAAACACACCTGCTGTGCATATGCGCAGTATGCCTCAAGAATCTTCCTCCCTCAAGATTATAAGAGCAGGAAGATGAATGGGCGTGCTATAGAACTCTGTCTATGATCTGAACAAGACATGGCCAAGGTATTCACAAAGTCATGGCAACTGTCATCAACTTTCAAGAATGGATGGGGAGTTGAATGTAAGACCCTAGCCCTATGGAGCTGAGAAGTTACTGTCAATAAATGGCTGCTGGGGAGGAGGGACTCACTTCTCTTCACAGTATAGCCACAGGCAAGTTATCCATAATCCAATCAATAACCCCACACCCTTGTACATTCGAGAAAGGCTAGTTTCATTCAAAAGGTTACAAAACAAAACAAAAACAACAACAAAAAAAGGACATTGGACCAAAAAAAGGAATATATTGGGAAAAAGAAGGGTTCCAGGAGGAAGTAGAGTGGGATGAATATGATCAACACACACACACACACACACACACATACACACACATGAAATTATCAGAGAATACATTGCTTTATAAAGAAAATAAGACATCAAATTAGAAAAAAATAACATTGCATATGACAAACTCAATAAGTTAGTTTGAAAAAAAATTAGAGTGGTTCTTATTATCCAGCACATAGAATATATGGTACATTTTCCCAAAGCCTTTATACATGGAGATTCAATACAGAACATTCTTTTAAAATATTGTACAAAGATTTATTAAAAGAGAGGTGATGTGACACATTTATAATTATGTTAGGTGACATTGAAACTATCACAAAATGAATTACTTTGTTATACAATGAACATATGAACCCAACATATGTGAATGGCTTCTTTAGAATGCTTGATGAATTTTGTAGACACACAGAATTTTAAAGCAATAAAAAGGGGTTATGGTTAATTTTTAAGTTTCCTGAGAGGCCCTGCTAGAGCCTTACAAATACAGAGGTGGATGTTCACAGCCAACAATTGGACAGAGTGCAGGGTCCGCAATGGAGGAGTTAGAGAAAGAACTAAGGAGCTAAAGGGGTTGACAACCCCTTAGGAAAAACAACAATATCAATCAACCAGACCCCCCAGAGCTCCCAGGGACTAAGCCACCAACCAAGGAGTACACATGGCTCCAGTTGCTTATGTAGCAGAGGATGGCCTTGTCAGGCAACGATGGGAGTAAAGGTCCTTGGTCCTATGAAGGCTTGACAGATAACCCAGTGTAGGGGAATCGAAGGCAGGAGGCAGGAGTGAGTGGGTGGGTGGAGGAACACCCTCCTAAAAGCAGAGGGAGGGGGGATGGGATAGGGGGTTTCCGGGAGGGGAGGAAACTGGGAAAGGAGATAACATTTGAAATTTAAATTAAAAAATGTCTAAATATATATACATATGTATATAAAGAACTAGATATAAGTATGTTTTAGGAGCTTTGAATGTAGTTTAGCTGACAGAATGGTTGCCTAGCATTCACAAAGGACTGAGTTTGATTTCCAGAACAACATAAACCAGATGTGATTGTTGCATGTCTATAATCCTAACATTTGAGTACTGGTGCCAAGGGGTTCAAGGTCATCTTCAACTACACAGAGAATTTGAAGTTGGCCTGGACTATTGGCTCTCAAACCAAACAAAAAATACAACCAGTGTTTTAGTCTTCCATAGTGTTAGTAACGTGCCATCACAAATCTTTTGGATTGTACCTTCTAACACAGAGATGTGAACCTTTTGACCTTGGAATACAAATTCATCTAGAAGTCCATCGTGCCGTCCATATTCAGAGCTGTCTTGGGGCATTTGTGGTATATGGGCTGCAGCCTGCCTATGTCTGTGGAAATTCAGTAGCAAACAAAGCCTAACCAGCATTTATTGTGTGGCCATATGTCTTGTAAATTCTTCTTCTGAACAGAACAATGTGAATAATGTGATGACTTTCATACGTGGCCACCTCCGTCTTGGTATTTGTTATATACATTGTAGATTATAGGAATTTCTTAAAGCTTGTTTAGTTAAAAACTGTACTTTGTCCTTCTGTCCATTGAAGTCATTGTTCTATAAGCTTAATGGTCAGCTATTGATTTACAGGGAATTTCTTACATGCATGTGTTTCCTGTGTTACACATACGTCCCACGCACAAACAAGCCACTCTTGCTATTTTTATGTGGTGTGCATGTGTGTTAAACGTCTGTGTGAGGAATGCCTTTACCAATCACTCAGGAATTTGCAACTTTGCCTTTACTTAACTTTTTGTTTTTGCAGAGTTTGACGGTCAAGCAAGGTGAGACCTGAGGGTCCTTCTTAAGGGCTTTTCTGAGCATGTGCTGGCTGGGAACATCCACATTGTCCCATAGACCACAGATCTGTTGACAAATTCCCAGTGCCCAAGGCCTCACTGCCTAGGCTTTGCTTCACAAATGCTTGATGAAGATGGTTCTTCTGCTTTGTCCATTTGGAAATGCATGGCTAGACAAAGAGTGGCCTCCTCCCTGTTGGCGGTTCGGGACTTTTGAGCCTAAGTAAACTCTGAGGACAAGTGATTACTTAGACAAGAGATTACAAGACAAGTAAACCCTCAGGACAAGAGACCATAGCTCTTAAAACAAAAGTCTTACAGATCCAGCTCTCAGCTCAGACTGGCTCTAAGCACTGGCTGCCAGCAGTCTAACATACAGAGTGCTTAAATACCAGCAGCAGCTAGCACTGGCCACATCCAGTGCTGACCAGCATTGCTGCTTCTTTTAACTAATGATACTGAAGACCTCAGCTCTTAGCATCAGTGAGCACCAAGAGCAGTAGGGTGGGGCAGGTATCCAGACCCTTGCCTATAATACTCACTACTGCTCTGGAACTTGATTACTGATTAGGAAACTCCAGTCTCCCAACCTTGATTCCCTACAATCTCTGCCTTCACTGAGCTTTCTGCTATTTCTTACCTCCTATTTACCTTGTTGGTATTTCCACAGACCCTCAGCATCTGATACACTACCACTCTTGTCCATGGTTATTCTGCCATGCTTCTTCAGCTGCCTCTGCCATTGCTACAGCTGTCTACACTGTTTCTGTCCCTGCCTCTATTTCTGCCAGCTTTTTCAAGTTACCAGCTCAGACTGCCATAAAGATCACAAATTTAACGCCAGTTGGCACAAAGTCTTTAGAGAGGTTTAATGTTGCAACAGTTAGACAGACTTTCTTGAAATAGATATGGCAAACCCAAGAAGTATGTGAAGTGTCCTGTTAGCATACACAGAAAAAGGGTGTGGGACAGATGTCACAAGCAAATGGATGAAAACCAGCACACACAGCTCTGCATGTAAATGAGAGGCTGCAATCTGCTCTAGTCACAAACTTTCTGCTCAGGAAGATAAAGTTCTCCTCTGGCTTGAATGAAGACAGCTGCAGGGTCATCTATTAGTCACCCAGGGTTGTCTCTGTCTTGGGGCACTGTTTTCCATCACTGGTCTGGTCCATAAAGAATGGTCTGACTTGAGTGTGAATTCAGCCAGGCTACAGTGATTCTTGGAAGCTGGCTGGATATTTTCAGAATGATTGCAAAATATATGATGCACATGAGCAGACAAGAGGAAAACTCGATCTCTAACAAAGGGCCTATCAATTGGGTATTCTGGACACTTCTAATCATTTTCCAGAAGCATAAAAATGAATGCTTATGGGACTGAAGGGATCGCTGAGTGGTTAAGAGGGCTTCTGACTCTTGCAGAGGATTTGAGTTTGATTCCCAGCAACCGGGTTAAGTGGCTCGAGATGTAAGGAGCTTGGTAAGTACCCACACAGATGTACACAAACACCCACACACCCCACAACTAAAAATAAAACTAGATCTTTAAAACAAAACAATCAAACAAATGAAAAATGTTTAGGTCTGAATTGCTTGTCAGCCAACCTATTGTTTGGTGTAAAGTTTAGAAATGAGGTAGGTTGTCAGATGTGGCACAACGGAAATAGTAAGAGCTTGGTGGAATACGGCATGGGGTCATTGAAATATCTTTTCCTGACATATTGTAAGATGTGTATGGAACTGTGGTTTCACACAAGGGAATTGTAAATTTTAGTTGAAAACTTTGGTCACTCTTTTGAGTTTAACATTTAGGGTACATGTGATCTGCTTTTATTATGAGACTCTATAATGTTCTATTTCTGTGTGCAGTTTCAGAATGTTCCCACACAGCTTTTTTGTGGTGTCCTGCTCCCATTTTTCATTTTTTGAACATTCCAAATACTTTTTTAATGATTAGTTTTTTGTCAACTTGACAAAATCTAGAGTCAGGTAGGGTGAAGGAACCTCAACTGAGGAACTGCCTCCATTAGACTGGCCTATGGACAAGCAAGTATGTGGGGCATTTTCTTTTTTAATGACTGATGCAGGTGGTGTCACCCTTGGGATTCCAGTCTTGGTTTGTATAAGAGATCCAACTGAGAAAGCCATGAAGAACAAACCAGTAAGCATCATTCCCCCATGGTCTCTGCTTCAGTTCCTGCCTTAAGTTCCTGCCCTAAGAACCATCAGTAAATGACTGTGACCTGAGACATGTAAGTCATATAAACCCTTTCTTCTCCAAGTTGCTATTAGTCAGAGTGTTTATCACAGAAATAGAAAGAAAACTAGAACAACCTTTTACATTAATTAATCAGCTGTCCTACCTCTTTTTGTACCTTCAATTAAATAATTTGTTCTGTGATTATAAGAACGTTTTCTAAAAGGTGTTAATAAAGTATCAACACTGAATCAACAGCTCTAATAGTGTTCAATAGTGCTTGATCATAAACAACAATGATGAACAGTTCTTCATTCCTGTTCTGGGAAAACTGGGTGTGTCTCATCTATCTCATTCCCTTCTGAAGTTCTTAAGAATGCATTTTTTCACATACCAACCGATTCCCACAGTTAGTCTGAGGTGTTTATACCACATAAATGATTTTATTGAACATTACACTATTGATTTGACATCTTACTGCATTTAAATTTTTAGTTTCTCTCTCTCTCTCTCTCTCTCTCTCTCTCTCTCTCGTGTGTGTGTGTGTGTGTGTGTGTGCGTGTGTGTGTGAAATAAACCTGTGCTTGTCTCCCCCCCTCCAGAGAACTGTATGGATGAGAATGTGTTTGGCTTATTTGCACAGCACAGCATTATTCTTTTCTGCTCTATTTATGTGTGTGGTTCATGTGTTTATTCTATTTTCCTCTTTGGGATGAAGTTTATCCTTTCACCTTCTGACTCACTCTTTCACTAGCTCACCCAGAAACAGCCACTAGTCTTCATATTATTTAGAAGACCAAAACCAGATTTTAAATAACCTATTAATGTAACTAAAGACCTTAGAAAATAGTAACTAAGTATGTGAAATTAGTGAAAGAAAACTGAAAAGTATCATCATTTCTAATTTTATGCAAAAACAAGAACAAAACAGAAAAGAAAAGAATCACTAGTGAGCGAATGAGTTCAACTTATCCCCTGGACACTGGATGGCACAGCCTACCCCCTTAGCTACACACAGGACAGACTTCCTGATAATGCAACTTTGTGAACAAACTATCAGAAGAGACTATTAAGTCATACTGCAATACATGGAAACATTTCTTCACCGTGTGAAATATCAGGTTCCTTCAAGAATTCAAGCCAGTGATGTCAGCTTTCACGCTCTGTCTTCAGAAGAAGCTTAGAGCAAAGCATTTAATTTAGACAAGAATTTGTTCAAAGATTCTTTGAACATAGACTTTTATTTTTTAATAGCTAAATTATGGAATTGATTAACTAAAATCTGGGCAATTCCCCAATAAGAAATAATAAAATGATCACAGATATATTTGACATCTCCAGAAGCAACTATTTTACCAAATTTTTGTTTCGTGACCATCTCTACTTCAAAATATTGCCTATAAGTCTAGAGAGATGCTCAGTGTATATATATTCCTGAAAAGGCCAGTAAAAGGTGCCATATCCCCTGGAACAGAGGTTAGAGGTGGTAAACTATCTGATGTGAGTACAGGGAACCCAACCTAGGTTCTCTGTAATAAAAAATTAAGAGTGATAAGGGCCCTTAACCACTGAGCCTCTCTCCAGCCCTGATCCAGACATTTTATTCTGTCTACTAAAAGAACAAGTTTCATACAACTCATGAGTCAATGTCCCTTACCTGGGACCATAGGGCCTCACAAAACCCAGGCCACTAACCAGGGAGCATGCAGGAGGTGGACCTAGATGCCCTACACATCTGTAGTAAATGTGAAGCTTAGTGTTCATGTGGTTCTGCTAACAAGTAGAACAGGGGCTGTCTCAGTCTCTGTTCCCTGCCATTGGATCCCCTTTCTCCCTACTTGGACTGTCTAGATGGGCCTTGGGGGAAAAGGATGTGCCTAGACCTGCTGGGACTAGATGCTTCAGGGTGGGGTGTTACCCAAGAGAGATCCCATTCTCTGAGGAGAAAAGGAGACAATAAGGGAAGTTATTTGTAAGGGTGGGATTGAGAAGAGAGTAGGGAGGTGAGCTGTGATCAGAATATAAAGTGAATTAAAAAATAAAAACTGGGGGAAAAAGCAAAAAAAATGTTATGCAAAATATTTTTATTTATATATTACTAAAGTCCCAAGTTCTGCTGGTTTTACGTTCATCAAAACCTTGAGCAAGTCTCTCAGTCTGAGTGTTCTGTTGTTGTTGTTGTTGTTGTTGTTGTACAAATGGGCTAGAGCACTGAAATATCTGTTGATCTTTTATGAGCCTTATGATGGCCAGAAGATGCCATGCCACCAGCACTGATCCTTCCTTGATAGGATGCTAAGAGCACATTGGGAATTTCATGACAACTCAGTTTCTTCCCCTGTAAAATGGGAATGATCTCAAGGTATGCAGGGATCCAAAGATAATGAGTTTAAGAACATTTCCAATTCAGCTTCTAAAAGAAGGACACATGCTCCACTATGTTTATAGCAGCCTTATTTATAATAGCCAGAAGCTGGAAAGAACCCAGATGCCCCTCAACAGAGGAATGGATACAGAAAATGTGGTACATCTACACAATGGAGTACTACTCAGCTATTAAAAAGAATGAATTTATGAAATTCCTAGCCAAATGGATGGACCTGGAGGGCATCATCCTGAGTGAGGTAACACATTCACAAAGGAACTCACACAATATGTACTCACTGATAAGTGGATATTAGCCCCAAACCTAGGATACCCAAGATATAAGATACAATTTGCTAAACACATGAAACTCAAGAAGAATGAAGACTGAAGTGTGGACACTATGCCCCTCCTAGAATTGGGAACAAAACACCCATGGAAGGAGTTACAGAGACAAAGTTTGGAGCTGAGATGAAAGGATGGACCATGTAGAGACAGCCATATCCAGGGATCCACCCCATAATCAGCATCCAAACGCTGACACCATTGCATACACTAGCAAGATTTTATCGAAAGGACCCAGATGTAGCTGTCTCTTGTGAGACTATGCCAGGGCCTAGCAAACACAGAAGTGGATGCTCACAGTCAGCTAATGGATGGATCACAGGGCTCCCAATGGAGGAGCTAGAGAAAGTACCCAAGGAGCTAAAGGGATCTGCAACCCTATAGATGGAACAACATTATGAACTAACCAGTACCCCGGAGTTCTTGACTCTAGCTGCATATGTATCAAAAGATGGCCTAGTCGGCCATCACTGGAAAGAGAGGCCCATTGGACTTGCAAACTTTATATGCCCCAGTACAGGGGAATGCCAGGGCCAAAAAGGGGGA